>NW_024609838.1:5855049-5982998 GCF_016920785.2 Ixodes scapularis | reverse complement strand
AAATAGGAAGGAGACGGAAGGACTTTATTTATTTACATTTTTTTCTGTTCGATGTAAATGTATCTTCATAACACGCAGACTCTGGTGGCAGAAAGCATAAAACATGAAGAGGATGAGACAGAGACGGGCGCGTGGGCCCGTCTGTGTCTCGTCCTCTTTATATTTTATTATTTTCTGCCAGTCGTATGCTTATATTCACAGGCTCGTTAAGAATGCAACGGGATCTCTATTTCGAGTCTGCTGTTTTTCGTGTTCGAAAACGCAAGTGCTGACAGACGGACGCTCGAACGCACAAACATATACAAACCCATGCGTGGCGTGTGCGTCCCATGAAATCTATACACTTGCACACTCCCCTAACAACTATTTAATCGCGTGTGAGCAACTGGTGCGCAATTTTTCTTTGTGAAAGAAAAGAAACTACCGTTTTTCTTTCTTCAGTCTTTTAATCCCAAATATTTTGATGCCTGCTTTTGTTTTCACCAAGAAATAACATTTAAGAAACACCTTGCCATTCTGTTGGGTTAAAAAATTAATAAAGATAAGAGGAAGCAAAAATCAAGAGCGAGAACAAAAATAGATCGAGATAAAGAAAAATTTGAAAAAGTATGCACTTTGAAGCTCGGCGATGTCCTCACGTTGATTCAATCCTCGTATGTTCTTGCGACTTTGTGTGTTTTTTTTATTTTTTTGTTTTACGTAGGCGTGAAGTCGGGTGCGAAAATACTCCGTACAAACACGGAAGAAACACTGTACACGCAGTATGTTTTTCTCACCGTCGCCCCACTTTTAGTGAGAAACTAATTGCAATGCAGGGTTCTTTAAATTTTGTTCTCTATTTTGTATGTCTATTGTTTGTTTGGTTTGCGAAAGAAAGCTAGTTGCCCACCAATCAATACATGTTACGAGACCCGTTTTACTGCCAAATTTCTATTTTCCGATGCAATTTTGATTTTTTGTCATGAAAATGTAGAAAATTATAGCTAAACTGAGAGCAATGCATAACGCGAAGCGATACCAGTCTTGACTAAACTTCGTTGGCTTTTGAGTCATTTTGTCAAAGCAACGTTTTTTTTTTTCTTCTATCTTTTGTTTTAAATAAAACGAAAATTGTATTTTAATCGTCGCAAAATTCTAAACTGATTAGAAAGGCTCGAGGGGAAAAAAACGAGAAAGAAGTTTATTAAATAAGAAGAAGAAAGAACAGCGGCGTCGCGAAACTTTCTTTAATCAACGAGCCAACGCGAGAGAAAAATAAATAGCCCACTCGCGGGAAGTATTTTTCTTGCTTCGCCGACTGTCTCCACGTCTTGAAGTCAGTCGATACCGGTTCAGGCAAATTGAATCACCACGAGAGAAACTCTTTTGCTCATAAATATAAGCCCCGATCACGAAAACAGGTAAGTCTTAATCAACACGGAGAAAATGAACGCTTATAAAAGTCAGATTAGCCTCGACGCACGCATGCCAACGGGCATTCATTTATGCAAGAGGCTTCAAATGCTAAATGAGGTTAAAAGAACTTGCCTACATCTTATCGCAACAAGTAAACCAATTATTCCAACCACAAAAATATGCAGCCTACAGTTCAACGCACGAAAAAAAAAAAAAAGAAACGAGGCTAACAAGGACCGACTTTTATTTAGATAAATTGTTCAATCAAAGTTGACGCAAAAGTAAAAAAAAAAAAAAAGATTCAACTCTGTGCAGGGACGCGTATTTCCACTTCGTTGTGGTAAACAAAACCAAATAGACCCTTTTTCAAAAACCCATTAAGCAACATTGCGAAGGGAAGAAATCATACTTTAGGTTCTTAATTTCTAGGCTAGATGGCGCAAGCTACCACCCGTTATAAAGGGTACAACGGTTAGCATCTATCCCTCCATCGATTTGGCACAAAGCGTGGCAGACCGGAGTCCTCGTTGAACGCTGACGCAGTCCTCCTTCCGCAACACCTGCTCAAAGAGCGCACCCAAATAATGACGGAATCGAATAATTCGTGCAGCAAGCACTAGATGGCGGGCTCTTTTGAAAAAAAAAAAAAGAGAGAAAAAATGGTTTAATATAGCCGCCCTGTTCCCGGATTTACTCTCTTAATCAAATGACTGACCGAACAAGAGGCCATACAGGACTAAAAGTAGAGGAGGTTAAACAGCGCACAATAAGAAAAAAGTTAGGCAGAGATAAAGAGAACTACACAAGACAAGCAGAGAGCGCTCGTGCTCTTTATGCCACAAAAGGCAGGTCTGGAGAGACTGTTCAAGGCATGTTTATGGTTTGTATGATGCGCAAGTAGCGTTAGTCATACTAAAAAAAATAAGTGCTTGTAGACGTGTTTGAAGTATACATATATGCCCGGAACAGACATTTTTCCGATCATGCTCGAGCAGTGTCGGGAGAGGATTCTGTCATCAAGTCTGAAGCGGAGTTTACGCCATTTTTTTAGTGACTATGAAACAACTCACCCCCATTCCCATCTCAAAACTCGAGAAAGGGAAACGGAAAGCTGACGCTCTCTGTTCCTTTCTCTTGGTTTCTGTCTTTTTTTATGTTTTGTTTTCAATCCCCCACTTCGTGTTTCAGATACACACACACATACTATTATTATTATTTGAGGGAACGATCCAACGTGTCCACTTTTAATCAGCCGAACAGGAAACAAACCGCGATCCCTCTAATGCAATAATGCGAGAGCGGGGGAGAGGACGAAGGCGGGAAGGAGAGGGGGAGAGGGGGTCGAGTTTGACCACTAAGTCTATCGAGACATCCGCAGACACCGATACTCCTTCCTGAGAGGAAAAGGAGGGGTTCGACGGTGGCGTCGTCCGGTCGGACGCTGCTCGTCACCGTGTTTGTTCGCGTCGTTACTCGGAAAAGCTTTCTGAAAGCCGCGAGAAAGTGAAACCGCCCCCCCCCCCTCCTCCCCATCCTCCATCCTTCTCCGGGGTCCTAACATCGCCCGCTGGGAGCAGCGCAAAAAGCCTACACTATATCTCACCTCTAAGCTGACAGCGGAGACGGTAGCTACAAGCTCGCAGGACCAATCAAAACCGCTTCCCCGTTGTCACGTGACCCCGGTCTCCGCACGTGGGTACGAGACGAGTTCGCGACGGCGCGGCGAGGCGTACAGGTACGGCTGCGGACCCACCGGTCACACATCGCTCCAAAGCCACTGTGTTTTCTGCAGACACGAGACAGAAATGTCTGCGAACGTGCCTCAGACACGTACCAAGCACATATGGCAGCTTCGAAGATGTTGGCAGACAGTTTTTGTATGGCTAGTGTGACAAGGCCGTCAAACAGACTGTCTTTTGAACGACGTGTTTGCGGAGTGACCGCGACTTGGGACTGGTCCCGAGGAGAGCGCGTGTCTTTCACCGCGCTGTCGACTCGGGGATGCAACAGAGTACGGAACGTCTTGGAAGGAGAGGGAGGAGGAGAGAAAGGGGGGGGGGGGGAGCGAGCCGCCGAGACATTGGAAGTCAATAATCCATGGGTGGACGGGGCGCCGTCGCCGCCACCGCCATTTTGGGCAGGGCTTCGTCATGTGCCCGTGCTTTCGGCGCTCAAACCTCTTTGGTCACGGGGCTTTGATTATTCGATCCCTCTTTTCTTCTTCTTCTTTATGGCGGAAAGGAGGTTACGGATGTTCGGAACCCGCCACTTTGGGACCATCCGAGTTTGACGTTCGTGGGGGGCGAGGTCTAACTCCTTCTTTTATAGCTAAGAGTTTTTTTTTTTTAATTTTATTTTATGATTTTGGTATTTTTGTTGGGATCATTTTACGTGTCGGTGATTTTTGGGAGAAGGGCGGGTTTTGGTTTCGTGCGTGATGTCGAACGTGGTTGTCGTCTTCGCGCACTAGAAGAGTGTCGCGGTCTGGTTTTGAGGAAATAATGGGAGACGAAGAGTGGTTTTTTTTTTTCTTGTGTTTTTTTAATAAAAAAAAACCCGCGAGCAGTACGAAGAAACATTTTACCTGAAACCCTCAATGTAGTCTCCTGATTGGCATGCTCTTATTCGAACAAAGAATGGGGAGGGGAAATCGCACAATAAATCAATCAATTCACATATATATATATATATATATATATATATATATATATATAGGGGTATATATATATATATATATATATATATATATATATATATATATATATATATATATATATATATATATATATATATAGGGGTATATATCTATAAAAGGCGTTTACAAGTTTAGGAGCTTCACTTGGAGTTTTTGCTTATTTGAATTCTGTTTTCACACAGAGTTACTTTTTGGACAGAGTAACTAAACAAATAATGTGCTCAAAGTCTCGTCGCATTTCTCTTTTGTGTCTATGTAAAACGGCGGTAATTGTTTTTGTTTCATTTTTGCGTTTATATTGTGCGCTAGTGCGCCGCAGCTCAAAGCTATAGGTAGGGAAAGATCGTGCCGTTCAAATACAGTATCCTCGGTTCGATTTAACGACCTTCCAAGTTTGAATCCAGATCCTCGATGACGTCGTAGCGTCACATCGCATCACGTGACATCATGAGGTTATTAGGTGACGCGACGACACGACGTTCCGTCATGTGACACAACGTCACCTGACACCGTGATCTCGGGTGACAAAATGAAGGCACATGGGACTTATAAATGCTACGCCTTGAGTGCGCCTACACTCTTTTGACTTCCGGAGTTTTAATGTCGTTTACCGATTATTGCGAGGAAACGTTACCTTGTGTTGTGGACGTCGCGAAGCGTATAGCGCCGCTGTGTAAACCTCGAAAATCGTCGCGCGTCTAAAAAAACGCACGCTTTCACTCCCCTCCCCTTCCCGCATAACCCCTCCAACAGTCGGCAAAGAAAACACAGCTCACGGACGTGGAATATGCAAACCGTCACGGCCCTCCAAACAGTTTATGTTTGCGTTCCCCGTTTTGCCACATCCGCCGAATGCCACACACATACGCCAGCACGCCAACGTACCTTTGGATGCCATCCTCAGCAACACGAAAGTACTTTCGCATCCTGACATCCACCGCCCGTCTATCGATTCAGTTCTTTTTTATGCCTTCAGGGATAGAGAAACAGACTTCCAAAGGCTGCCTACCGAACCTGAACCAAAGTTCAATATCCCGTGCAAAGAGTAAACTTGAAATAAACACCCACACAAAAAAACGCACTATAAAAACAAATTTCGGGGGGGGGGGGGGGGGGTGATGTTGAGAGATAAAGTAGTGCCGGCTGTGAGGCGTCGCGGAGGTGCACCGTCTGACGAAAAAGAACTTTGTTTCTAAGCGGAAGTAGCTCGGGGGGCAGCGAGCGTCAGAAGCACCGGATGTAGGCCTCGAACTTCCGGTGATTCTCGCCCGCGCCTTTGTCGTCCTCGCGAGCCTACGGTGGTGGCTGGCTTTGTGCCCTAAAGATTCAAAATACTCGTTTGAAAGTCAATTATTCGTGGAGCGCTGGAGGCGCAGGAGAAGAAAACATTTTCTGAAGGAAGTCGCCGTGAAATAATTAAACGGCTAATGCGAACGGGCCCCAGTCTGGCGGGTATCTTGTCTGGCTGCACACTTTTTTCCGAGAAGGAGGCGGTACGCAATGTACAAGAGCACGCATAAATTGAGAATAAAGCAGATAACTTCCCGTCCCCCATCTCCTCTTCTATCCAGAAGTCCAAAACGTCTCAAGTGGCACGGGTTTTAATTTTATGTTCTACTAAAGTGAAGTTTTCGTAAGTTCTCCTTTTTTTTTTTTTTTTTTTAGAACTACGTGTTGACTTTACCTAGGAGTCGGTAATAGCCGTAGAAAACTCCCGATTAAAATTAGCGCAGGTTGGAATAACTCTGTTCCGCCGAAATGTTTCAGAGTCGAGTGTAAATTGATGCAAAGGTAGTGCCTCGCTAATTTTGTAGTCACTCGTTTTGCACACACACAAAAAAAGATAATTTGTGGGAAGAGGAGTAATGTTAGAAACCTTTTAATGTACATAGTTAAACGCTTAGCACAAACTACCTTCCGTCCGTACAATGAACCTAGGAAAACGACCCAACAGGAATTGATGAGACATGCAAGACGCGCATCGTCCAAGCGTGGTCATTCTTTAAGCATACGCCAGAAAATGGTAAGAAAAAAAAATGATGAAATAGCAATTGCTACTGCTGGGTAACGTAAGGTAGACACTTGCGTTAAAACGCAGAGGCGGAGAGCGGGCAACCCTTTCACCGGGGCTGGCGTCTTATTTTCGCGCTACCGGTTCGCGACGGCACCTGTCGCGACTTTTAGTCGTCTTTAAACTAACGAGATTCGTTAGCCGACGCCGCGCCGTTCGCCATTAGCCTTAATAAGCCGCGGCGTCGGAAAGAGAAAGCGGCGCTTAAAAGCTTCCGCGTTCCAATTTTCGCTAAAGAGCTCACTCGGTGTTATTGCGTTGGCGGGGAGTCCGCGCTTCCTCCTCCCGGTACTGACTTTCGGCGATGAATTTCGACATCAACATTGCGGTCGCGCTTCGGTCTTGTGACGTTAACGGGTCCCCAAGAAATAAAATTGGCAGTAACGAGTCATTCTGGGCTATGAAACCTTCCTTTTACGGGCGTTAAAAGGGAAGCTGCAAGCGACGCTAAGCGCGATGAATCCATGTTTCGCGAAATTGTAAGCCGGGAATTGCCAACATCATACAATTGGGGAAGATGAATGGATGGACAGATGAATGCGGCTGAACTCGTCTTATGGATGGATTGATGGATCCAGCTGAGCCCTTAGGATCGGGCGGTAGCTTACACCACCTTGCCATTGAGTTTTACCATTTAAGCTTAGAATAAATAAATGTTAAAACTATATTCACTCCGCACTGAAAAAAAATTGAGACTATAAATTCCTTTTGCCATCAGTTAATAACAAAATACCTAGTTTTCTCTCGCTTTCTGCCATCATTCACTTAATCTTTGCTTGGTAATCTCTACTGTCTTGGAATCCACTCTCCCTTCGCTGTCTCTAAAACCCAATCACTTTATTAAATCTATGTTGTCTTCGGTAGGCATAGGGTGAAGCCCTTCACAGTAGAGTATCAAGCGCTCAGCCGTCTCGTCCTCCTCTCCACAAGCAGTGCACACTGTATCCATTTCCTGGTACCTCGCTCTGTATGTTCTGGTTCGCAGAACACCCGTCCTCGCCTCAAACAGCAATGAGCTTCCCCTAGAATTGTCATAAATGCTTTCTTTGGCAATAACTGTTTTGTTTAATCTATAGCTTTCCAGAGCCGTCTTTGTCTGCATTCCCTTTAGCCACCGATCTCTTTCTGCGGCTTTAACTTTCTTCCTAACTGAGACTTGCTCTTCCGTAACTCCACTATAGCCTAAACATTTTCCTCTTAATCTCCTAGTGCGCTGTCTCCGCTTTGTGTCTATACTCCTCATGTATAAAAAGCTGAAAACCTTTCGTGCATATTGCTCCCCATCCATTTGCCTCAACCGATCCTCAAATTCTTTCTTGCTTACAACTGGGCGGTAGCTCGCACCACCCAGCGACCAAGCTGAGAACTTATCCCACGGGGACAACGACAGCATGAAATCATTGTTTCCTCCTTTCCATTCACTCCAAAATAAACAAACAAACAAACGTTTGTTTGTGCTTCCGAGTGGATGTAGCCGATATGGAGCCGACCGTTCTCGTCGGCGTTGGGCTGGGGCTCTTGTTCGGTCAGTGAAACACCCGGTCGAACACCATTCCCACCCGAACTTAAAGTATAACAGTCATTGTTCGGAGGATGTTTGCTACATACATATGAATGCTTTGGACTTGTCTGCAGACGGTTTTTTGTATACGATGAATTAGCGGCGTGACCGAGACCTTACACGCAGCTCTTTTGTCCCGTTTGTGCTCCACGATCGAACGACGAAGACAACGAAAGGAATCCCGTAAACAACTCTTCCGTCGAGCAAACACCGAGTTGAGTGGTGGTAGCCAGCCGTTTCTGCGGGAAAAACAAGCTGAACGAAGCGCTTCCCATAGTGCGATCTCTACGCCAATAATCACTAGACGAGCGGCGAACACGCTCTCGCTGGAGTACTGCGAGGATTGCGTGTCCTCTGGGCAGTGAACCTGTAAACCTTTGGAGCGGTCGACATCGCCGTTCTGTTGTCACAACCACGTCGCTTATCGACAGTGACGCCGCGCAAACGTTTTTCCCGACGTTCCGATGCGGCGAGTCCCCCCACTCGTGCACCCACTCTCGAACCGCCCGACTAATACCGGAATTCCTATCGCCGTCGTTTGTCGACGAACGTGCCGGCATTCGGGATTCAATAACGCGCGGTCCCGCTGATACACGAGGGGCGCACAGAAGATCATTTGTCCCGTCACTTCCGCTTCGGAACGCATTCAATCATCGTCCCGGATCCTTTCTTTTTTATTTTATCTCATCTTCCTTCTTTTTTATATTTTTTTTGGGGGGAACATTGGGCGATTGCGAGATCCCCAATCAGACGTTCAATCTCAGCATCCGACATATTCATGGGAGACGTTTCGGAGGAAAGGGTCTACAGATCCCTTCGTCGTAAAGCGCACAAATGAAATTAAAAAAAAGAAAACTCGTTGCAGCTTTTTCTTTTTTGTAGTCATGTCTTGTGAATACTGACCCCGTTATTAAGAATATCACGCTATTTCGAAACCACTTTCGGAGAAAAATGTGTGAATTAAATATGTGCATTTTGTACTAGGGACAGATCCCATTAGAAAGTTTTAAAATACGGCCGCTTTGTGTTCCGTAAACAGGTTCATTTCATTTATTCAACCCTTAAAGGCCCAATGGGCATTACCAATGGGCATTACAGATTGGAGCGTCGCACTGGGCATGCGTGGAGCTTCTGCGCTTACGCATTGCAACAGCCCAAATTGGGGTGTATATATGTTCTCCACCATGTTCTCCATATATGTTCTCCACCACTGTTCTCCACCATAAGAAACACTTTTCAAAGGTAGTTCTTTTCACAAACACGTTTCGTAAAATGAAATAAGTACAACAATTATATTCAAACAAACTTTGCAACGCAAAAGAAATACGTTTGTAAGCAAAAACACACATTTCAAGTCATGGGGATAATAAGTATTCAACTTATCAGCACAATGCGACGTCTGTACAAGACACGCTCACACAAACAAGACTCTTGTAAGCGTAAAGTCTTCATGGAGATAAAAAAAATGCGTCATTGTAAAATTAAAAAGAAAAAAAAAACATTTAAAATGTTACTTTGTAAGAACCATATTTTCAATTTTGTTTTCACCTCTTTATAAGAAGCCAGATTAGGAAATTTACCCCGTATGTCATAAAATGTACGCCGAATATAAAATAGTATCAGTCTCCGTATTGTGTACGTATTCTTGGCGAGAAACAAACAAACCCTTTTTGTGTTTCTGAGATGTCGTTTTTTACGGGCAGCTTAAAAACTGTTAGGGAATAGTGATACCGTAATATCCCGAGAGATAGCCCACCTAAAATCGAAAGCAAATCAGGTAAAAGTAAAAAAAAAAAATTGGATAACGTTCGGTGTGCTATAAAAAAAAGTTAAAAAATACTAGTTTCTAGATTTTATGACTTGCAAAACTAGTGATTCCAGGGAGGGGTGATGAACCAAAAACGACCGCCCTTCCAGTCAGAAATGTTCGCTCATCTCATGTCGTAGCTGAGTAACATCATTTCTACCGATGTCACCGTTGGAGAGGGCCCTAAAATCACTGGAAGTAAACTCTGCACCGGTGTTTAAAAAATATGCAAATCGTGTTTAGAATAGGGTGCGGGTTATCATTCAGTGGGTGGGCCATCTCTCGGGGTATTACTGCATGTTGTTAAAACCCCTTATTTGAATAACATACGCGACGGCACGATGCCAGATACTTCAAGTTTGCCACGCGCGTTGACATCTTGAAATTGCTTACATTACGTAATATTATTTAAAATCCGCAGTACAATCACAGGCGATCGATAGCTGCGGCACGTCGCCGCAAAGTTGTTGGCTCGGCTTTCTTCGTTCTCCCGAGCACGCACCTCGCAGCTCCCTATGCAACGAACGGCGGGACGCGTCAGCGTCGCCGTCTGTGCGTCTTTGAGCGTCTCAGAACAAGCGCGACGCTGATCACGCGCGGCGACGACGCTACGACACCCGCGTCTGTCAGTCTGCGCCGTACCATATTTTCCACTGTACTCACAAAGCCTGGCAGTTCGACGACGGAGCCATATAGAGTCCCCCGGTCGCAGATCTGGAGCGCTAGGATCTGGTAGCTCAGAGCATCAAAAAGCCATTGCTCGTGAAACCTGGACATCGGCGCACAACTTTTGCAGCGGCGAGGACCCGAAACACACTCCCGGGTCCTCACGTCTTGCCGCAGTATCTCGCGGCAGCGGCGAGACGCTGCGCTTTGGCGTTTCGCCGCTGCGGGGCGCCAGTCACGTGGCTCTCCTCTCATCCGTTGTCTGCCGCTTCTCTTCTCATGGCTACCTGCCAGGCTTTGTGAGTATATAGGAGGCGATAACCGTAGTCTTCGCCGAGCTTCAGCGCGCTTGCCGCTTGGCGCTGCTAGGGAATCCACAAACGATGACGTAATGCGCGGGCTCCTTCTAGGTGATGTTGGACGGATGGATACGGCTGAACCTTTTTAATCGGGCGGCGACTCGCGCCACCTAGTGGATATTTTTGTTTAATTGCAACAATTAGCATAGCCGCATAGGTTAAAATTGGAATTTATTATGAATGACGACGGATATTTTATCGCGACGTCACAGGAACTGTGGCCATCTGGCGGGCGCTACTCGAGACTCCTTCTTACGTTTGTTCCGCAAAAACTGAATAATAAAGCGGATTGCAAATGCTGCGGCATAGCCCTGTGAAGCCTGGTTCAGACAGTTGCGTTTGACTGCGTTGCGGCAGGGAGAAACCAGGACATCCCTGCTGCTTATATCGCGTGCCAAGATGATTTCTTGAATTGTATTGCACGCTTCATACGAAGCACAGATGTGCCGGTGACTCGCTTTCGGTTCTCGACGCAACGCAGTCAAACGCACTCAAACGCCAGTGTCTGAACCGGCCTTGAGTCTGTGGTATAACGGACCCGATTCACGCGCCGAGTACCCAGCATTGATTCTCGAGAACGGGGCAGGCGATCCTTTGATTCAAACAGTTGGGAATATCGCGACGGACGACGCCGCGCGTCCTATTACGCTAACTACTACATCAACAACTACAAATACTACAACTGGAGCAACGATGACAATGGACGTCATTTTCAGTGGTGGGAAAAACCCATAATAACTATCGCTCGAAAAGAAAAAAAGAAAAAAAAACGAAAGGTAGATTGCGACGGAACCGTCTGTTTGGACCGTGGAAGCAAAAATCCGCGCCGTGCCTAATAGAAAATCAATACGGGAACTAAATCTGGGATGGATATCTGGCGATGGAAAAAGACGGCTTCCGTCAGAGGGACTGAATAAAAAAAAAAAAAAGGAACCCGTGCTTGCGAGCAGTAGCAGGGTGTGCCTAAAGCGAGCTCGAGCGCGCGCTCAAAATAGGGAAAATGAGGACACCCCTTTCCCTCTCCAAAAGGAAAGGAAGAAAGAAAAAAAAATTCCGTCGGTTCACATTTATTACCGCAATCTCCGCTTTGAAGGAGATATGTTATCAGCCTGTACGCCTTTTGGGAACCGGCACAAACTCTTCCCTCGTTTTCTCTGTCGAAGAGGGTGGGTAGGGAGGACAGAAAAGGGAAGAAATGGGGAAAGGGGTGGGGCAAGTTGCCAAGCTGTCGAGTACCCGCGGAGGCGCTAATGCGAATGCAAAAGCGGGCGCCAATGTGTCTTCGCCGCTGTGAAGTTGCGAAGGGGCTATGGCCCGCTGGGATGCGTCGTTATCTCAAAGTGGGAACAAGTGAACGATGGTGACGAAATCCCCACTTTTTTTTTCGCTTTCTCCAGATTCCCGCTTCCCTCTCCCTTTTCTTTCCCCCTTTTTAGCGTGTTTCTTTGAAAGGTTCTCTAAGGAAACACACAACTGTTTGTGACTTCCTGTACTCGTGCCTAAGTGAGTCGCCCCCGACGCCTACAAGCATCCTTTTTCTTTTGCGTTGAAGAGAGTTTTATGTTGTTGCGAAAGATGCATTCTCGTTCCTGATCTTTTTTTTTTTTTTTTTTTTTAGGTTCAGAGATTTGGGGAGAGGAGGATAGAGAAGAGAAAGTGTTTCGATATACAACATCGCGACAGGTTTGTGGCGTTGTTCGAGTAGTGGGCTGTTTGCGTGAAGTAGATTGTGCGAGCTTGTCTGGATTAGGGAGGTGGGGGGTTTAGAGCGTTCGAGGGGGTTTTAGAGGCGGAGATAAGCCCGACATAGTTAGGTTGTCGGGGCTTTGTACGTCTACGCGTGTCTCTGTAATCTACGTGTTGCATAGACTGTTTTTTTTTTTTCAATCTTCAAGTGTGGCGCAATTTTGCCGCACGTGTTAAAGACGCATAGATAGCGACTTCTAAAACACTTTGTCAGGAGTAAGTAGTTTTTTTTTTGCTTCAATTTTACTTTGTGTTTCGTTTGAGTCGTTCAACAGGCAAGGGCTCCTTTTTTTTAATAAAGGTGCGTAACTTTTTTCTTTTTCGCTTTGCCGTAGAGCAGCGCTATCGGTAACACCGGACAATACTGGCTAAATGGCGCAAACTGCCGCCCAAATAAAAATAAAAAGAAGAAAAAGTTCGTTCGTTTGCAATAATGTATTTATCTCGGTCACATGCTTAAACTGAGTAGTTGGTTTCATGAAGAGATGTTGCGAACTTTTGCCGGAACTTTTGCCGGAACTAATCAAGGTTCAAAGTCGAACTTCAGGTTCAACGAACTTTCCGGGTTTTTGTCAAAATCTGACTTAGTTCGACTTTTGAGTGGTGCTTCCAGACTTCTACGCAACGATTTATTATTTTGAGCATCAATAATTTATACGGTAGTTTATTTTAAATTCCATAAATTTCACTCAAATGTTTCCGCAATACAAAAGCGAACATATTGTCATGGATGGAAAAGGGCTCGACAAATGTACACTAAAAATAAAGGTTTAATCGGCGATTAGTGCCAGAAAACAAAATATAGAACGAGCGTCGAAAGAGCAAAAAAGCGTAAAGGCTGAAACTCCATGGACCGGATTATGCGACGAATAACTGACGAACGCCGCCCGACGGCACGCTCGCTTTGCGCGTGACGTAGCAGCCACTGTGCTGATGCCACGCGCAGAGAAAAATTCGTCGATTTTTCGCTGCATATTCGTCCCATCGAGTTCAGCCTTAACAGCAACCGAGAGCGAGAATGACTCGACAAGGTCGCAGGCAGTTCCTTATCTATACCCATTTTCACCTCAAGAAAAACGCAAGAAGAAGCAATAAAAAAAAGGTGTCGTCTGCTCGCACTTCAATTGAACGCATCCGCATAATAGTTGACCTTGAACCGACCGAACTTTATGTTAAATGTTCAACGAAGACGGAACCTGGTCGAAATCAAACTTTATGTTGATTGTTCGTGGCACCCCTTCTGTCAGAGGTGAATCAGAGTTTCGAACCTCCTTCGAATAACAATGAATACAAGGAAAGGTATCTTGACGTTTTGTTACTAAGCCTTACGCTTCAGATACGGGAGAGCAGTTCTTCGAATATAGATAGGTTGAGTAGAAAATGAAGTTAGTTCAAAGATACAAAAAACAGAGCGCTTCAAAATGGCTGCCAACGATAATTGAAGAGACGCGCGCGCTTTGAACAAACGTGCTTTGCGTCTCGCATAAAAAATAAAATTTGTTCCAAGATGCAAAGGGACCAGAATAACAGTAAAGTATGTGCGTGTGCTAAACATTTTTATAGTTGTAGTCTTTGAAAGAATGAGAACGGCATAGCGTTTGTTCCGTTGCCCCGCATTCAGCGCGAGATTACTATCTCCCATGAACACTTTGGCGTCTCGTTAACTTCGACCGTGCACACGTAGCCAAAGCACGACGGAAGACAGCGAGCACGTGGGCGTCGAGGCGTCGGAAAGAAACTCTGTGCCATCCTCACTCGCCAGTGACCATAAACGCACGTATCCACAATTCTTGTCTTACCAGTTTCGCCACTTGGATTCGCGTAACTCTAGTGTGACCATATCGAGCGTGATGAATTAGTTTTGTCGCTAACAGTAGAAGTCAAAATTATGAATACTTTTGAACGAAAGCAGACGAGTTTCAAGTCAACGAATGTAGCAGAATTAAAATAAAACATAACACCTTAGAATGTACTGAGGCGTATTCCTATAAACAACAATCTGTACGATATTTTCTGTTTCCTTTTTGTTTTTCTTCCTTTCGGCGAATAAAGCAAAAGGAACAAAAAAAAGCGACAAAACGTATCAGCAGCAACAAAAGCTGACCCAGCGGTGGTACTTTATCTTCGGGAACAAAGTAAAAGCTGACGTCATACTTACCTCTACAATAAACTCTGCAAGCCAAAGGATCGACCACTTTGAAAAGTCTCTAGCTGCCAGCGGAGAAAAACGACGCGTTCTCAGAAATCGGGGTGGTGCGCTGCAAAGGAAGGAAAAAGAAAAAAAAAAGAACTCTGGTAAAAGAAAAGCAAACAGAACCTAGACTGTCTCTGTCGGTCGTTAGAGTCGCCGACATTTTACGTCAGGTACGGCTAACAACAAATACAAAAACATTCTGCCGCGTGCGCAACATATTCTGCCCTGTCCGCTTTTTCTTCCCTTCTTTAATTTTTTTTTTCTCTCGCTTTTTGGTTCACTTTTTGTATTGTGTCTGGAACGCGTCAAAAAAAAAAAAAAAAAAAAAAAAGTGGTCTCTCGATCTTCGCCCGGTAGGTGGCGTCATGAAAGTACCACGAAGACAACATAGATTTAATAAAGTCATTGGGTTTTAGAGACAGCGAAGGGAGAGTGGATTTCAAGACTGTAGAGATTACCAAGCAAAGATTAAGTGAATGGTGGCAGAAATCGAGAGAAAACTAGGTATTTTCTTATCCACTGATGGCAAGGGGGTTTCATAGCCTCACTTTCTTTGCACTGCGGAGTGAATATAGATTTCACATTTAAATATTCTAAGCTTAAATGGTAAAACAAAATGGCTAGGTGGCGTAAGCTACCGCCCGATCCAAAGGGCTCAGCCGTATTCATCCATCCATCCATCCATCCAGCTGTCGCCGGTCGCGTTCCTGGCGGTGTCCCAGCAGCGGGGGTGAACGTGGCAGTCCACCTGTTCGGCTGCAGGTTGTTCTCCAGCTTTTTACATTCTGCCGAAGCTGCGACGACAGAAAAGCAGCGACACTCCCTTTTTGTTCCTGCTAATTTTGCCAGACGTTCTACGGCCAACCACCAGGATCGCGACAATCAGACAGCATGAAGCTATACTGGCTAGACAGAAAGCCAACAGGGAACATCGACAATCGCTCCGAACTGAGTATGGGAGGGAGGTTGCTAGAAGCTGGACCATGTACCACGACTGCAAGTGCTATGCTAAACGGCTAACCCAGGAGAAGATGAGAACAGCGGATCTGGAGACCGTCCGAGATATTAGATCTAGCGGAAGGGACGCAGCGAGAAGGTTCTGGAAGTACCTTGGATCGCTGGAGGAAAAGGAACAAGATGTTACCATAATTGACGAGAGCACGGGGAATCCGCCAGAAAACCTTGGAACCCACCTCACCAAGTACCTGACGGAGACATTTGCTCCTGAGGAGGTGTCCACACCACACGAAGGCCGACTTGCCCCGGATCAATCGGACTCCAACCAAGAGGGGGACATCGGCCGAGTGATGGTTGTGCGTGCACTGGCACGCTTGAAAGGGGCTACCTCCCAGGGATTGGATGGGGTCCCGGCGAGCATTCTCAAGTCCTTGGGAAAAGATGCAGTGGAGCAGCTGGTGGATATTTTTGGAGCAATCTTAAGGGGAGAGGAACTTGTGCCCCAAGACTGGAGGGTCGGCCGCGTGGTTCTGATCCCGAAGAGAGGGGGCGACAAACAGTTCCTCAAGGATTATCGGCCCCTGACCATGACCTCTACGGTATACCGCACCTTCGCCCACATTATCAAGGAACATATGGCAGCATGAGCTGAAGAGAACGAACTGCTCACCGAACTTCAGGGAGGATTTCGGAGGGGTCGAAGGTTGGAAGACAACCTGTTCACCCTCACGCAGTGTATTGAAATTGCCCGAAAACAGGAAAGAAGACGTCTGTGCTGCTTTCTAGATGTGGCAAAAGCATATGACAGTGTGCCGCACGCTCAACTCGTGCGACGTTTGGAGGAGCTCCACCTTCCTCATCGGTGGCTAGCTGTCATACGGCGCCTATACTCACGCAATACAGTAATGACGCAACTGAAGGGAGTCGACTCAAAGCAAGTCGCAGTGACGAGGGGTCTCCGACAGGGGTGCCCACTCTCCCCGCTTCTTTATATTCTGTATGTGTCAGAGTTGGAGGAACGCCTGATCCAATCGGAGTTGGGTTTTTCTCTGACACACATGGAAGGAGGCGCAGAGGTGAGGTGGATGCTGCCGAGCCTCACCTATGCGGACGATATTGTATTGACGGCGGAGACGGTGGAAGACCTGCAGCGTCTAATATGTATATGCGAGACGGAGGCGGCTACGTTGGGCCTTCGGTTCAACGCCAAGAAGTCGGCAGTCCTTCAATTAGCCGGGTCCGATGAGGCTAAATTAAACAGTCTGGTGCTGAACGGCGAGCAAGCACAGGTACAGGAGTCGTACAAATACCTGGGAGTTGTACTGACCAACAAGCCGGAGCACTTGTCCGATCATTATACCCACCTCCGACAGGCAGCCGTGCGAGGTACGAATGTACTCCGAAAACGTAATCTTTGGAGTTGCAATCGTTTTCTGGTGACTCGCGAACTCTGGAAGGCGGTTGTGGTGCCTGGACTAACCTTCGCCAACGCGGTTCTTTGTGTCCCTGGCACAGTGCGGGAAGTCATGGAACGTCGTCAACGAGAGGTCGGGAGGCAGGCTCTGGGCTGTCACGGAATGGTGGCCACCGAACCAGTCCAGGGAGATCTTGGGTGGTCGTCGTTTGAGGCCAGGGAGGCGACCAGTAAGATAACCTACGACAGTCGTCTCCGTCTCATGGACCGCGGCCGGTGGGCCAAGAGACTCTTCGTCTACACATATCTCACGGGAATGCAGACTGGCTGGAGGAAGCGGCTGTATCTGTTAGAAAAGAAATACGGCTTCTTTTCAACCCCTGTAACTATTACATCAGACAGGAAGTGGGAAATAGAGATTCGAAACAGGGTGAGAGAGAAGGAGGCAGTCGGTGGTCAGAAACGGCGAAGTCCAAGTCGACGCTATATATGCACCATCGATATAAGCACACAATTTCGGCAGAGACTAGGCTATACGACAACAGCCTGGGCAGCCGGTTCCCCTTTGAGTCACGCGCAGGAGGGCTGCGAACGCAGATGTATCGCCGTCGCTTCGAAAAGACGGTGGAATCTGCAGCATGCCGTGTGTGTGGTCAGGCGGATGAGACAATTGATCGAACCCCTTGTGCTGTCGTGCACCGGTCTGCAACCAGTTCAACCGGCGGAGTGTGGACAGGCGACCCGGGAGCTCGCACTGGCAGAGGCACTCGGCTTTGGGTCTGCTTCCAGCTCAGTGGCAGACTCTGCGGGTGGGACTAACGGCAACAACAACACCGACGCTACACCGAGAACCAACGAAGGGTGGCGTGACCAGGTGGAAGCCACGAAGCGAAGATTAGGGAACTGGTGGATTCTAGTTCACCAACGGGGGTCACCGAATCCCCACTGGCTAGGTCCCAAACTCTACGGGACCGCCCGATTCGAAAGGGAACGGCCGCAAACCATCATCATCATCATCATCATCATCATGACGCCGCGGCTTTCTTGACGTCATTTGTTGCCACTTCAGGACATAGAAAATACTTACCAAAGTCCTTGTGTCCGTTCGCGAACTACCGAGTTAGCGGTGCTTTTTACTTGTGGCGCCTCTACCGATGAGCGGAAGGAGCAGACGACGGACTTTGTCGTCCCCTCGTTGCACCTACCGGAAGGTGGCGCCACAAGTTAGTAGCGTCGGTTACTAGGCCGTCTGCGAACGCGCCCAACGTGAAATTCGGAAAAATTTCTTGCTCCATTTTTTTTTAAAGAACGATTTGAGCTTTGAAATTTCAAGGGGTAAAAGTGAGTCATGACCATCTCGGTGCACATTCGGTGAATCTTTGAACCTTCAACGTGCATTCGCCAATATGTCCGACTCGTTTCACAGCGGAAGGACCGCTTGGGACACCCTATAGATGCATGTTTCTTTCGTTATTATGGGCAACTGACATTATGTGCTATTCATTGGGGAGTTGGAGGGGTCCCTACTAGCCATACGTCGCAGCATAGAGTGGGACAGAAAGGTATAGTCTATAACTAGCACCAGTTCAAGCGTACATGTATTGAATGTGATTAATTTTTAGTGACCGCGTCGAATCGACATTGGTGTATCGTGGGAAGACGTTCGTCGGTTGTCCACAGTTTGCACGCAAATTTCCTTTCCTTCCGTTCGCCGTGGTAGGTGGAGGGAGGTGACCATGCGTCGGAACGGTATATCTTCTTTTATGATTCATTACGAACCAGCGCACAGGTAGACAGTTACTCAAAATCTAAAATCTTTAAGGAGCAAGGCCTCGAGTATACTGATGTCAAATATTGCGAGCGCATTGCGAACATTTATTCAGTTTATTTTTTTCAACTATTTCACTGCGGCTCTACAATAAAACTCAATGAAAGTCGAAGCAAGAATGCTTTACAACGTTAAAAAATACAAAAAAAGCAGGAACACACAAATACGTCCGAGAAAGTGCGGCAGCAAAATTTTCAAGTAAAGAAAGACTTACTGGAACATTTTCGAATCAATTCCAGTCTTGTGTCGCCCGATAAAAAATATATATATAAATATATTGAGATTTGAAAACATTGCGATACCATCAGTGTTGCTTGATCAATTCTGAAGGACATGCCAGCAACATTAAATGCGAGAGCAGAGTTCGAAAGAATGAAACGTACACAAAAACAAACGCGTTTGCGACTTTTTTTTTTTTTCGGCAAGCGTCGCGTCGTATGCTACCATGTCCGTTTTTCTTTTTTTTTTTTTTAATGTGTTTATTTGCTTGTCAGGCCCGAAAAGAAACGTGAAGAAGTTACGTTCGCGGATCCACAACTCGTGCCCCGAGGTGCGACCTCCCGTACCGTTTCTACGAGGTTAGAGGCTTCTACGAAGCAAGCAAGCGCGGAACAAAACATGTCTGACTCCAAACTCGCGGTGGGGTGTGTCGCGCACGCTAGAAGTCACGAAGAAAATACAAAAAAAAAGGACAATAAAAGAAAAAAAAACCTAACACCGACAGGAACTTTAACTAAGGCCACATAGCAACGGGCTACACCACGCCGTCGTCTCTTTCTGAGTTTTTTGGGGTTGTTTAGGCCCTCTTGTTCTCGTTCTCACTCGTTATTTTACGTTAAAGGCTTTTTTTTTTTTTTTTTGCAGTTCATTTTTCTGTTGTCTCAAGGTGACCCCTACGCTTCGGTCACGGAGTGCTTGCGCGTCGAGGCGTTCATAACTTCGGCTTTGTGACAGAGTCGTATGGGCGTGGGTGGAGACGCTGTTCGGCGAGATGAGACGCCGTAACATCGCGGTTCTAAAATGGGCCGGCGTCTCCGGTCACAGGCAAAACTCGTCAGTCATCTTTTTTTTTTTATCGTTTTTCTTCTTTCCAAGCGCGTTGCAAGAATGACTTTGCACTAATGGGGGAACGTCTCTGCCGCTGTCTTTCTGTCGCATCTCTGGCGTGGAGTGTTTTGGCGGTTTAGAGATATGTTCTTATTTAGGTTTCACTCTTTTTTTTTACTTGTTTTTTGTGCGCCGCGGTTAGTTTTTGGCGAAGCTTTTTAGACGTGCGTCCGAGTTCAGAAAACCTTCGTCGATTCGCGATACTTCGATTCGCTACAAGTCCGAACGGAGCCGGATGTTGCAACGAGCTGATGGGGCCAATCGAGCTCGGTCCAAACTGCAGCGTCACGCCGTGTGTCGTTGTCGCAGTGACGTCATAGCATGGTGACGTTGCCACGACACCCCTGACATTAACGCTATTGAACGGGTATTTTCATCAGCCTTGTTTTCTTTTTGCAGTAAAGTTGTCTATGACGGGAGGCACTCACTTGATCGAATGACGTTTTAGCGAACGCCCACGTTTCATCGAACGACACTTTAGCGAATAGTCAGACGCCGCGAAGCGGCGTTTTCGGGTGGGCCAAGTGAGTTCATATTTTTGTAATGAGTTGCCGTAGACTGCCGCCGCGAAGCGGCGTAAAGCGCAGCGCGACGGATGGGTTAACGCGGGCCCAGGTTATTCGCTAAAACGACCATTCGCTCAAATGTCGCCTTTCGCTAAAATGTCATTCGCTCTTCTGATATGGACCCGTCTATGACTCACAGTTCAGATTTCTGGAAATTTTTCGTGTAGTCGTCCACAAAGGGGGAAAAAAGAAACCTTCAGCGATTGAAGCGAAAAGTGCATATCACGCATAAACAAAGAGCATAGCGTTCGTTTCAATAAAGAACAAGCACAAAACAAGCATCCGAACCAGATAATGGATGATGAGGCGCTCCTGATAACAATGCGAAGCACGTAGCGCTCACCGCATACGTTTCTCGGTAAAGATTACTGTTGCGCAAGCTGCCGCGGCGACGGCAGCTTGCGACGTTGGGAGTGACGTCATTAGCCTCTCATATATAGAGATGGTTCGGTATAGTGCATTTTTTTTGTTCGATCAATCATTTAGTATTAAGACCCTTTTGCTGTTTACAAACATGAACTGCCGCTTGCGTCCCAAGCGATCTCCAGTCGCACCGTCTTTGCAAGCCTGTTGAGTTTGATTATGTCACCAGTGCTAGAAAGCATAAATTCTACACGGACAACAAAGTTGGAGATTTAGCGAGGGCCACAGGTTGCACAATTTAAGGACTTGGAGGAGGCAAGTTGGTTTACGAGAATACTCGAAACGTTTTAACAGATCTCGTACTCCTTCGTTCTTTTGGCGTTCACCTGGAGAATAGGCGGTTATACGTTTCATCTACATTCTAAGCAGTGGTGTTAAAGTGGCCCTTGTTCATGCATTTTGTAAACCGGAAGTTCTGTGGGACGTCAGATCCTGGGGGCACCACCTGGTGACTTTTGTCACAAAAAGGGTCTACGGTACGGTGGGCAGTCGTTGCAGGTGATACCACAGATTCGCTATCCAACTGCCTTCACAGCGTAAACTGAAAGCCCCAATTTTTTCACAGTTTGTTTGTACGACGTGAAACAACCGAGTTCTTTGAAATGAGTCGTAGAAGAACACTAGTCTCAAAATATTAACCTCGTAGGTGTGACGTCACCGCTTCAAACAAACTGCTGCTAGGGACATTGTAATGGACGAATACACGGGACTGACTGCCATTTTAAAAGAACGATCGGTCAAAAATCAAAAGTAGAATTTAAACGTCTAAAAATTATAGATAAAAGAAGTCTAGATTTGACACTTACCATGACAGAACTTTGCCCAGAATCGACTGGTTCTAAAATATTCGTGACGGCAACTTCCTGTCTTCGAGACGTCTCGAGATGCCTGCGGCAGACGACGAACGCATGACGAACCCACATGGAATGACTGAAGTATGCCGTCTGCAACAGTTTGAATCGTTTGCACAATGATACGGTTTCGATATGGAATTATCTTGCAACATGCCAGGCCCAAGAAAACAATCAAGCTTTGTAAAAACGAATTGCATTTGTGTGCAATACGAAATACTGTCTGGCGAAAATCATCACACGCATGGAGATCTGCTTAAAAAATAGCGAGAAGAGCATCTTTTTAGGACGTGATATCGAGGCAGCCTCAGACTCTCTTTCTGATGTTGCAGTTGACGTGCATTGAAGCGAAAGAGCAATTGTTTTGACTGTAACATGTTCGAGACCCCAAACTTCGTTTATTTTTTCTTCAGGCTACCAACATGGGTGTGTGCTTCGTACCTGCTTTGTAACCATCAAACGGGGAAAAACTTCTACTGATTTTTCAGTTTTAAGTAAGACCCGGCGTCCGTGACTGAGAAGGGAACGCTTTTCCGTGCGCTTACAAGATTCAAGTGTACTCTTACACCGAATATAAAAGATAAGGAGGCCAGAATGACCTTCCCTAGTCAGTCTCGCCCTAGCTCACTAACGAACATCCTAGGCCGAACGCGCGAGATTCCGAGAAGAGTAGATAAGGAGCCGAGCGCGGCTTTGTCGACTCACAGCTAGCTGTTACGCCGACGCTTCGTCGCTCGCTGCTGCCCGCAGTTGACGCCCATCCTTCCTTTTGTTTCTAGGCACAAGTTCGTCAATTAAATATTTATTTTCTGCTTTACACACTTGTCGATCCGTCTCGATCTGCGGCATTATATATCTGTTACCGACAGTTCGTTAGATCACGCTGGTGGCACTGATGCCGCTGAACGTGCTGTCAGAAATCTTTGAAACGTGTGCTGGCCTGAACTTCGCCCTTGAGACACTTGACGTCGTCGTCGTCGTACGGTATCCGGCTTCACGGTGTTTGCACCTTCTCAAATATTGCGGAAGCGAGCTCCACGGGAATGCGTTCGCGCACCTCCAGTATCGATCAATGCAGTGCACGGGCACTCTTCGTTTCAGAAATCTTACAGAAAGTTGACCCCGAGAATAGAAGCTTCGTGGATCGTTACCAACCTCATTCAACCCGGTCATGTTCTACATCAGAAAGAAGCACTGATCCAGGGAACCCACTCTGTCGTCTGCTAGCGAGGCAAAACCGGTTCTGAACCTTTATAGACCCCTTTCAAAAGTGTAACAACTCTGTGCGCCTCGGGCAACGGTGTGCGCACTCTCCATGGTAAAGGAATGTTTTTTTTCTTCGGCCCGCTGGCTCAGAGTGAAAAATTGGCAGGGCAAATGAAGTAACGCGACTGTTTCCCGCCGCCGGCTGGGAAAATAACATAGCTAGCTTGCTAGGTATAAAACCTGAAAACAAAGACAGTGAGATGATGAGAAATCATGACAAATATGACAAATTATGATGTTTCTGCAAGTCCCCACTACACTTGCATAAAAAATGCCCTCAAGGGGAACCTAATGCAGTGCTGTCCCAATTCTGCATGGAAGCATAAAGTAACATGGTGTTAGTAGATGCCTCAATAACATAAAAGAAAAAATTAAAAAAAACGCCCCTGCAAGGTAAAGTTTTTCTTTGTGTGTATTTATTGTTAAAGTGTAGAAAATGTTCGCAGGGTTGATGCGGGAATTCGACTGCTCATTTAGCCTCGCCAATGGTATCTTTCTACCGAGCAACACCAAATAAATGTGCGGTGAAATACCAACGTAGTGTATGAAGCAACCGCATGCAAAATAGTGAGGCCGGCCGAAAGGCAACGGATCCGTCGGGTAAAACCGACGCTCGTTTACCCTCGTCATACGTATACCTGGCTAACAGCAATAGTAAAGAAAACGCAAAGCAGTATAATGCAGAACCAATATTAAGCAAATGCATGCGAATTCGTGAGGTTAGCCAAACAGTCGCGGCAGCGGACGGTCCAATAGGCATATAAAAGTACTCCCTTCCCTCCGATTTCGGCAGTGTATCCATACTGCCTGCAGACCGGGACACAGCACTGTGTTGGCATCTTCGCAGATACTCTGGAGCGCCGTAAACTGCCCTTAAAACAACATATGAAGCGCCTAAAGCTCGGTTAGCGCACAGCGAGGTTGCGACCTGCTTTCCTTCACCATGTCACGCAGCTGCTGACCGCCTCGCTGTTGCCATGGTTACTATGCCGAGACACACTGTTGCCGGGTTTTCTGCAAGGGGTCTATTACGTGATTTTGTCATATCTTTATGGTACTGAGACGATAAAAAAAAGAAGCCTTCATGGTTAGATATTGAGAAGACACAATGCTTACAAACGATTATCTGCTTTTTATTGGACAATTTTTAACCTCACGTCGAGCCCCTATGCATTTATTCATAACAACGGCCCTAGCAACGGTTTGTTTGGAGCGGAGCGCCATGTTGTGACTTCATCACTAAAGTAGAAGTTTGGGCTAGTTGGTATTTCATGATTAAAGATTAAAACAGCGCAAGGACACGGACAAGAACAAGAAGGTAGACAAACAAGGCGCTGACTTACAACTGAAGTTTATTCGTTCTAACAGCGAGTATAAATACTGTATTGTCACAACAAACAAACATGAATAAAAAGCTTGACCTGGATGCCACGTGCTCACTAGCCATCGTTATGCACTGTCACTGTGTGTCTAAATAGGAACGTTCCTTATCCGATAAAGATAGTGACGGAGTGCTGACACAGTTTTGCCCCAATCTTCCAATTTCGCGCGCCTCAATGATTTCCCGAGTGAGTTTGTCTTTATTTTTCCTAACCACTTCACACTTGTCAAAGACGGGAGCGCAGCAACAGTCTCGGCAGTGCAGGCCAAGGTGACCTGACACAACTCTAAACACGTTATACTTGTGCTCCCGCAGCCGATCATTGAGGCATCGCCCCGTTTGCCCGACGTATCTCCTGCCACACGAGAGGGGAATAGAGTACACTACTCCCTCCACACAGTCTACGAATTGGTCCTGGTGTTTTTTGGTGCAACCCCGCTTTTCTTTAGAACAGGAGTTCACTTTTCTGCACAGCCCAGATAGCTTCTCTGGAGCCGAAAAAACCACATCAACTCCAACCCTACGGCCAACTTTCTTAAGGTTGTGAGATATCTTATGGAGGTACGGTAAAACAGTTACTTTTTTGTTAACTTTACGAGCCTGCTGGGTAGTTTCCTCACGTCCTTTCTTAAGTAAGCTCTCAGCAACTGTCGTCAACAGGTAAGACGGATAACCCGCAAGTCTGAGCCTTGCCGCTTGTGTGTCGAAGCTTTCTTTCACCCTGTGGGGGCAGGACTTGAACAGGGCATTTCTAAAACAGTCTTTATAGACTCTGTTTTAGACTGTCTTAATAAGACTGTCTTAATAAAGACAGTCTTCACTGTCTTTATTACCAGCGGATAAAGAGGGAGGCTTCGTAGTGGTGCCTAAGGGGATGTTTATGTCTAAAGCGTCAGACGCCATAACGGCCACGTTTAAGCGCAGGGATGACGTGTCACTTTCGAAGGTGAAAACTGAAGCACGTAGGCTTTGCAAACAGCTAAGCCTAGATAAACTGGGCCAAGCGATTGATAAGGGCAAATGCTTAGGTTTAGATTTATTTTTTTCTGCTAAAACGCACAAGATTAACTGTCCGCTACGCGTGATTGTGTCTGAGAAAGGGACATGGCAAAAATCTGTGGCTTCATTTTTGCAAACAAAACTAAATATGTTAATGATTGATGATCCCTTTCGGGTGAAGAACTCTAATGAGATAATAGATTTTTTTAAAGACCATCCAGACCGAAGCTTGTTGGCTTGCTCAATTGACATTAAAGATTTGTACTATTCGATTCCCCATAAAGAGCTGTTGGCATCTGTGGAAGAATGTATTGACAATCATGGTACCGTGGCGTTTCAGAATGAATCTGGACTCAGTGTGAGTCACTTTCTAGAACTTTTATCTTTTTATCTCAAGTCGACGTTCGCGATCTGGAATGACGGTGTTTTTATTCAGAGAAATGGCGTGTGCATAGGGTCATGTATAGCCCCAGTACTTAGCGATATATTTCTTGCGTTCCACGACAAAGTCCTGTCAGGCACGCTGGAAGGAACCAAGGTGGGGAAAATTTTTAGATTCGTAGACGACTATTTGGTGCTCCTAGATTGTGACAATGAGGAATTTGATTCGGCTGTGTCGTTTGTCCTGTCAACGTTCAAAGAGTGTCTGAAACCGTTGGTGCTGACGCATGAAGTACCTGTAAATGGGGCCATTAGGTTTCTGGACCTGAGCCTGCAACTTGGTCACGGCCATGTGTGCTGGATATATGAACCAAGAGCAAAGAAACCCATCTTGCCTTTTTCGTCAGCGCATTCCAAACTTGTGAAAAGAGGAATTGTTAACCTCTGTTTTAGAAATGCCCTGTTCAAGTCCTGCCCCCACAGGGTGAAAGAAAGCTTCGACACACAAGCGGCAAGGCTCAGACTTGCGGGTTATCCGTCTTACCTGTTGACGACAGTTGCTGAGAGCTTACTTAAGAAAGGACGTGAGGAAACTACCCAGCAGGCTCGTAAAGTTAACAAAAAAGTAACTGTTTTACCGTACCTCCATAAGATATCTCACAACCTTAAGAAAGTTGGCCGTAGGGTTGGAGTTGATGTGGTTTTTTTCGGCTCCAGAGAAGCTATCTGGGCTGTGCAGAAAAGTGAACTCCTGTTCTAAAGAAAAGCGGGGTTGCACCAAAAAACACCAGGACCAATTCGTAGACTGTGTGGAGGGAGTAGTGTACTCTATTCCCCTCTCGTGTGGCAGGAGATACGTCGGGCAAACGGGGCGATGCCTCAATGATCGGCTGCGGGAGCACAAGTATAACGTGTTTAGAGTTGTGTCAGGTCACCTTGGCCTGCACTGCCGAGACTGTTGCTGCGCTCCCGTCTTTGACAAGTGTGAAGTGGTTAGGAAAAATAAAGACAAACTCACTCGGGAAACCATTGAGGCGCGCGAAATTGGAAGATTGGGGCAAAACTGTGTCAGCACTCCGTCACTATCTTTATCGGATAAGGAACGTTCCTATTTAGACACACAGTGACAGTGCATAACGATGGCTAGTGAGCACGTGGCATCCAGGTCAAGCTTTTTATTCATGTTTGTTTGTTGTGACAATACAGTATTTATACTCGCTGTTAGAACGAATAAACTTCAGTTGTAAGTCAGCGCCTTGTTTGTCTACCTTCTTGTTCTTGTCCGTGTCCTTGCGCTGTTTTAATCTTTAATCGTGACTTCATCACTTACGGGGTAAATTGGATATTCGTCTTGTCCCTGTACTTCTGTTTCCCCACACTCAAGGTTTAAAAATGTCCAGACAAACGCCCTTCGAGCGACGCATGTCACTTTGCATGACACATCGCGGTGACGTCACCACGAATGAATGAATGAACTGAAGGACGCCTTCGGCTGAAACCATTTTAAATAGGGCGGCGTCTTGCGTCACCTAAGGCAATGTTCCGACATCAGCGCAAGACACAGCGCGCTTCACGCAGCACGGTGACGTCACCACAGCTCGAATGAATGGACGGGCGCATACGAATGAACCCTTTTAAATCGGGCGGTTGCTTGCGCCACCTAGCGAGGGTCCCGACATTAACGCATGAGACAGCGCGATGACGTCACCACAAATGAATGGATGAATGAAATCGCATACGAATGAAACCCATCAAATTGAGCGGCGGCTTAGGGTACCTAGCGAGTTTCCCAACATCAGCGCCATCTCACGGGCGTATCGCCCCCGACACATTTTTTTTCCTCCCTCCATCAGGACGACGCGGTACGACAAGAAGTAGTGTTCGCTGAATAAGGGGAAGGGAAGTAAAGGGGGGGGGGGGGGGGGGGAGTAGCTGAAGGTGCACGCACACAGTAATGGATTCCGCCGTCCGAGGCCAGCGGGCGGGCAATCAGTAACGCCTCGGAGACCACACAGGAAGGGGGGAGGGAGGGGGTGGGGACTCCCGACTGTTCTGCGCGGACCTCCCCCTTTCCATTCTTCCTTTCGCTCTCCCCCGGCGGCAACAGCTTCTTGGACGTTTCTTTGAGACAATTTATCGAGAGCGCACCCTAAAATGGATGGCTGTTTTGTGCCCGAACGAAGACCGAGTCGCCGCCGCCGCCGCCGCTATAGCGGCGTTTGGCCGGCGATCGTCGAAAGTTTGCGCTGTCGTGCGCCTGCCTTTCTGGGCGCGCGTCTCGCGTGTTTTTTTTTTTTTTTTTTATTGGGGTGTCCGGTCATCGACAGAAACTGATCGAGAATGGGATGAAAGTGTTTAATGAAACTGGGCTGTTTTATCCAGCGGGGAGATTGAGAGAAAGGGACGACAGGGGAGAGTAGAGATTATAGAAACACGAAGGAAAGGAGGAAAAAAAATGAAGCCGCCATTATTATACGTTTGTTCTGTTAGCTAATATCGTGCGAACGAGCTTATAAGCATACATGATAGATCTTAGATGGCATAGAGAAAACGTAAATCACTTTCTCTTTTTTTTTCCTTGGCATAATACCTTTCGTAGTGTTCTACTGATGTAGGAAGGCAGCACAAGAGGCGTTAAACAAGATTAGGGAATGCCCCCTATATATAACAAACATTTTATTTTTACATAATGTCCACGAGCACCTACATAATGTTCAGAGTACAGATCGCAAAAATAATAATGCCTACTTTGCTTCACTTGAATGCACACGTACATTTGTGCTGGCTCAAGAAAGAGTAGGTTGTTTGTATTTGTTGTGGGACCACGTAGGCGTACAAATAAATGTTGATCAGGCTTTACATAATATCATTAATAGAAAAACGTATGTCGTTAGACTTTCACGTGATTGTAACGTGGAAAAAGGTACGATGAGGAGGAAGACAATGTATGGAAGGAAAAAGTGAGAGGAGGAATTAAATAGCTCGGTTACTATTCATCGTATCTTTGTAAAGATGATGTGACTATAGTCACATCACGAGTTTTTGTTATTAATACAAATGGTATACAAAAGATGTATAGATGGATGCTAACGGCTGTGCCCTTCATAACGGACGGTAGCTAGCGCCACCTAGCCTAGAAATTAGGAACCAAAAGTATGATTTCTTTCGTTCGCCAACTTGCTTACCCTTTTTGATTTCGTAACTATCACCATGCGGTGTAGGATATCATTAGGAACTCCTTTAAGGGATCAGGCAAAAAAAGACAACCTAAAAACATCACATTCCACCTCTTTCCGGTGAAGGTGTCTCCAGATGTTCCTCTGGTCAAATCTAGCCGGCGTCCCCCCGGCACCGGGCCCTCTGGAAGACAGGGTTGAGACTTTGGGCCGAAGACAAGCTGGAGGAAGTCCCAATTTTCTTCCATCCCGCCTGTCCCCAGCTCTTTCAGTCAGTTATACGTCATTCAATTCTCCCTAAATACTTTCCACCAGTCTTCCCATCTCTCCTTTGTTATTAAGCCGCACTTATCGTCCATTCTTCCATCCTCTTCGGAAAACTCAAGCGCGCCGGCTAAATCCGTCGCCCCCTCCGAGAGGCCGGGAGCATGGGCTGCGTACGCCAACACCACGTGTTCTGTTTTCTCGTCTTCCCTTTGGCATACGGCACACCACGTATCTATTGCCTCCTACTTTTTCACATATGTCCTAATCCTCAATACTGCTGTTCTAGCCTCAAATAACAACGATTTCCCCCTTAAATTATCGTACCAATGTTCCTTCCTTATTTCCTGCTTTCGTCCCCTATACATAGTTGAAGCTGATTTTCTCTGCATTTTTTCCTTCCACATTTTCCCCTCGGCTTATTTCACTTACTTACAAATTAGGAAGAAAAAACAAGGTGGCCCTCTCTTAAGGGCCGCCTTATTGTGTTGGTGGCCAGCTCGTTACACCCAAGTTTGTCCGATTTAGCCAAGGTTGAAGAGGAACAGCGACACGCAATAGGCCGATCTCACTAGCAAGTTTGCCTACGCCACCGCTGCCGCAATGCATCGCGGGAACTCTATGTACATGCGGCAATCTCGCTTGATCTCTGCGCGTGTAGAGCACGAGGCGGCACGAGTACACGCGCATACGCCGAACACTTCGTGAGATCAATGTATCGAACTCGATAGCGTACTACTTTGCGTCGTCAGTTTCTCGAAGAGCGAGAAGGGTAAGATTGTCGCTAAGATACGCATAAAATAGCCGAGTGAACCGGTCCTCGATATCTGCGTCCTCGAGTCTTTAACAAAAAAAGTTTATGTATACAAGTCACCGACCCATCTATGGTTTGCATTAAGCGTGGCTACCAGTCCGAGGAGATAGTCTGGCAAGGGACATTAGAGACACGAATGTTTCGTTGACCAATGCGTAACGTAAAAAAACCATTAGAAAAGCGGTGCTGTGTGAACTGTACAGCTCTTCTCTGTTGACGGTTTCGGAAGAAGCGATTTAAGTTATTCGGGCGACGACGAAGGGTTTCGTTCTGAATGTTAGAAACGACCATGGCCTGAAACACACAATCTCACGAAGTCGAACCGTTCGTAAAGTATTGATCACACAAGACGATGCTTGTATCTTTTTACCGAAGATTTGAGAGCTTATCTACTCGAGCAAATGCATGCAGGTGACTCAAACTGTAACCCTGATACAGCCTCTTTTTTTTTCTTTTTTTGGTATGTGTGCCGGTTTAGCAGTTTTATTCCTTAAAGGCCGACGACCAGACTCGAGATTCTGCAAGGCAGAAGATCCTCCTCACCATGGGGGAGGAGGAAACAGGCAACGGTGGAGGGGGTAGAAGGGGAGAGAGGAGGAAGAGGGGGCAAAGTGGAAAGCGCCAACTGGTCGTCGGTCTTTAAGTGACTCGTGGCTTCGGGTAAGTAACACTTTACTAAGAATTAATGGGTCGAAAAATTAGAATCATTCGACGCACCCCGTTTCAGACCAATCGGACCCGTCGGCTGGTAACAATTGAGCAGTCCTTTTTGCAAAGCGTGCAGCGCCGTTACTTGGCGCCGAAATGAACGCCGGGAACGGCCTGTACGGAGCCGACTGTAGCTCTAGGCGGAAGGTATACGCAGGCGAGCTGGCGAGGGCAGGCGAGCAACTGCGCTACTATCTCTTTCTCTTCGTGCCCCGGTGCTGCGAGAAGCGCGCCTCGTGCGTGGACTTCCTTTTCTTTTTAGAGCGCAGCTCTTAGGGGCCCGTTTCCGGCTTGAGCGGCGTCGGCGTCGCCGTCGGCGTAACCGCGAGGTCACGTGACCCCCCCGAGGTCGCGTGACCCACCCAGGTCACGTGACACTCCTAGGTCACGTGACCCCCCGAGGTCACGTGACCCCCTTAGGTCACGTGACCCCCTAAGGTCACGTGACCCCATAAGGTCACGTGACCCCCTGAAGTCACGTGACCCCTTTGAGGTCACGTGACCTCAAGGAGTTACCTATCCCTCAGTACGCTTCCATCTTCCTCCTCAAGAGCTGCGCTCTAACCGGCGTTACAGGGAATTGTAAACGGCTTTCATTTTTTTGTTTATCATTTTTTTTAGCGGTGCACGCAGCCTTAGGAGATCATCGTGATGTTCTCTTGCTTTGTTGTGAACTGTTGTTAGTGTTGAACGTCGGAGAGCTCATCTTGCATCCTCCGTTAGGCACGTCAGCAAAACCTGCCCATAGATGGCAACATTGGTTCTAATCGTCGATGTGGCTGAAACACAGTTAATCCAAGGCATAGCTTGTTTAGTGATCTTATAGGTAACGCGGCCACGAGGTTACCTATAGATCACTTAACAAAACTTATGGTGTAGCGGACGTCGCGAGCCCATAATGTCAGACGTGAGGTCGGGACAGATATGCAAAATCCATTATCGAGCTCCCGTGATATAAGGCGGTCTGGTTAACGACACAGGGACCATTAGGGATTCGATCTGCTTCGTGTATTTTTTTGCTTCGAGATATTGTTTTACGATTATGCTAATCGGTAATAAAGCTTGTTTGCAGGAACCCCGATGGAGCGGCCTTTTAAGCACGATATTTACAATGCGGACTGTCGTTTGGGTGCTCCACCAGTATGGTTCGAGAATCGACTGGAAATAGAAAAAAAAAATGCCGGAAAAATATATCGTGTCTCGTTCTAAAATTGACGTCAGCAATGTGAAAATGCGTGTGGCTTCGCCGTCTCGTTTACATCTTTTTTTTTTTTAATGCGTTAGCATTAGAACGCTCATTTTGGCGAAAACCTGGCGGTGTATTTCGTTTGTCAGCACCGGGGAAAGAGGGAGAAGGAGGGAGAGAGGGTGACGCGTGTGACGCTCCTATTGGTCCGAAGCGCTGACGTCAGCACGCGTCAACCTCGTTCTTTCTGTCCGGCGCTGACAAACTGACAGACACCGCCGGGTTGTCGTCAAAACGAGCCCTTTCGTTTTCGTCAAAGTGACGCGCAAAGCTGGCGCGGAGTCAGAAAGGAGGAGGCGCAGCTCAGCACCCCCTAGATAATAAAGCCTTAGCGCTGAATGAGATGGCGTCATCAGAGAAGGCCAACGCTGGACACAGATTGGAAACGAGTGATGCTTCAGCGCTTGGCTTCGGGTCAAGTTTGGGCCAAACGTTAACGCAATCCTGGTGTCCGATTTGTGTACAGCGTTGGCTTTTTCTTATGACGCCATCTAATTCAGTACTACTGCTTTGTTATCTTGGAGGCGTTGCGCTGCAACGCGTTGCAATGCGGGCAGGCTCAGTTGCCGTTCTGCCGTCGCAAGTTGTTCTTCACTCAGGGTTTCCGTAGTAGCGGTGCGTGGGCTGTGATGTGTGTCTCCCCTTCGGGGAAGGCTAACATTGACACGGTGACCAGGCCAAAAAAAAAAAAAAAAAAAGAGACAGCAAGAAATAGAGGGAGAAAAGAGAATGCCAAAACAGAAAAAATGATGGGGTCAGCCTCAGCGTTTCCCAAAAGGATGTGTGAGGCGCTTCCAAGGGTCGTGCTAGCGCATTCTCTAAGAATCCACCAATGGATGTTCCTGTATATTGTTTTGTTATTATTAGTTATACTGCGCATGTTGTTTACAGGCTCACACCATGCCCCTCATGCCTAGTTTTACGTGGCACTTTAGATTGTAGCTGCGTAATATCTGCGTGGAAAACTCCATCCCCCAACTTAAAAAAAAAAAAAGACGTTTGGAACACAAAGAAAGAATGTCTCATTTTTCGGGCGTTACGGCAAAGCGGAGTAGCAACCGTCGCTGCCCAATTCGCAAACAGTAGTTCACAAAGGCGAACTTGTTTGTAAACGGCGTGTCGGTCTATATAGACCAGGGGTGGCCAGGCTGGCTTGGCCTAAGAGCCGCAAACAAAACCACGGAACTTCTAAGAGCCGCGGGAAGGGGGGGGGGGGGGGGGGGGGGGCCAGGGGAGGGGGGCAAATTTAACTTTTGTTCAGAGTCTGACTGTACGTATGGGGGCACAAGGCTGTACGAATGTACGTATGGGAGTACAAGGCTGTCAAACTGCAAGCTGCAGTGTGCTTTATTCTGATATCCTTTCTTTTTTTTTTTTCCTGGGAAAACGCGGAAAGGGGCGAAAGGGGGTGGGGGGAGGGGTGTCCCCTTACGAGAGATCCGCGAGCCGCACTTGGACCAGCAAAGAGCCGCATGTGGCTCGCGAGCCGCGGTTTGGCCACCCCTGATATAGACCAACACGCGGCCCTGACTTCACGCAGCTGCGGTGGCGCTGTCGACGGCACTGCGGCAGACGCTTCACTTGACGGAAGTTCGGTTTCTGTGCACGCACAGTGCCCAAGCCTGGTGTGGGCAAATGCGGGCTTGTTTGCAAACAGTGTGTCGGTCTATAGATCGAACTTTGTCGAAATTCTGCAAAAAAAAGTTCCACGGTTCGCCGAGTCAGACGAACCCGAGATTCGACTCAATGTTCGGGACATTCTCTTGCGTCCGAATTAACGTGAGTCGGACAACGAGCTGACCGCCGAGGGAGCTGTCGCTGGCGGCCAGTGAGGGCTCCGCAAACTCGAAAGATGTCCCGTCGCCTCGCTGACTGCTGCTGGCGACGGTGGCGACGCCTGTGCCGTGGCGCGACACTGAGCCGACGGCTCATTAAACATTCATCCGGGCTTCTCTTTAGGGCCAGCCCGCTTTAATCACTGCTGCCGGACTTAATTCGAACCGAGAGAGAGTGAGAGAGAGGGCGCGGACGCGAGCACGGTGCCGGCCTGTACTTAGAGCATTTCGGCCGAGGATCGAGCGGACGGCCTTATTTTCGGAGACGCACACAGCTCTCCTGGACGTGTAGTACATTTCGTGCTATATTCGTGTTAAGAAGATGGTAATTATATTTTTTGTGTGTTTTTATTCCAGGCTTCTTTGTTATGCCAGTGTTTCTTTTCCTTTTGTTTAATGTAGAACATGTTTTTATTTACGATTTTATAGCTCTTGTTTTTGGACCAGTCTACTATTTTGAACCTCTATTTCTTTGGCTTTATTTATTATTTTTTTTTTTTTGTAGCTTTCATAAGATTCTGAGCGTCTTGTCCCCCAAAGCTCACTGTACGTTTTTAGAGCGCAGCTCTTAGGGGCCCGTTCCCGACTTGAGCGGCGTCGGCGTCGCCGTCGGCGTCGGCGTAACCGCAACCCTCGTAACCCTCGTGAGGGTTACGAGGGTTACGAGGGTTAATCTCATGAGGGTTACCCTCACGAGGATCACGAGGGTTACTCTCGTGACCCTCGTGAGGGTAACTCTCGTGACCCTCGTGAGGGTAACTCTCGTAACCCTCGTGAGGGTAACTCTCATAACCCTCGTGACCCTCGTGAGGGTTACCTTCACGAGAGTTACCCTCACAAGGGTTACTTACCCTCGTAACCCTCACGAGGGTTACGAGGGTTAGTAACCCTCATGAGGGTAACCTTCACGAGGGTTACCCTCACGAGGGTTATGAAAGTTACCCTCACGAGGGTCACGAGAGTTACCCTCACGAGGGTCACGAGAGTTACCCTCACGAGGGTCACGAGAGTTGCCATCACAAGGATTACTAGGGTTACCCTCACGAGGGTCACGATAGTTACCCAGGTCACGTGACCGCCCCTGGGGTCACGTGACCTGGGGATACCCCCGAGGTCACGTGACCCCCCGTTGACGTCATAGCCACTGATGACGTCATCAATGACGTCACTGATTACGTCACCGGCATCCGCATCGTCATCGTCATCATCACTGATGACGTCATCAGTGATGTCACTGTTGACGTCACCGGCATCCGCATCGTCATCATCATCATCATCACTGATGACATCACTGATGACGTCATCGGCATCGTCACGTGGCCCCAGGTCACGTGACCCCCCAACGTCACGTGACATCCCAAGGTCACGTGACTCCCACAAGGTCATGTGACTCCCACGAGGTCACGTGACCCCCCGCCACCCGAGGTCACTTGACCCACCCCCTCAATACCCTTCCCTCCTCCTCCTCAAGAGCTGCGCTCTAATTCGGCGTTACAGGGAGTTGTAAACGGCTTTCTTTTTTTTTTTAATTTTTTTTTTGAGATCTTAATTGTCAGACTTTTTTACTTGTTCTTCGTGATTTTGTTTTACAACCTTGGATTGGTTTTGTACTTTGTATTTGTTTGTTTTGTGTAAGAGATGGATATATATAAAGTTCATGTCGTTTACGTTTTTAAAATTGGCTGTAAAGTGTTGCGCTTGTTCTGATTTGATTCAATTATGTACTACTATCCCTGTTGTTAACGCATTGGCGCCATTATTTCGTCATATTTAATGCCATTTTTCCGAAGCTTCGAAGCCTGTGTACATTCGTAGTGTGGAAGTGAGCATTCGACGAAGATGCGAGAGAGCTGCGTGATTAACTTCCAAAATAATTAATTTCAAATTTTTTTTTTCACATTATTTTAAGGCAAGCAACAGAGTAACAACACCGGCATTTGCCGCTTTGTGCTGCCAAGGAATCCATTAACGATGACGTAACGAGCGGCCCTCCTTCTAGGTAATATTGGATGAATGAATACGGCTGAACCCTTTTAATCGGGCGGCAACTTGCGCCACCTAGCCGAAGATTTTTTTTTGAGCAATCATTGCCGATTTAATATGGAATTAATTAAGAATGACGTTGAATTTCTATTATCGCGACGCCACAGCAACAGTGGCCATCTAGTGGGCACTACTAAAGACTCTGACTCACAATTTCTCCATAAAAAGAAAAATGTATAATGAAGTGGATTGCCGATGCTACGGCGTATTCTCTGTGGTAACGCGCCCGCTTTGCTCGACGCGGACCCGGGTTCGGTTCCCGAGAGCGGCAAGCGATCTTTTTTTGAAGCCGTTGGCTACATCGCGACGGGCGCATTATGCCTTATTACGCCCATCGGCAACTAATACAACGACCACGAACGGAACTTCCCGTGGTGGGAAGTGTGCATAAAAGCTCTCGCTGTAAAAGGGAGTAACTACTGTAACTGTAAAAACGACAGCAACAAAAAAAAAAAATGAAATCCGTTTACAGCTCCCCGTAACGCCGAATTAGAGCGCAGCTCTTGAGGAGGAGAAGGTGAAGGTGCGGAGAGGGCGCTATATCTTTCCTCCGCTCCTGCTCGCCTCCCATTTAGGGGAAAATTTTCCGCTAAATTTGGCGGGGAAATTTTTCCGCTAGATCTAGCGGGGTATTTTTTTCCGTTAAATTTAGCGGGCAAATTTTTCCGCTAAATTTAGCGGGGAAATTTACCCATCATGCACGACGTGGTTACGCCGACGCCGACGCCGACGCCGGCGCCGCTCATGCCGGAAACGGGCGCCTAAAGCCTGGTTCACATGCAGCGGTTTTGGCCCTAGAGCGGTGCGATTTCTGCCGTCGCGGCGCTCTGGCCAGCACCAGCTGTTGAGCGGCACGAGCGCCGCGGCGGCAGAAATCGCGCCGCTTTAGGGCCAAAACCGCTGCATGTGAAACCCGCTGCATGTGAAACCCGCTTAAGAGCTGCGCTCTAAAACACGAAAAAGAAGCTTCTATGTTTACGATTAGTACCAATCTTTTACTTCTTTTAACCGAAACCGCTTAACGTTACCACGGGGAGCTGTCAATCAGACGCCGTCACCTGAGCTGCTTCCCGATTGGTCCGACAGAGCTCGTAGCATCGGCTGCCCTCTAACCCGGGGTTCGCACCCGACGGCCTCAAAACTGCTGGCTCGCACTCCTCTCATCGATTACCCCATTCCTAGCTTCGACACCGGGGCTGCCCCGCATCGATAAATTCGTAACGATCCTTTTCGTAGATAGCGTTCCCAGTATATACGTTCAGGTACGCCAAACTCTAATGGGTGTTTGAGTTCCGGCGGCCGTACCGGCTACTACGATGTTCAGGCGTTGTCGTCAGTGAAGAGAGAGGGGGGGGGGGGGGTAGTACGATTTGATGCGGGGTCCAAACCCGGGTCAGGACCCCCCCGCTCTCCTCCTCCGCAATTATTTCTCGCGTTCTACGCTCTTGAAAGGACCGCGGCCGGGTCGTGTTGTCTGGGTCGATGCTGATGGGTTATGTATGGAGCGAGGCGACGCTGCGGCCGTGCCCTTTAGACCGCAGTCACACTGTCAATACATGGTACAAAACAAAACAAAAAACAGTTTGCAGACAATGTTTGAACTGTTTTTTCTTTCTTGTGCGACGGCTATGTCACACTGGCTAGAAAAAGACCGCCTGCAGAGGGTCTTTTACCACGGAACCACGGATGCGAGATCCGTGGTTCCAATGCCACGCATACCCAAATCGTGTTTGCAGACCCTTTTTTTTTTTTAATTAATTCCAAAAAGTGTGCATTCCGGCTTTAGGGTTTCGCCGCCTTCTGACTTCAGGAAGAAAGTCACGTAATTTCGCGGGGCGTTTGTGCGTGCTGCCTGTCGCGGAACTTACCGGTTTTTTGGAAGAGCTACCGACTTTTTGGCACGGTATTTATAAAACGCGTCTTAGGATTGATGTATTTAGTGTCCGATTCCGCCCACGAATCGAAAGAGAGAACGTACAATATTATTGCGAGGCGCTTACAAAGTGCGAGTTGTCTCTCAAAATATAGTGACGTTGTTACACGCTGCAGACGAGAAATTTAGCCAGGGGATAATACGACAGTTAGCTTGGGGTGTCTTTAACGTGCATCACGTGGTATATAGCGATCCACGAGCGTACGCCGGAACGATGTTTATCCAGTTTGAAACGGGTATGTGTGAAGATTGAGCCCAGGATCTGTGGGTTTCGCATCGCGGGCTTTTCTCATCGCGGATACCACGAGCTGAGTTGCGTTAACGTACCATAGATCGAAAATGGCTTCCAAGTTGGCAACACATTACGTAACAGCTAGGAGCCAACGTGTCATATTGTCGGATGTCGCGATCCTGGCGGTTTATTGTGGAAGATCCGGAAAAAAAAAAAAAAAGGGTGAACGCGAGTTTTGCTGTCGTCGCTACGTCCGAACTCGCGTTTGGCGAAGCTTCTCGTGGTCTGTCAAACTGAAGAGCGACATGCATCAGAACAGACGTCTGTCGCTCCTACTTCTAAGCGGAGCGCAAATACGTCTGCTTGTTGCACAGGGGTTGCGATGATGTCCACGTAAAATGTTCATGCGATTCATCGTTATCCATTAATCGATTCATTCATCGATAATTCGGTTCTGTTGACCTCCAGGTATAATATCTCAAAACGTGCCAAAACTCCACACTTTTCTTTTGACTATTGCTTTATTAAATTTTTTGCATTGTTAATTTAACCTTACAATCGCTTTGGCTGGTAGTCATATGGAATGCTAAAAAGATGTATCAGAGAAAATAACGGTACCGCCTTCTACATGAAAAATATGAGCGGAAATCAGTAAAAGACACGTTTTGCTTTCCCCGAGAATTTTTGAAACACCCACCAAACCGATTAACCGGTAATTGATCACGATTAAAGCATCACTTGATTGATTGGAGGGTTAATCCATCAATTTACCAGCCTTCTTTAGAAACGTCGCGAACTTAGGTCACACTTGATGTTCGCGTCGAACTTCTAGGCTGAACTGCATCGGCGAACTTTGGACCCACTTACTAAATTCGACGAAATTCGACATCTTGAATTCGGCTCGCAAAGTTAAACGCAAAAAAAAAAAAGAAAGAATCATATGGTTGGGAAATGTCATTCAAACGTCGGATTTTAATACATAAAAAAACTATGTTTTAACAATACAAAGCGACCATATAAGTCTTAATGTGTACTGAGATTTGAATGGTAAAAATATATTCACAAAATTTCCCACGCTCGCGGCACTACAGCATCGGTTCGTTTGCAATCGTCGCGTATACACGCATAATAGTCTAACCACAGTCGAACCTTCGTCAATATTTTGTAGAATTTCTATCGAAATGTGCTCAAAATCAGTCAAATCTAACTAAAACTCAACACTCTTTTTTTCTTGATGGAGAAATTTTACATAGCGTCGTAGAGAATTCGAGTGCCATTCGGAGGTTCTCTCGCGCGTGATTTCTCCCTAGTGTATTAATCGGTAATAAGCGGGTACCGTCGAGATCTCAGTTTACGACCTGGCAATCGCGTTACAGAACACGATTTCGGGGAAGTTTTAGTAGATGGTCTTTTCGGTGAACGATGTCGGACTCTCGGGCGGCCATTTGGAAGAGTGCGCGCTTCGAAGCGTGCCCCATGAGCGGCGGCGAGCCTTCGAAAGCGATTTTCCCAAGATTACTAATTAAAGAGACGCCCTAAACAAGAGCTGCGGGCGAGGAACGAGTTTGGTCCTTACCACCAGTGTGAGATTATCTGATCTGAACACCGTAGGATTCTTCCTTAAGACGGGTCAGGTCCTATGCTGCAGCCTCTTTATTGTTATTATTTTTTTTGTGCCTTTTTTGTGTCTCTTGAGAGTTTCGGCCTTTGCAATTCTGTAGGGCCGGGGGGGGGGGGGGGGGGGGGGGGTTGCACTGCTTACACAAAAGACAGTCTGCGAACGGGAATCACAGCAATATTCGTGGTTCGAATGCCGCGTGCCAAGTTTTCTCCTCGAACTCATTGCCATGATGCGGCATTCAAAGCACGTGCGAATCCTGCGTTCGAATCTATTTGCAGACTATCTTTTGTATGATGTATAAGCAGTGTGACTCCTTTCGATAGCTTTCGGTGGATGGATGGAGGGATGGATGTTAATGGCGGTACCCTTTGTAACGGGCGGCAGCTTGCGCCACTTAGCCTATATTCATATATACACAGCTTTTTTTTGTTTTGTTTTTTGCGAATGTCAGTGAGCCAGTATGAACAAAATCAGGAAACTACTCCGTACTTTCTAAACGTGGTTAGAAAGGTGGACATTTGATAGATGTCAGTCTGGTTTGGTGCAAAACTAATTAAAGAGGAGAGGGATCGCCCAACCGAGCTTTAAATAGGGACCCGACGTTTCATGCAAATGCTAAGTGGCGCCGATTCTATTCTATTATTTCTCATTCTTTTTTTTGTAATTCAACACTTTATTCTAGAAAGTTATTGTAAAAAGCATTCCAAACGCGGTGCTTCTTTTAAAACTAATTAGACCAAGTAAAAAAATATGACATTACACATTTTTAAGTGGCGTTTTATGGCAATATGACTTTTACTTTTCTTTTTTTTTTCGTTTAGTAAGGCAAATAAAAAGTGTATGTAGTTTATGAGGTGAGAGCTCACGAATAGCAGAGTGTGACATCTTACGTTAATACTTCTAGCTCCAATGATCGGTTCTTGGATGTTCTTTCATGACGCCAATTCGATTGACCTTGAAGCGATAATGACTTGCGACTTGCGACGCCACACTCGTTTCTCGAAACTGTCGGTGAGCGTACTATAGACCCTTTCTTCAAGGGCGCCGCCATCTTGAATTGTCGTCACTTTCAGTATGGGCGAAAACATTGTTTTGCCGTCGCCACGCCAGTAGAAAACACTTGGGATATAAGCGTAACCGTCACACGTTGTCGTTTTGCTTTCCTCTTATTTTTTTTAGTACTACAGGTCGAAACGTTTTAGTATTTTTTCGTCGCCCATACCGGATACGCCTATTAGGTGGCTGGGGACGAGAGTGCACAGAAAAGATCTGTAGACCTTTCCAGCGGCAGTCTCGAACGAAGCGAGCGGGCAAAAAAAATGCTGAGTCACTGAACTGTGGACGCATGCGCAGCGTCCGATATACCGCACAGCAGATCAACAGCGCATGCTCGGAAGGCGTTCCACAGCCCAGCAGACAAAGATGGCAGCGCGCAGGAGGTGACTTCTGCAAAGGTCTATAGCCGTACGGAATACGACCCATTTGCAGTCTCTCCCAAGCGCCCCGGCGCGCGCGCGAGGAATCTTGGGATCGGTGTTCTGTCGGCCCCCGTCGTCTGGCTGCTCTCCGTTGGAATCGCATCACCTCGCCCTAGACATACTTTTCATCTTCGTTGTTTATACTTAATAATCCTCTTTTTTATCTACTCCAGTGTATTTTTCTTGTTCATAAGTGTATCTATTTCGTTCAGCGCTTTGTATTTCTTCTGTATATTACGTGTTTTTGTGCATATTCCATCGTTTTCGACGCGGCCGTCGACGGACACCACGCCGCTTCGTTCGCCGCTCCCGGGGTGAGTACTGACTGTTGCCGTTACGCTCTATCCCGCTCCTAGGCCGTTCATTTAACTCGTGTGCGGTCGCGAGAGAGCAGTTTCGAACATCACTACAAATGTCACCGCTGTAAGCAGAGAAATAAAGTAGTCATCACGAAGCGAAGGCCGACATGCCTTCGCTTCGTGATGCGCTCGCCCTGTGAAATGTGAGCGTGGGATATCGAGTACTGCTTGCGTGCTCAACATTCGGGACGGTGCTTTGTCGTTGCGATCTTTTTGCCCTTCGGACGCTTGCGAAGCTGTACCAGCGGTCGGCGTGCCTCGGCAGCGCTCGTCAACAACCGTCCGCGCAGCATCACATCCTTCGCGTTCGGTTCTTCGTCGCGGCGGGAGAAGGGGTTCTGACTGCGTTTTATGCATAGTATGGGGGAGATTCCATTGTTTATCGAAATTACAGTTCAGCTAGCGCGCTCACTGTGGTGAGGCAAGATTGCCCCTGCGAACCGCGCTAACACAGCGTCCCGCGAGTGCATATCTTTATTGATCATCCCGTTTTCACGCAAGCGCGTGCATATGAAATGCTAGACACTTTTTAGTGGCTCTGCGAACTGCTTCTTTTGGACGAACACTGACGCATTGAAAGCTGGAGTGTCTTTGCCACTCCTGTACAACACTTCACGGTCGTGCCAGCAGCTTTATGCTGCTGGCACGAAACGGATTATGGTCAAAACGCGTTCTTCGTATTCAGAGCTGCACTATATCATGGACACTGACAGGGCAGCAGCAACAAGCAGCTCAGTGACACTGGAGATGCTTGTCCCCAATGCCAGTGCGTGGCTTGCTTTCAGAATGCTCCTTCGACTGTGTAATGTTCGAAAGTGCACAAGAAGTTGTAGATTACAAAAGCTGGCATGTTTGCCTAATAGCAAACGCTCTTTTTTTAGCACAAAGTTTACAGCAGGCTTTTTTTGAGGGGTTGTTACCCTAGATGAACTCTTACTTCGCAAGTTTAGGTTAATTCTGTCAAAACAACACCAAACCCATTAAAAAACTGTGTTGGTCAAATTTCCGTCCTCCTTTTAAAACGCTGACTGAGCTGCCTTTTTTTCAGGGAAGGCTATGGCGACACGGGATGTACCAGAGCCGCAAGAGCTACCACTTCCAGCAGGACCTTGGACCAAGCAGCTGAAGGACTTTCCTTCCGCATTCTCGGAAAGCCACATCCAAGGGCATGGCCAAGCAGCTGGAGCACAGAAGCACACAAGTTCTGGCTACAAAATGTTCAAGGCCCACAAAGTGCAGAACATCTTCCTCCACACCACAAGTGCATCAGAGACAATTGTCAAGGCTAACGTGGAGGCTTCCATGACCCTTACGAAGCGATACGCAGTGCATGCTGTGCTCTGCCAAGATGGGCAGGTCAGCAAGGCTTCCTGTTCCTGCAAGGCTGGACAAGGCGGTGTGTGCAAGCATGTGGCAGCACTGCTTTGGCACATGCTAGACCTGATAAGGGAGGGAAGGTCCTACATCCCGGATGCTCTGGCCTGCACTGAGGGAGCAAGGCAGTGGGGCCCATCTTCAAAGAGAGGTGCAAGTACGGTGTCGTTCAACGAACTAGAATTCGTCAAGCACGACTCTAGCAACAAGGCGAAGAGTGCGAGAAAAACCACGGAAGTGCATGTGGACGTGGCGCAGGCAACCGTCAAGAGGCTGCATACAGATTTCATTGAGAAGGGAATATTCCCAATGTTTGCGGACGTGATGGAAGAAGCTGCCTTCACACCCTTGCCAAGGAAGGTTCAGGAGCACTCGAACACGGATGATGGGGCCTCTGCAGCACGGATCAGCTTGCCCATAAAAGAGTGCTGGAATCACCAGATGCCACCAAGCGATCCATGCACCCTGACTCTTACACAAGCTCAGCACCTGGAGGAACAGACACGTGGCCAAAGCAGAAGTATGCTGTGGCACACGGAACGTGAGAAAAGGATCACGGCATCACAGTTCGGAGACATCGTCAAACGACAAGCACCCGTGAACGAAAAGTTTCTCAGGACGATTTTCTCGGGCGGACATGGCACGACACGTCACATGAGGGCGGGACTTCAGAATGAGGCGGCTGCTCTGAAGCGCTACAAGGCCAAGCAAAAGGTCCAAGTCTTCAGTGTTGGCCTTTGCATCAACCCTGGCCTTCCCATGCTGGGGGCATCACCAGACGGGCTGGTCTGGGACGAAGATATACAGGAGTACGGACTAGTCGAAGTGAAGACCGTGTCACGGGCGATAGATGCGAACCTGACGACCTTCGAGGAGGTGATGAGCAGAGGGTTTGTGGAGTTTATCCATGCGGACAAGAGTGTCGACAAAAAGCACAAGCACTACTACCAGGTGACAGGACAACTTGCGCTCACAGGACTGGAGTGGTGTGACCTTGTTGTTGACTGGGCGAAAGACTGCTGGGTCACACGGGTGCCCTTTGATGAGGCACTCTGGGTGAACGTTATGGTGCCACGCCTGACAGACTTTTTTTTTAAATATCGGAAAGACTGAGTGTTGATCATAAAATTGTAGTGTCTGTTGTGGGCGGTTCTAGTGCCAAGTTTGGACACTTTTGGTAATCGGGTTGCAAACACTGCCCGCGTGGGTGGGCGGCTCCGTACGTCAGCCTGCTGGTTTCGACTTCGACAACACCGGTTCTTGGCCTACCCGGTTTACGCAACTCGAGGAGTACGCTTATGCCTCCGTACTTCGCCAAGCACCACCGGACATTCAGGTGCGGACACTTCTCTACTGCATGGGCCCCGAGGCTCGGGTCCTTCTCGACATGTTCGGCTTGAACGCCGCCTCCCTGAACAACTACAACACGGTGGTCAAGCGCTTCTCGGAACACTTCCTGTACCCCGTCAACGAGGTGTAAGAGTCCTCGAGGTTCCACGAGCGGGTTCAGCAGCCGGGAGAGAGCGTCGACAGTTACTACGCCGAGCTCTGCAAGCTTGTCAAGTGGTGCAACTACCCGTCCCCCAAAGTCGAAGAACGCCTGGTTCGCGACCGGTTCGTTGTTGGTCTTTGCGACGAACGCCTGTCCGGCCAGCTCTGCTGGAAAGCCAAGCTCAGCCTCAAGGACGCGTGGACGCAGGTGAGGCAGATCGAAGACGCCGAAAAAGAAAAAAACTGCTCGCGGGAGTCGAGAGTGTCCAGGTCACCGTCAACGTTGACGCCACCAAGTCTTGTCATGGTCCGACGCACCAACGCAAGACAACAAAACGGTCAGACGACGCATCAGCAGTGTCTTCACTTGGCGATAACGACCCAGGTTCCTGCAGCTACTGCAGTCGGGCCCCCCACACACGCTCAGACTGTCCTGCTCGGCAGTCTCTGTGCAATTATTGCAAGAAGAAGGGCCACTTCGCGGACGTCTGTTGCGCTCGGAAACGAAAGCAGAGCAAGGTGGCGTTCCTTACCGCTCCACGCAATCCTCGAGACTGAGAAGGCCAAGGCCAAGTACGTTGAGGTCAATGTCGACAACTACACGGCGATATTCAAGGTAGATTCCGGCGCGGAGGCGTCTGCTGTTTCGGAAGCCTTCCCGAACTTACCTCATCATCTGGACAAGGTCGACGACCTGCTGACAGCACCAGGAGACCAGTCGCTAAAAGTCATTGGGTACTTCATGGCTACCCTCCTGTGGCGAGGCAAGACCGGTCATCAGCGTCTGTACGTGATCAAGTCCCTCTCTATGCCCCTGCTCGGGTTCCCAGCCATCCAGGCTCTGGGTGTGGTAAAGTTCTTGGACGACATGAAAGTGCCGGCACCGCAGGGACTTTTCAGAGGTCTCGGCACGCTCAAGGAGGAGTACAAGATTCGGCTACGCCCGGATGCGGTTCCGTTTTCACTTAGTGTTCCATGCCGCATACCGATACCCCTGCGCGAGGTGGTGCAAACAGAACTGGCCAAACTGGAGCAAGACGGAGCCATTCGGCGTGTCACCAACCCCACACCTCGGGACGCTGGACTGTTCATGGTTCCAAAGTCGTCGGGAGGTTACCGTGTCTGTATCGACTTTACAAAATTAAATCAAGTTGTCCCGAGAGAACGTCATGTGCTCCCCACCGTCGATCAAGTCCTGGGACTTCTGGGCGATGCGGCAGTCTTCTCGAAGCTCAAAGTTACCTCAAGCTTCCATCAGGTCAAGCTTTCCAAGGACTCTCAAGAGCTTACGATGTTCATTACGCCGTATGGGCGTTATTGCTTTTGCCGACTCCCATTTGGCATCACGTCGGCCCCTGAGTTTTTCCAGCGACAGGTGGCGTGGATCTTGGAAGTCCTAGACGGATTGGTCAACATGGTCGACGACATCCTAGTCTTCGGCAGAACGAAAAAGGAACATGACCAACGCCTGCGGCAGGTGCTGTTGTGTCTCTCCGAGGCCGGCGTCACCCCTAGCTTCCGTCGACGGTTCGGCCTCAGGTGGACCTGTCTACTCGCGTCATCGTGATGTGCCTCGTCCAGCATCACCACCACGTGTTCGTGGTGATGGTACGGGCCGACACTACTCAACCCATTCTGGAAGACAAGTGGTCGCTCCCAAGAGACTCAATCTGTAAAACTTTGTTTTTTTTCACAGCCAAGGTGTCCGATACTCTCCTTGAACATTCTAAAGGGGGGATTTTGCGGGCGGTGCTAGTGCCAAGTTTGGACACTTTCGGTAATCGGGTTGCAAACACTGTGCCCACGTCTTGTGTAAAAAGCCATTGCCTCGTGTGATAAAGGTGCCTTTTGGTTCCTAGCTCTGGACGCTCAGTTGGTTGCTTGCCGTCGCTGGTGGGCTGTGCAGTTTCACCGCCGGCCACAGCCCGGCACGGCAGTGTCACAAAGGAATCAACCTCATTTTTAATGCCAAAGACTTGGAGAACATATAATAAACCAACTTTTGTGAACTGAAAGTGGCTGTCATGACAAGTAGTTGGAATGCCTCAGACTGCTCATGTCGGCACAAGAATTTGTTGCAAACTGTAGCGCGTACCTCTGTCCGATATAGTAGTCGCAATATTTGTGTACTGAAAATAGAGTTTGTGCACTGTGCATGCTAAATTTCATACACTTTTCCATTGTTTACAAACCCACGCCCCAGCGTGTAATCTTCACAGCCTAGCATGCGCGTGGTCGTCAGTTGTGAAACCGTCCAAAGCACGCGCCATACACACAAACACTAAAGATGGTATGAGAGCGTGTGACACCTAAAGAGGGCATGATCCTCTTCTGCATTATGCGCGAAAGTTCCAACAACGACCATGTGCTGTGGCTACCAACGCCGCTTCCGGCGGCCCACCTGGGAGCAAAATTGGTTTACGGTAGTGTCGTTACTGATTTCAGCGCTATTGATGGTGAAATTTTGGTTGCACGTCAAGGTCCCCACATGTTCTTCCTCTGGGGTGACAGACATCTTCCTTTGGTTTAATCTGTAAACCCTCTAATCTTCATTTGCTGGGGCATATTGACGGAGAATTTTAGTAATTCGCACAATTTACAATGCAACAGCTTGTTTTCAACATCTTGAATTTTTGCCTGTGGCACACGCAATGGCATCTCAGTTAAAGCCCCTTCATGTTTTAAAAGTAGCGCAAAGTGCGTCGATGCACGAGGCACGTGCAACATGCAGCCCTTGGGAAGATCATGGCGACACAGCGCAGCACTGAGCTAGATTTCAGACGCCATGTCCTTCCCAGAAGTGGCACACGGTACGTGTCTCGAGAATTTCCACAACAATGAATGGCGCCACTTTTCCCAGGATAGAGGGGCTTTAATCTCAGTCTGCCTGTTGCCCCACCAAACAGTTCTGCTAGGAGTCGACTGTGGCCCCACCATTACGTCTATTTTTCTTTATTAACCACTACATTTCCGCCCTTTTTAGAGGATATGTGTGTATTAAAATAAAACATCCAAAAGTATTGAAATTAATTTAATCAGTCCTAGTTAAAAATTAAGAATAATCAAATGCTCGCTACTCTGTCGTGTAGTGTGCAACCAATCTAAAATTAAAACCTGGCAAGTTTGGACAACATTTTATTGCGTTGAGTACTTCTGACAGGAATCCTAACGTCCTTGATTTCTTTCATCATGACCATCTACCTTTGCTTTGAAACATTTATTTAACGACCAAAGAAGTGGCCACCATATCTGCCCTGCTGTTTGGGCATAAAAAGAGGAAAAGCTTTTAATCTTCTCGGGAGCTTCCAGGGCGAATGAGACAAGTGGCAGCGATCAGGGACTCCTGGGGCTTCAGTAGTCTGGAGTCACCTGGTTGATCTCGGCGAGTATGGTTTCCTTGAGTGCCGTAGGGAGGTTCTGAAGTTGCCCGACTGTGACGTTGTTGGGGGCCAGGTGCACTGCGAGTGGAGGGTGAACGGGCAATCCATCCCAAGAGCTTGGTGACAGGGTGAACACAAGTGTAGCATCCAGAGTCATGTTGCGCTGGTTGCGGAAAAAAGACGTCCGAGGCCCGTTCAGCTAGCTCCTCGGGAGAGACACCTTTGCGAAGGGCAACAGTGGCAGCAAATTGCCTAGGTTTGTGGTCCCCGAGGAGAGAACGGAGGAGCCTTCAAACTTTCGAAAGATGGCTATTGCCGGAGATGGATCTGCACAGGGAAGTCCAGCAGTTGGAAGCGAGTTCCGAAGTGTAGCACGAGATAGTCTTTTGGAGTTTATGTGAAGGTTTGAGGAGTCGTCGTGGTCTGCGAGAACGGCGGTAACAGGCCAACAGGTGAATGCGGCGGTCCAGTAAGTAAATGCTCGTCAAAGCGGCATCGTCCGGTACGGTTAGCCGCTTTGTGGCAGACTTGTGGGCGGACTGGATAGCTTGTATAATGTCGGAAAAGCCAGCAAGTTCCATGACAGAAGAAAGAGCTGCTCGGAAGTTGTCCCACTTAGTGAAGAATGTGTCGGAGCAGGCGCGACAGTGAGATAGGGTTGCGGATAGGAAGTCGTAGCGTAAAATAATGGGGAGGTGATCACCGCCGAGGCGGTCGCCGGCGACATGCCATCTCCAGCGTCGAGGGTAACGAGCACAGGTAAAGTCGGGGCAGGTGTCCTGCTGTTGGGAGGATTGTTTGATACGTGTGGGGGTGTCTGGGATGTTGAGGAACGAAAGTTTCAGCCCTGTGAGGTCTGCAAGAAGCCGCGTGCCGTGGGGAAGGTCAATGTCGTAGCCCCATGCGTGTGTTTGGCATTAAGATCACCGCAAACGGGAACGTCGTCTTTTGGATAAAGACGGGCGAAGTGCTTAAAAAAAGGGATGTTTAGCGGCTGCCTTGTCCAGCGGTTTAGCGATGTGTCTGGAGCCACATAGACAGAGAAGAGAAAAACGGGCCGTTGAGGAATTGGCGGCAACCCGTAACGCTGGTCATTGCAGAGCACCTCTGTGAGGTGTCGAGAAGAGTGAAGCACACTGATCGATGAACGTACAGGGCGGAAAGAATCCAAGGCAAGGGGGCACTAGTCTCAATGTTCGGAGCAAGTCCATCGTACTGTGGCAAAGAAGGGAGGGGGCCGTTGATTTCTTGTAGAGCAAACGCAGCGGCCATGTCGGATGACGAGTGAAGATAAAATTTTTCGATGAAGTCTGCCTTCTTCTGTTTAAGCGAGCAACAGTTCCACTGAACAATCCTGGGGGCGCTAACCATGTTTGCGTGGTGATAGTGGGGGGCCGCCGAACGGAATGATGCCCTGCATCGCGAGGCGCCCGATTACTGCACGGGTGCAGGTATCCACGAGAGTAAACAGCGAGTTTTGCATCGTCGGAATTCGCTGCGTGGCTGCCAGCATTTGTTTTGTGAAAAGGGTGATTTGTTGTTGCAAGCCAGTAAAGTCTGACCCTGACGGAAGTAGGGCAGGCGTCTCACTAGTGCTGTTGACAGCTCTCGCTGATTCTGCGAAGGTGGTCCGAGGCGGTTCTGATGTTGGGACTTGTGTGAGGTCGGCGGTGATGTTGTGTGCCGGCGTTAGGAGTTTTGTGGCGAGCACCGGGCGGGAGTCAGTCTTCTGCTTCGCAGACCTCGGTGCTGCGATGAGGGCTTTGGGCGCAGATAACAGCACAGCTTGCTGAGCAGGAGCTAGTTTCAGGCGTCACTGGTGGTGACGCCGGCTTCTCTTTGGATGTTGATGAAGGCAACTGACGACGCTGTGTTGTGCCGTTGGCTTGGGTGCTGTTGGGGCACTGGGCAACGCGAGGCTGGTGCCGTCGAATGTAATGAGTGCCGACCCAGAGTTTGTGAGAGGACCGGCCTGGAGGATAGCAGATTTCCGGCAATGAAGGTTTTTTAGGACGCAGAATCCAGGTCGCCAGACTTTTTTTATGAATCCGCGAACCTGGCCACGGCGAATGGCCTCGTAGCCTTGCACGGAGACCTGCAGAGTGCCGATCGGGATGTATGTTACATTGAGGAATGCATCGCACACTTGAGACAAAGCAGCATCAACTGCAAGTTGATTACTGCAGTCGAGGTACCTCACTTGGTAGGGGGCTGCAATGGTGTAGGAGACCTGAGGTCTATCTGTGCAGCAACTGCAGAGTCAATGGCAAGAAAGACCCCGTCCATGATGCGGCATGGTTTGGCCGGCCGTAGAATGACAGTGTGGGAGAACTCACTGCAGAACGATGCTGCTGGAGGCGCCGCGGGCGGGGCCGCCTTACGTCGGCGAGAGACAGGATGCCATCCGTCCTCCAGGGGGAACGAGTCAGGGTTCGAGTCACGTTGGATGCACCGGGGTGAGGTGGTAAGCTTAGTCGCAGCGGCGCCGAAGAAAAAAATGCCACGAGCACGCTTCGTTTCATTGGCGGCAGTGCGGATGTGGCAACTGTTGTTGAGGGGCGACAACTTGCTTTCGGGATCATCGTCGCCGAGGATGGAGAATGGATTCTGAGTAAAGACCGCAGGTTGAATTCACGCGGCAACAAGTGGTGCATCAAGAAGCGACGTGACGGCAGGAGTGGTTGCACCGGCTGTGGGTGGTGCATTGAGCGGTAAGCTTCAGACAGCGGGAGAAGCCAGCGTGGCCTCGGTGGGTTGTGAGTCCATTTCGTTGGGTAGAGGAAAGTCCCGAGGGCCGTAGTCGGTGCTAATGGTCGTCATGGGTCATGAGGGCGTGTGGGCACAAAAAGTTGCCGGAGCTGAAGTGAGCTAGATAGAGAGATATGGCCTCTTTTTTCTCCACGACCATCTACGAAGCCACAAGACTGCAGCTCTAGCTTCGACTGAGCAGTGGCTCTCTCGTGAAATTGCACAGCAAAGCACAGACCTTCCAGATAGAGTCCAGGCTCTTGCTCATACTGTTTGGGAAAGTACCCCTCAAGATTCGAAAACACTTCATTTGTCCAATCACTCGTTCCACGTGGATCCGGACCTTCGCAATCGCCCTAGTTTTCGCTTCGTCCTCCAGGGAGAGCTGTAGCCTTCCCCCAAGGAAAGGTGGAATGTTCAGGTTAGCCCCTGCAGCTTCGACCTCTTCAGTGATCAAAAAGCCTCTGTCCGCCATGACAGAGTCTCCGGGCTCAAGAAGGTTGCATAGCCCGGAACATGCGGTCAGGGCTTTGTCAGAGACGCGGCCAGGGGCAAGGTCGCTCACGAACGACACGAACCCATTGGGGGTGATGCCCAGCAGTCCCTTGGCAGTGTTGTGGCACTTGTAGCTTGAGTAGGTATCACTCTGCACCCTGAAGTCGCTAGGTGTCTCGATGAAGATTTCCGTGCAATCCAGAATGACTCTCGTCGATGGATACGCCTCGATGAAGCACTCCGGCATGTGCTTGTTCACAACCTGTCGCGACGGCCAGTAGTTGAGTTGAGCAAGGTAGTCCGCTAGGTAACCAATCCAGAATGTCCACACCCGGCTGACTGTGCTGATGTGGATACGAAACCGGTATGCAAGGTCCTGCTCCAAAAGTCCCACCCTCAGGCGGGACAACACGAGCAGCAGCTGATCATCCATGGATAGATAAGGTGACCTTCTCTGCGGACCTTGACTTTCCTTGTGAGCTTCATAACCTGCCTGAACAAACTTGTAAAAGGCGAGAAATCTCTCCAGGGAGTCGAATCCCGTGTAGAAGGCCAGTTTCTTTGGGTCCTGTTGCACGGCTGTGAGCGTGAAGTTCTGAAAGGGGATTGTAGCATCGATGACCTCCTCTGCTTTGTCATACATCTCCTCAAGATGGGCTACTTTCTTCCGCAGAGCTTCATTTTCTTTCTGTAGACGGTCGTTGTCCTTGCGCAGTTTCTCGTTTGCAGAAGCGAGCTCCTCTAGCTGCCTGATGCGATCACGCAGGGCTTGATCGATACATCCTGTGATGCTGTACTGGTGGTCTGCCAGATGGGGAGATAGCAAAATAAATATCACATCATTTTTGCAGTCAAATATCAAAACAAAAAACTAGGCTTTCTCCTTGTAATTGCCTTGGCTCTGCCAAATAGCATATCATGTGCCATACAAAAAAAGCATCACATGTTAAAGGGGCCAAGAAACGATATGCATTTGGATGTTCTGCACCTCATACAAGCATACTGACGTCTGTAGCACAAATATAATCTATATAATAATCTATATACCACAAACCAGAGGCTCCCCTGCCAAGGTTATATTCTGAGGAATAGAAGGCTAATTTACAGTCAGAAATCACAATGTTGAGAAAGCCTAGGGTTCACACCAGGGTGACGACACTTGAATACAGACGGCTTATGAACTGGACCCAAGCACTGAGTGAGCACCTGACTATTTGGTTACAATCAATGCCATGGTAACTATTGGGGCTTGGGCTTGTGTCTAATCACTGCGCCAACAGTAGCAGCTAACCCCTAACAGTAATCATGTGATTATTTTACCTGGCTGTGAGGAAGAGCAGAATATTGCTTGTTCTCAAGCTTTATTGTGCGACAGCAGCATTTAGCAGAAGTAACTGAGTCGGTTTATGACCTCTTTAATGCTGCTCTGTTCCACACGAAGGAGCTATAATGGGAATGCTGGCTATTCGCCTTGAGATCCGATCGTCAGGGGTGCTGCGGGGAAATGCGGAACTAAGCTTTGTTCTACACTTACTTGGAGCACGGAGAATGCTGCGGACGCTAACTCGAAGCCCTGAGAGGCTCCGGTGCAGCGTTCGTGCGCATGCATTGGAGTCAACTGCGAATTCTAAGAGCATGCATAGCCTTGCCCGTGCTCCATAACAAAAGTGGGGATGGTTTTTTTGTGGACGCCAGAGAATCGCCGCTTGTCTTGTAGGAAACAATGGATAAACAAAAGCATGTGTCCCCACTTTTCAATCTGGATCTTGAGGCAAATAACATGCAAGCAGGGCTGTGGCAGCATCTCCTTTGTACCTGGCAGACAATGAAGTGAGGGTGTGACCGCAATCTGAAAGAACAACTCCGCGGGTACCTTGCATGTGCGGTATCTTAGAGTGCACCGTGCCATATGGTGCTGCGAGTATGGAACGGCCACAACTTGCGTGCTATAGCCAGCGGTGACTGAGTTAGTACAGTTTGTAAAGTTCGACGTACTGCATGTAAGTGTTCCATGCACCTATCGGGACTGCTGCACAGTTGACAGGGATGCCAAATAAACAGACGAGCAACACTGATGCTCAATGTTAGGAGCTTACCGCTAGCTATTACATCATCAGTGTCAGGGGCACCAGCGGAGGCCAAGGGGCTGCCGGGTTGTGCTGGCTCCTGGCTAGCAGGCAGGGTCACGGTCTGTGCCAGGTCAAGGTCCGACAGAAAGTAGGCCGGCAGCGGCTGCAGCGCATGGCGCTTCCTTGCGCAGATCATGTTTGGGACCTTTGGGCAGGCCGCAACATCTGCAGGCAAGGATAAGGCAATTGTTCACGCAATTATTTTATAAGCATTACATACCGGCTGGAATTCTGTCTAGCACAGGGCACAGCTTACACTGTACGGAGCACATAACATGTCAAACAACCAAGAGCTCAGCTGGATCAATAGCGGTCACTGTTTCTACCCTTTGGTAGCTGGTCTGGAATGTTGTAGCCAAATAGCGATTGTTGCAGTTCTTTCTGAGACGAAGTGCATTCAACAGCCACCGGCGTATAAAAGAAGGGAACAAAGTTTATATCCTTATTCAACATAGTTTGGCACACAACAAAAGGTTTGTCCCAAGCGAGCCAATCAGAGTACACTTCTCTAGTAAAGAGCTGTCACATACATTTGACTTCAACACTTCAATCAGTTCACAGGGGTTATAGAGTCTGCCACCTGCCATGTTACTGTGAAATCGACTATATTCGGTGCCATCTTAGGCTGTCCATACTTGCCTAAAGGGCCCTTTATTAAACATAATTATATTTCCGCATTCATATGTGTTTCCATTTGTGACACGAACGATATGCACAGCTGCAACTTCTTACAAAGCAGTTGGCTCAAGCATATTACGACCGCAAACTCCTGACAAGGCATGTCCAACTCTATCTGCTTGAATGGTCACTAGGAAGCTGCCTAGTCAAGCAAACACGGTGGACAGTAATTATAGAGTCCTTGCACCTGACGTCAGTTTTCGCTCAAAATATTTCTAGAATTCATGTTGGTACATTTTCTCCTATGTTTTTCTATGTGCTAAGAGAGTGTTTTCCAGCTCGCTGAAGTCCTCTTGCATTGTGACCGACTGTGTCAGATAGAGCAGTCGGAAATATAAAGAAGCATCGTCTGGTACCGTTCAAACACACTGCTGTTATTTAGAGTCGAGATGAGCTGGCACTTCAATGTACGACAGGAAACATGCAGAGCCTTCACTACTTTCCACAACGAGAGAGCTGGATTAAAAGCTGTCATTTGGGGCCATCAGAGATGAAGGCAGCAGAGCGACATCCCCTGGTGCCTTGAGCAGCAAGCTAGCTAAGCCAAGCCAAATCCTTGAAAAAGGCAGTCAGTAGGTTTATATGCCACCTATTCCCACTGCAAATTTAATGACGGACGAGAATGTTATACTTTTTCAGTTTCAGTGATATCCTTGATGCTACTTAACCGCACGTCGCAAAACCTCTTTTCGATTGCAGTCCATTTGCGTCGTCTAGCCGTTGAGAGATCTCATGTATTCAGACAAAACATTGTTATTATGTCTGCAGCTCTACAAAATCTGACATTACGATTGCTTGAAGCTCCGTCTTTTTCTATGAGAGCGATGATTGCTTCCGTAGGTCACGTATTTCGCCATGCTCACTGGGTAGCACCGCTGTCCACAAATCACCAGACGCCACCAGCAGTGACGTAGCTCACGTGAGAAACGACCCATGTATACAGTGATCACAAGCAAGAATATAAGCAGGGAAAAACAACTATTGCAGAAAGAAACAAAAATAGGCAAATAACATACACTTCGGAAATGTCCTGGTTGGAAAAAACCGGGGAGCTTTGTCCTCGTACTTCTTTCTCCCAGTTTCGTTAAAATGAGCGCCGCATATTCTGCTGTCAGAGGTTGGCGTCCACAGAGAGAACCGTCCAGTGGTACCTGCATGCAAAAGAAGCAGTTAGCACCATATTAAGATTCACCCATTCAACTTTGGAGCAAGTGCAACTCAATCTCAGTGGTAAGAATGGATGCAGCAGCCGTGGCGTCTGAACAGGGGCGTCAGTAAACTATCCGGGCAAGGGGGTAGAATTCAGTTCTCCTCCTCCCCCATCGTCACCCCACCGCCTTCTAAACACTTCCAGTACCATTGTGCAGCGGGCACTAAGAACAAGCACATAGTTTATGCCTAACAAACCTGGAGTGGATGCACGCTGAAAATGATAGAAGCACTGTGAGAGTATCTTTGCTTTAGCTGTAGGGTAGTGAGATGAAGCGACATTCCTGCGATGCAATCAAATATTGGTATGTCGGTGCAGGTGGAAGTGGCCAAGAGAGTGAAAAGGGCACATGCAACATCTGGGATTCTTTGAGATTGTCTTTTTTGTTTCAGTCGTATGTTGCACTTATAGGTCAAAAATAATGAATGCTATTTTTATTTTTAAAAAAAATGTGTTTCGCAGGTATGTTGTACATATGGGTAAAATGACTTGGGCCACGTCGGACAGTACACACACTGTACCTTCCTGATCATTGTCAGGAAAGTGTAGATAACAAGTAAAAAAATATGGTAAATACCTTTCCTGTTGATTCGCTGTACCCAAATGTTGCGTAGATGGCTGTTCTTCGGAAAGCGATTCCAGGACACATGCTTGGCAGTGAGAGTGGTGTGGGCACAGCCCGGTACACAGCAGGTTGTACCGCCCGTCATGTGGCTTCTGAGGGTGACCTAAGAAGATACTACATTCAGCTGACATCTCGAATAGTGAAATAAATAAGTGAAGTGACCATCAGTTTCAAAGTTGCAGTTGCTGACATAACTCGCTTGCTAAGGGCCCGCTCAACTCACAACCGCTGTTAAGAGCGATTGTGAAGCTATGCGATGTACTACATACGCATACCAGCCGCGACGATGAATCACCGGCGCTCGCGGACGGTCAGCGAACGCGAGAAAAGTGACGCCGCGCGGACGGTTGTTGACGAGCGCTGCCGAGGCACGCCGACCGCTGGTACAGCTTCGCAAGCGTCCGAAGGGCAAAAAGATCGCAACGACAAAGCACCGTCCCGAATGTTGAGCACGCAAGCAGTACTCGATATCCCACGCTCACATTTCACAGGGCGAGCGCATCACGAAGCGAAGGCATGTCGGCCTTCGCTTCGTGATGACTACTTTATTTCTCTGCTTACAGCGGTGACATTTGTAGTGATGTTCGAAACTGCTCTCTCGCGACCGCACACGAGTTAAATGAACGGCCTAGGAGCGGGATAGAGCGTAACGGCAACAGTCAGTACTCACCCCGGGAGCGGCGAACGAAGCGGCGTGGTGTCCGTCGACGGCCGCGTCGAAAACGATGGAATATGCACAAAAACACGTAATATACAGAAGAAATACAAAGCGCTGAACGAAATAGATACACTTATGAACAAGAAAAATACACTGGAGTAGATAAAAAAGAGGATTATTAAGTATAAACAACGAAGATGAAAAGTATGTCTAGAGCGAGGTGATGCGATTCCAACGGAGAGCAGCCAGACGACGGGGGCCGACAGAACACCGATCCCAAGATTCCTCGCGCGCGCGCCGGGGCGCTTGGGAGGACTGCAAATGGTCTATAGGCTTCGCCTAGCTTGCGTCGGTTCAGAGCCGTTCATGTAGACAGTTTGCTCATGATTTCGCAAGGATAGGGCGAAAATAAGGGCACATGATTGGCCGAAATTGTTTCGATGACCTTGGGGCGCCATGACTGACAGCTCTTGTGACCAACCACTAGCCACAAACGTTCCCCTAGCGGAGGCAATGAGCCCTCCAATCAGAATATCTAGGTACGGATGTTTTGGAGTATTTCATTTCGGAACGTTAGAATTGGAATCTGCGGCTCTTTGTAACTGAAAGGTCGACGCACGTGACGTTCCCGTCACGGCGCCATTCAAAACATGCACAATATAGAGGGTGTTTCAGAGAACGCAGGCCAATTCGCTCGTGTGAGAACTACTCATCGCAACGAAAAAACGCTTGTGGCGGTTTGGTCCTGGGCCAGGGGCCCATTTAGGAAAATTATTAAAGTCCGTGATAATTAAGTTGTTAATTATTTTCGCGTAATTAAATTTTGAATATTGTGTTTAAGGGCATGGTTTCAATTAAAAAATTGCTCAGCATCATCGAAAAACACTAAATCAACAAATTTCAGAGCGATAGAAGGCACGCGATGCGTTTTACGGCTTTCTGAAAAACCGCACAAAATCGACGCGTTTTTAAGTTTCGGTTTGCTATCAGAGCGTATCTCAGCTCCACTTTCAGCGCTCCACCTCGGCTCCCGCCGGCTCCTTCCATTGACTAGACTCTCTATATCCGGCTCTGTGTCAGCGTCGCCGCCAGCGCATCTGCAGCGTCACACGACGAGCGCGACGCTGGCGGGCGTCGACGCCAAGACGGACGCGCCTGACACTTTTTGGCGGTGTTTTTCGTCGAATTGCGGGGATCCAGAGCCGATGACTTCGTGCGCAGGCTTTGTCGTCTAGGTGGTATTTGCATCTCTCGGTACTTTATCGTGTTTCTGTTTTTTTTTTTCTATTCAAATTCGTGGTTTGCAACGAGTGCTCATTGACCATTCTTGGAGAAACAGGCCACCTCCAGTAGAACCGTCGACACTCGTTTGCGCGACGCTAGCGAACACGAGGAAGGCCCCTCGAAGTCGCGCCATGTTCGTTTTGAAAACTGAACGGACATCCGAAGCTTGCAGCAGCAGACGCAACCACCGCAAATGCTAAAAGCTCCCCTAGGGTGCCTACATGTCTGTCTGTCTCAGGGTGAAGACATCCATTGTTGCCCTGAATGTGCCAGCGCGTTACGCTCTCGCGCACTTGGTGCGTGACTTGGGCGGTAAAATGGCGTCTATGCATTAGCCAAAGCTACGCGCTCGAGCTGAGTGACACCGGATTGCGCGCACTTCAAAATGCATAGAAAGAACGATTGGGCGGAAAAATGGCCGAGATGTCACCACTCAAGCAAAAGCGCGCGTGTGTATGAAGGCACTCTAAGCTCCCCTGTTTTTCTCCTCCCCCTGGTTTCCTCTTACCTCAAAACACGCTCGAGAACTCGTATTTAGTCTCACCCAACGCTCTGCGTAAGCATGCACCTCTTTGACACCCCTTGACAGGGGTGAGGAGCCCCACCGAATACACGCCGAAATCAGCTGTAAATAATCTCGATGCTTTTAACTCAAACCAAAAATAAAGAAAAAAGAACGTGCGTTACTTATGCTCGTACTCAAAGAGAAGCCACGCTGAGAAGGTCGAAGTTTACCGAGAGATGTACAAAGAGAGAGAGTGCCGCCTGCCAACAAGGATGAACTCCTGGGGATTCGACGCGGTGGGTCTGGCTGTCTGGTGACTGCTACCCCGACCCTTTGAGCGGTTTGAAGAAGGGGGCGGGGGGGGGGGGGGGGGGGCTGTGCTTTTTGTGGCCTCTGGGAGCTGGGTGGTTGGCACCCCATCGTTGCCGTGGGTGACGGCGTTGACCCCACAGCCAGCCACGGCGGGAGGGAGAGGTGGTCCTCTACGGGGGACATGTCCCACTGGGGGGGACCTCTGCTTCGCTTGGAATTCGGAAGGGGGAAAGGGAGGACCTTATAAACTGGAAAAAAAAAGGGGGGGGGGGGGGCGGTAGGGGGGCTTGTGAGCACTTTTGAGTTCTCCATATTGTTGTTGTTGGGGTTGTTAGGACACCACCATCGTGTTTCTTTTTCGTTTTACTTGAATCTTTGAGATGGGAGATAACTGTTACTTTATGAAAGAACATAGAGCACTGCTTCCAGTTTTAGCGTCCTGGACATTGCCAGGACCTGGACCTGAACCTGGACGTAGACTTTCTGGTGTACAATTGAAAACGAGCGTGTTGGTTAAAAGATACAAAACTTGAAAGCATAAAACAGAGAGGACGAGCACGGGAACAGGACATCTTTCAAAGATGTCCTGTTCCCGTCCTCGTCCTCGCTGTTTTATACTTTCAAGTTTTGTATTTCTGGTGTACCGACGTTTGAATGTATGGAGGTTTTGATGTACGGGCTTTTTGATGTACGGACGTTTCGATGCGTGGACATCTTGTAGTACGGTCGTTTCGGTGCACGGCCGTTTTAATGCTCGAACATTGTGCTTCAAAACGTGTGTTGTCCATTTTTTACGAGAGCGTTCATAAGCGTGTTGGTACGCGCGTGTAAAACATTCACTCACCTAGCAGATGCCTGGAGCCTCTCACTGCCATCCGATACGTGTACAATACGTTCAACTTAGCGAAATGAAAACAAAACAAACACAAACAAACAAAATGTTAAATTTGAAGTACAACTATATTTTCTAGTCCACCCATGTTTTCTTCGTTTTTTTTCGTCACAAACGCGTTATTGTTTATACTTAGTTTTATTATAAACTAAAAAGCAGACAATGGCTTTGGTGCGCTCCCAGGCATCCCCTTGGACTAAACACGCAAAGTAAGGGTGCGCTTTTAATACGTGGTCGAATTCAGCAGCTATAATAAACAAACTGAAAGGCGACAAAGGCCGTGACGTCACGTTTGGGGTGGTATTCGACTGCCCGCGTATGATCGTAAGGCCGATTGGTCTTGACTTCTGGCGTAATCAGTGTACCTGGGCACGTTTTCATTCGTTTTTGTTTTCAATGAATCGCTTTTGTGGCCGCGCCTGGAATGTAACCTCGAGGACGTCGTGGCTTTCGCGTGACGACCGTCATCAGCGTGACGTCTCGTGAAACTGTGTCGTCAGGTGGCGCTGATATTAGGCCACACTGTGACGTCACGTCATGTAAACACCTGGATGTCACGCGACACTGACGTCATCGGACGCTGTGACATCACGGAAGACCTATAAATGCCACGGGTTTGAAGCGCCTTTGTTAGTTAACACCAAAAGGGGATCGGACACTTCCTTTCTTTCTTTTCTTTTTTTTCTTTTCTTTCGGGTGTGTCTGGATCTATCAACAAACACGATTTTCCGAACGCTTTTTTTTTCTTATTCCTTCTAATATCTGAATCAATCTCGGACGCAAAGCAGAAAGCCAGTCTGAAAGCGAGTCTGAACGCGAAGAAAAGAGGAAGGTCAACGGTTATGCGTCTCCCTCTTTTCTTTTCCCCAAAACGAAAACAGTGTGATCGATCGATTCGGTCACGGGGGTTGAGGATATATAAGAACTCCGTTCGCATCCTTCCCCATTTTCCCCTAAAACTAGCTGCTTGCCTCGCTCTCTTTTTCCCTTCTTTGTCGTCCGACCAGGCTCGCAAATTCATCTTTCAAAGTCTGCCGTTTCTTTCTTAATTTTTATCTTGAACCTTTGCTCTTTTTCTTCCCTTTTTTCCCTATTTCCCCTCATTTTCTTCCCTTTTTTTTTCTTTTCGTTGTTTCAACCGGTGCCACCATGTTCGAAACTGCACGGCTGCCTCCTTTTACTATGCCCCGTTTCACCCCCAGAACGGACCACGGAGAGAAAGCCGCGAGCCATATCCAAGCCAATCCAATGCTGTATGATTGTCACGTGACCTTCTGAGAAGGGCTGCAGCTGGCGCGCGGCACGCTCGGTCACGTGATGCGTTCCCAGAGCTGGATTGGATTGGATATGACTCGTAGCGTTCGCTGCTGTCCGTCGGAAAGTGCATCGGGGTATAAAAATTGTTTTAGGATTCTTACAACGTAAAAACACAGAGAAAAAAAGATAGTGAAAATGTTTTTGTTTTCGCTACGCCTTTTTTTTTTACATTTCATTTTTCTTTCTTTTTGCGTTGTAGAATATTGTAAGGTTGTGCTCTGACGACAAACAAACGTACAAGGTAGGGTCCTCCATGGAACCAACAACGGACTACCGTTGACTAAAAACGGAAGACCGAACGGTGAAAGGCACCTGTAACATCTTTGACTCGTTCTTCTATTTTTTTTATTATTACTATCTTTTACGTTTCCTTTTCTTCTCGCGTCTATAAACATCACCCTTTACGGTCCCCATTTCCTCTCCGCTGTTTGTTCCTAGTTTATTCGGGAAAACTAAATGCACTTTGCTGTTTTTGCTTTCCCCGTTTACGTTTAGTACGTCCATTTCTTGTTTTCTCACTTCATTGATTTCGCTTACTTCGGTTTATTAACGTTTATTTTTCATCTTCTCATTTAGAAGTTGATTTTCGAAACTAGTAGAGGAAAAGCTTCACTCAGTGCTGCTGTCTAGCATTCTTTTATGGCATATTGAATCCGAGTGTCTTTATGCCCTAGTATGCGCGCTTTATCTCATTGGCGAAATCTGCTATAGCCTACATAGAAACATTTTTCGGCATCTAGCGTGGTCTAAGTAAAAGTCGTCATGTTCGTGAATCTTTAATGAGAGAGAAACTACCCTTCCGTCCTGAACTTTACCTTTTCTCAAGTGACAGATGATCACATGCAGGAGCCGTGCAGTTGACGCGCTATAAAAAAGAGCCGGCAATGATTTCTGATTTTCTGCAAAGTTCCCTACATCAAATGCTCTATGCTTCTAAAGTACGTTGGTAGGGTGGTTGACGCATTTCAATTCAAATAAAACAGCGCAAATAGGAAAAGAACAAGCAACTAGGACAAGACAGACGTTATCTTCGCCGGCTTGTCATGTCCTATTTGCGCTATTTCATTTGTATTCCTATATTTCCGTGTTAATTTGTATAAACCGTTCTGAATTACTACTATCCTTTTACCCACAGTATCTGCTTTTCCCGACATCCTAGACACGCGAGAACTCACCGGACCTTAATATAATCGCTTAATTTCCTTGATACTTTCCTGCCTACATCCTGCCGCTATGTTTCCCCCTCGTGAACGTTCCGTATTTCCCCACCTCTTCCGCTCGTCTACTCCCGTTATAACCCAAACTTCTTTGCGTATGAATTTATACTTTCGGCCCCTGATAGTTTCCCACCGGGTTTCACTGCTTTCACCACCAACTTCCCTGCTACGTCACTTAGCTTCCCTATTCCTCACCACATCATCTCCAGATTGTTTCCCCATTCCCTCGTGCGTGCGTCTTGCCGAGTGTCGGGAACGCCGGGGACCTTCTCCCATTTTTCTTCCCCACCCTTTTCTCCCTATTTCCCAGCGGTATACCCAGTTCCTTTCAAGCACCGGTTCATGCAAGCGCCGCCGCTTTCCCTTTTTTCCTTTCCCTAGCCCCTCTCTCAGCTTTCCCTACTCCCGTTTCTTTACGAGCGTCAGCGCCGCGAGGCGCAGCGCTATTTCGCCGCGTTTTTCACGCGTCCCTGGCGCCAAACGAACCATCCCCAGCCCGCTAGGTCAGCTTCGGGGAGGTCAGCGCAACACAGGGGACGACGCGAAAGAGGTCTCCCCTACCTTACGATGTATACCGCACCGTACGCCATACGAGAAATCCCCGCCAATCCGACGCTGTAAAAGCGTACCACGTGACTGCGTGTCTCGCGAGCCCGCTGCGCACCTTCCGAAGATCGCCTGACACTCACTCGGCTTTGGGTTGGCGCAGCTGGCTCGCAGAGTGTTCCGTGTCCCATCGTATGGTCAAAACGGAGTAAAATTGCAGCGGTGGCAGCACCACCAAGTAAACCATCAACCGGCGTCTCCGAACTCAGGGCACGTACACCACAGTCGAAGCGGGAACCGAACCCGTCGCGGTGGGGAAAAGTGGGGAAAGGGGGGAGAAAGCGTCTCCCCCCTTCCTAAGGGAGCAAAAACAGAAAACGCTTCCCCACGCTCCCTAGGTCTGGGCAGTGCATTCGAAGAAGGCGACGGTGTTGGGGGTGGGAACTGTACACCGGTGATTGCGCTGACTCCGACGCTTTTCCTGCGTCCGCTGGACCGTGAGCAAGGCTTAGCGCCATTGCGCCGGTTGGACCTGGGCTCCACGCGCACGTATACCCTCGAAAAGTGCTGCGTCACGGCGCGCGTTCGGTTCGCTTGGTTTGGGTTCCAGCCGTGGGTCTTGTAGAAGAGGGCTGGGGGGGAAGGGGGGGGGGGGGGTGGAGGAAACTGGCGATCGCAGAAAGTCACGTGACTTGTTTGCGACAGTTGGTCGGCGGGTGAGCGTTGTGGTGACGCAGTTTTGTTGACGACATCTTAATTGTCGCTTGCTGGTCCGTAGCGTTTGCTACGGTCCATCTTTGGATGCGGTTTGGGTGTACGATATTTGTGGGACGAAACCCAGTAGAAGGTTCGTGTCTTTTTGTTGTTGTTTTTGTGGGGAATATTGGGTTGCGAGTGCGAGCTTTGAGGCAACGTCCACGTTCGTCGCTGGGTTGATGTCTCCCGAGATTTCGTCCTGCGGGGGTTTCGGAAGTTTTCCCGATTGTGCGGAAAGGACAGGTGTTTTTTTTTTTTTTTTTTTTCGTTTCTTTTTTTTCTTAGCCGATGATTTTATGTGTGGCTGTGCGTTTCGATATCTAGAGACGTGACCTCTGAGCAAAGCCCGAGGGGAGAGTGGTATTTGATCTTGGATTCTCCCGCCGTTCCTCCTATTTATTAACTCAGCGTAGACAAACACACACGCACAAACACACACAAAAAAAAAAACCCTACAACAAATACCCCTAGACGAAATGTTGGATCAAGAAGCCCGCATGATTCGAGATTGCGTTTCAAGTTCCGGCGCGTGTTATTGTTTGTTTTTTGTTCTCGAGTATTGAGCAGAGAGGCGCACAGATACATCCGTAAAGCACGCCGACGTCCTCGCTCCTTAATTTTGTTTCTACGTTTTTTTTTAAATTTTGTTCATTCCATTTAAGAATACCCTTGAGTCCCTTTGACTTTTTAAAATTCTATTGCTTTTATGTTTAGACAGCCTTGATATGAGATAATATAGTAAGGGTGCAGGCGAGCTGGTGACTGTTAACCATGTTAAAAACCTGAGACTGGGGCAGAAGTGAACGAATAACTCGAAGGAACAGAACAGGACAGGACGACGTCGTCCTGTCCGGTTCTGTTTTTTTCGACTCATTTGTTCACTTCTGCCCCAGTCTCAGGTTATTTAACATGGCTAGCCTTGATATGCTAGTACGCCTCCACGTCTGACTTGTCTCTTAGCTGTAAATGAGAAATTTAGCCAGAGCAGCACAACCTCTAACCCGGGGTCTTTAACGTTCACCACGGAGTAGTGATTACACGAACGCGTGCCGGCACGAAACTCATCCAGATCGAAACCGGCAGTGAATGGGGATCGAACCCAGGAGGTTCTGCAGCGCAAGCTTTCGCTCCACGCTCCGAGCTGAGACGCGCTATAGCCTATAATTTTCGGACCGTTATCAGTGCGCTCCGTATACCACCCAAGATATAAAGAAATGCCACCTAAAAATACGAGGCGTCCGGATGACGTCATCGCTGGGGGATCCCGCCCGACCCGCCACCAAGCGGAAAACACGCCGAAGCGCTTCCATGGCGTCGCTAGTGCATGCCAGCGTTGCGCTTAGTTTTGAGACGCCAGGCGTTCGATGAGTGCAGGGGTGACAAGGGCTACCTTTTGCCTCCACTCCACTCATCGAAAGCCAAAGGCCGGACGCCGGCCTTTCCGCGTTTTAATGGGGTCGACGAGTATAATGGAAACAAAGGAAGCTATAGCTTTAGGCCTACCCACTAACCATACCAACCAGATATCGGTGTTCTGATGTCCCTTCTGGTCTCCTCCTCTCCGTCAGTTTCTAGAAGCATAGATTGTATAGCCTAGGAGTCGCTGTGAAGCGGCTAGATGTTTCGGTGGCGCCTTCGTTCGGTTATCTTTCGTGACGTCATTACCTTGTGAACAACAAGTTCGATGGTGTTTGTAATGGGCATGTTGGAAGCCTCAAATCATAGCGCTCTCAAAGCAACACTGCCAACACCGTTAAAATTGAAGTTCTTCCATTCCTTTCATTTCCGTCGATGAAACATCCTTTGCTGACGTCATAGTCAGCATACGGCCAATTGTGGTTGGCCGGCCACAGCGACGCTTTCGATTGCTCACGTCGCCATATTGACGGTTAACCTGTCGAATATCTTGACCTGTCCGTGCAGCATCACGCAAGACGTAAAGATTTATTTTGCTTCCAACGTTTCGCGCGCGTAAATAGCGTGAAAGCTGCCCCCCCCCCCCCCCCCTTCCTCGCCCGTTCTATTCGCCTTTTGCAGCACCATTACTAGCCGATCCCGTCACACCTGTCAGTGGGCCGGCGAAGCTACCATCTTCGTGACCTAAAACGCTCGTTCATACATACGCTTAGGGAAACTCGAACGAAATCGAACGCTTTCGTCACGCGAGCGCAGCGAATCTCTTCCTCCGAAGCCCCAGCGCCACGCGTCTCGCATCGGAACAATTATGCGGTGCAAACAAAACGGCGCAGCTCCATTTCATCCATCACACAAACGTATATACATCCCGCATAAGTTCCACGTCATTCCCTAGAATGTTGCGTGTTCACGGCTGCACTTTGTTGTTGTTTTTTTGTTTTCTTTCTTCTTCTTCTTCTGTTGTTGTTTTGATAATGTGTGTTTTGATCGCCGAATTCATTGCGCTGTGTGGCGCTTTCTAGCGTTTCTTTGTCGGGCTTTCCCGAACCAACTCGAATGTCGGAAACATCCGGTGCTTGCTTTCTTTTTGATTATTTGTTTTGCTGTTTTCATGCGGGGATGAAATGGAAACGCGCGAAAAAGCGACGAATATATTACGAGGATGGGTTGGGGGAACGGAGCTTTTATTTTTGTGTAAATTTAAAACATCTGTCGCTATTGCTTTTTTTTTCTGACTTAGTAAGCGGGGGCTACTTTGTAAACAGCGTTGCGAAGAGTGAAAAGGGCACACTAAACGAAGCTCAAAGGGATTGTCTGGAATACTTTTGTTTTTTAAAAGAAATTGAATCATACTGTCATTGCTTTTAGGGGTATCGTGAGCACAAAAACACAAATTTTTCTTCATCCGCCACACAAGTAACTCAATTTTAAACAGAGCCCAACTGCCTAGATTGCACCTGCAAAACACATGGCGTTTTTGTTGGCAACAGTGGAAGCTCTGACGGAACATGAGGCAAAGAAGGCCACCTAAGATTTTGACTGATCTCTCACAATAATTACTTGGTTGTAAGAAAGATAAGATTTACAGTATTGAGGGCAGCTAAATTCTTAAACCATGATTTTTGTAAGCAACATCAACCGTGGTCATCAAAACCGGGAATAAGTCAACGCTGTAACTCTGACGTTAATTACCATGCCTGATGTGACGTCACTCCACGACTAGCCATGCATACATACGAAATATGGCGTCAAATGTCGTATGGATGTTCATAATTTATTTAACGAATCTTGGGGCGTTTTTTAATAAAAATAAATATCACAAATGACTATATTTAGGCCCTCTCCATGTGGCCAGCGCAAAAATTTGGTAACTTCAGGACATCACCGGACAATCCCTTTAAGAAAACATTACTGGCCTGCGAGTGCGAAATCACGACCGTTTATATGCACCTTTGTACGTACAGATTCGTTGTTTGAATCTCCTGTACGCGACTTGTACAGCTATCATCGATTTCGTCAAGCTTCTCTCGTTTCCTGCATTGTCTCCTCGATCTTTTTCGTATTTTGTGAAGCTTGGTGACACGGTCTCAGGTGACGGATAATCTTCGCAGCGTTTGATTTGACCTCATTATTCTCTGTGACCTTCCTTCATTTTCTGTCACAGCCCCTCATTTTTCCGCGGGGCTGTGGAGTTCTCTCTACAGCCCAAGTACACATTCATTTAAATTTGTATCGACGACCATATCCGTAATTACATGCTATAGCATAGCCTCGTCTATACTCACAAAGCCTGGCAGTTCAACGACGGAGCTGTAGGGTGCCCAGTCGCAGACTTGGAGCGCGAGGATCTGGTAGCACAGAGCATCAAAGGGCCATTTCTCGGGGAACTTGGACATCAGCGCACGGCTTTTGCAGCGGCGAGGACCCGAAACACACTTGTTCGCTCGTGAGAAGTGTGTTTCAGCGCCTCGCCGCAGCGGGGCGCCCGTCACGTGGCTCTCCTTTCATCCGTTGTCTATCGCTCTACCTTTTTAATTTCGGTGGCCGCTTCTCGTGGCAATCTGCTAGGCTTTGTCAGTATAGAGGAGGCTATGGCACAAGCTAATAAAAAGATGTGTGCCACGAGCAGAATGCACACACGGCAGTGATCTGTTACTAAAACAGTCAGCTGGGAAACTCGCCGTCGAAACCTGGGCCGCTGGCGTCCACCGAGACCGAGCTAAATACGATAACAGCGCCACTCTTTATCATCTGTACTGTGGTCACCTTGAGCTTTTACAAAGCATGTTTTTGCGGAAAAAGCAAACGGAAAAGACTCGTTTTGTATGAAATGTTTTTGGAGTTCAGTACAAAATGAAGGGCGCGTAATGTTTTTAAAATCTTTGGTTTGCAAGGTTTTCCGGCACAATTAATATTGTTTTTATACAACCATGCCTCACTGGTGCATTCAGGTAGCGCGTCCTGACCTAGGTGCATTTTAACTTCGGTAGTAATTTCCGGCGCGTCCGCTGGGGAGACAGGGGTGGCACCCCTGTAACCTCTTCCGCTGTATCTGTTTCGGCGCCGAAATGGCCGATTAAAGCCAAAATAGACGTCACGTGCAGTTCCTCGAGTGGCCGCTGCGGGAGAAATGGCGGCGTTGTATTCGCCATTAGCTCGGTGCTCGAGAGGACAGGTCGGGGACACTCTTTCAGAGCAGTCTATATGGCAGTTTCCCAACTGGATGGTTCTAGTAACGTTGCCTTCATCTGAGAGATTCCCGAAAAATTTCCTTTCGTAGTGTCGCGTATAGACCTTCGCAAAGAGAGGTCTCTAGCCGCCGCCATTTTGCGACTCCAACGACCCCTATCAGCCAGAAATTTCTGGCCACCCGCAGAGCTGCGGAAATCCGGTCAGCGCGCGACTCCCCACCTGAGTTGTGCATTCAGAGTTCACCGGATTTTCTTGAAAGTTTTTACTTTATTTGCCCCTTTCAGGATGCTTACCCTTTTTGTGTCATTTTCCACTGTGAGATCCAGGGAATACCAGGGCTCGTAGCCTGCTCGACCTTAGCCGGAAACGAACGAAGAGAGCGACGTCAAGCAGCCCGCGACGCGTGCCATTCGACGTTCTTCGAAGATCGTTTTCGTTGAGATAATCTTCGGAAAGCCTTCCAAGCTATGTTCCTGGTATTTGCGAAAGCCGCTGTCCAACTGCTCGGCCGTAAAAAAAAAAAATCAACAAAAAATTAAACAAACATTCTAGTTGCATTTGTTCTGTCACGCACGTACACACCAAAAATAGCATTTATTTGTTCGTTTTTGTTCTAAAAAATAGTACGATTCCTTCTTAAAAACGTCAAAAGAAATTCTATTCGCTATAGAGCGCGAAAACCTAAACAAAACGCTGCAATTTAGCTGCCGCCAGCGTCCGGGATTGCGCCTATAGACCTTTTCCACAAGGGCGCCGCCATCTTGAATTGTCGTCACTTCCAGTATGGGCGAAAACATTACTTTGCCGTCGCCACGCCATTAGAAGACATTTCGGATGTAAGCCTAACCGTCACACATTCTCACTTTTGGCTCCCCTCTATTTTTTTACTGGTTACAGTTTGAAACGTTATACTATTTTGTCGTCGCCCATACTGGAAGTGACGACAATTAAAGATGGCGGCGCCCCTGTGGAAAGTGTCTATACGCAGACTGCCACGGTTCACTGACGAGAAAACCCACAGCCCTGCGCGCAGTCGGGCAACACTGGCGCACACTCTCAGAACCAGGGACGCGCATTGTAAATTGCTGCGTTCGAGATTGCCGCTGGAAAGGTCTATATAGGTACGATAATCGCTGGGAGGTACGCGTTCGTCGAAGGTAAAGATGTCTGTAAAGTAAAACCCTAAACTAAGCTGTGTCGTTTTATAGTCGTTAGTCGTTAACGGATAGTCATTGTGGCGTGCCGCTTTCGCAGATCTCACGCAAGCGTACTTGACGACGACGGCGCTACGAACGCGTAACCTTTCCTACTTTTGCAAGATCCGAAGTACAGTCGCCGGCAGTACGAGTTGAGAGAGTTGAGTGCCCGGCCGAAGGAAGCGAAACGCCGTAGAGGTTGCCTTCAGAATCTTAGACCACGGAACCTATGCGGAGGGCAAGTTCGTTTGCTCCTTGCTCAGGGGGTAGCGGTGACGTCAGAACGCCGAGCCCTGATTGGCTGATCGCGCCCCCCCTATCTGAGCGTCGTCTGCTTCTTTGCAACGTCGTCTGCTCGCAACGTCGTCTGCGTCTGTCTTCGTTTCCCGCGACTTTCGGAAGTGCAGAGGCCAGATTCACGAAACGATCTTACGCCAAAAATGTGCGTAAGACAAAACTTAAGAACAAATTCGTATTCACGAAACGAAATTTTCTTAAGTTTTGCGCAGGTTATGGCGAAATCCTACAACAGCTCCGAAGCTGTCTTACGCACTTCTTACGATCAACTCAGCATGGCCGACAGCGTCGCGGTCGCGACGACGCACGGACGTTTATTTTTCTACGTGAGCTTCTCACGCGTCCTGACTTCAAGCAGCAAGAAAAAAGTAAAAATTACTTGAAACAGAGCACGACGAACAAGAACGCTGGATCCACAGACACTGGTGAAAAGCTCCAACGGCCACGATTTCACCGAACGCGACCAAACGAGCCGGGCAGTTAGGCCTAGCAGGCACTCCGCGACTCGGCGACCGTCTGCCCACGACCGGCTGACGTGCTGAATGGAATATGCCCGCGCGACCCTTGTGAACCCTTCCCGTGTTATACTTTGATCGCTGACCTCAATTTTAGATTAAGAGGTCAATTTTTTCCTCTTGTTATCTCCTTGTTTTCCGAGGCAACGGTGACTCTCGCCGGTTAAAAAGCGGTGAATCTCCGACAGACGCAGGAAAGGTAAAGCAGCCATCGCTTTGACTAGCAGACGTAAAGCAGACGACGTTAACTGCGCCAACCCGCGGGCGCCGTTAAAGAGTGAGGAGTCTCGCCGCACATGAATGGAGGGAAAAAGTGTTCGGGAGGGAACTTGCGGACACTAACCACCCTCACTCTCGGTTCATAACAAACAAACCTCGGCGCCTCGGCGCCTCGGGACACCTCGCCAGTGAGTCCTTTGACTTCCCTCCTTGATGCGTGTCTGCTAGTTGTTAGACGAAAACAACGTACCGCTCGAGTTATTTCGTCTGCCCTCTCTTAAAGGCGAAGGCGAGTTCGCTCCGAAAGTCGCAGGAAAGGTAAGACAGACGCAGACGACGTTGCGAGCAGACGACGTTGCAAAGGAGCTGACGACGCTCAATAGGGGGTCGCGATCAGCCAATCAGGACTCAGCCTTCTGACGTCACCACTACTTCCTTTCTCATGCGCAGAAGACGAAAATGAGCCCACTTGCGAGGCGTATAGCTAATAGCTACTGCCAGACTGTGACGACAGGGCAGCCTGCCAGTTCATAGCTTTGATAGCTGAACGCACTCGAACCTCCCAATGTGTCAGTTTCCCCGCTCCAGCCGGGCCCGAATGCCGCTGTACGAGCTCCATAAACGGCCGCACCCTCTCTATACGGTCACGTGATAGGGGTCAAATGTGCCCTCCTGGTCTTTTCTCCTCCCTCCACCGGGCGTTTTGAACATGTGATAGCTCGCTTTCGCTTTCATTGTTCAAAAATACCTAAATGCGTGATCGCCTTTTTTTAATTTTTTTAAAAGATTTTTTTTTTTTTTTTTATAGCCAGAATTGACTTTTTACTCGTGGCTAGCTATCAGCGAGCGTTTTCCCCAGACGGCGCGTGCCTCCCTAATGATTCATTCAAGATGGAGACCCTCTCCTCCGAGCTTCATCTCCGACGTTCGGTGCACGTCCAATGAAACACACTCAAAGGATACCGCTCACTCGCAGTCGGGCTACCGAAAAAAAAATAATAATAAAAGAAAAAAGACAACCTGGCGTGAGACCGTTTCTACAAAAACTCAAGTTAAAAAAAAAGAAAAGAAAACGGTACGATCGAAGTTTACAACACACACACACACACACAAAAAAAAAAAAAAAAACAGATGTCGAATAGCTGTGCACAAATAAACGAGCGCGAGGAAGAAGAAAAAAAGAAGTACATCTTCACCTGAGGGGGGCCTTCAAAGAAACGTAGCGGAAACCGAGGAAAGCTATAAACAAAAATCAAAGACAAAAAAATAAAAAGGAAGCATCATTAGCTTCCGCCTCCGCCGCCGCCGCCGCCGTAGCTATACTTCTGTCGTAAAGCTCGGGTGCTCCTCGCAGGTGCCGCTGCAACTGTCCCCCGAAGGAGGCAAACCCTGAAAAAGATTTCAAAAGAAGGGAAGAAGGAAGCATAAAAATGGGGAGAAAAGGTCGCATGGCGGATTCCTAATTGGCGGTGCCTCTGGAACGGGCCTCGATTCCATTCATCAGACGACGAGGCACACGACCCAGACAGATGTCAAACCGACGGTCGGCTCTTTGAAGCAGACGACGCCAAAGGTGCTGCCGAACGATGTTGCTCCGCGCGAGAAACGTCGTCGTTTTTGTCGTTGTTGTCGTTTCTCTCGTTTGTTTGGCGTTTGTACGCACGCTTCGTCGTCGTTTGTGTGTGCGCGTGTTTGGCCGCGTCGCGTTTCCTTCTTTCAGCCTCCCTTTCCCGTCGTGTATGTTTTGCGCGGAACGAACGCGGAGAGCAAGTTCGTCTGCTTCTTTTGCTGGAGAGGGCTCTGGTGACGTCAGAGAGACGCCGAGCTGTGATTGGCTCTCATGGAAGGATAGTGGGTAGACCTCGAGGCAGCTCGCTTTGAAGCCTACCCACTTTCCTTCAGTCAGAGCCAATCGGAGCTCGGCGTTTTTTGTGACGTCACCGCCACTCCTGAGCAAGAAGCAGACGAACTTACGCTTCGCATTGAGAGGAAAGGAGCGGCTCCGCTGTTTTTAGGTCGACATCCGGCGGTCGTCATGGTTCGAGGAGTGGACTTGCTCTCATATTGTTGGTGATAGCTTAAGGAACGCGAGGTGTGGCGATTCTCGAGCGCCGTATCGTCCCTCCGCAGCCAATCGGAGTGCGACGTTAGGAGATAAGAGCGCCAAAGAGTGAACCACAAAGCAAGCAGCCTAAAGTCAATTTTTGGGTTTACGTTTTTTTCGTTTTTTTTTTTTCTTGCTGCTTCGTGACTTATTCTTTGTCACTCTTATTGGTAGACGTCACACTCTAAAAAAAAAAAAAAAAAGCCGTGCGTTAACCTTTCCGCACAACACTTTGAGATCCAATCACCGCAGCTTACGGAGGCAGCCCAGCGAATGACGATGCCGAAACATATGTTTAGACCAGAAAACGCAGTCTGAGTTGTGACATTAAGCAATGCAAGCGTGACGTTTTGCACTGCTTAATGTCACAACTCAGACTGCGTTTTTGGGTCTAAACATACGTTTCGACATCGTCATTCGCTGAGCTGCCTCCGTAAGTTGCGGTGATTGGCTCTTGGAGTGTTGTACGGGAAAGTAAACGCACGGGCTTTTTTTAGAGCGCGCGGCCCCCCTGGGCTGCATGTAACGATGCAGAGAAGTATCAAGATATGTTGTTGCGCAAGTTGGTACATAATCAAAACAAATAATACGGCGCCAAAAAAAAAAGAAAAAAAGAATGACATTAGTAGAAGTTGAAGACATACGCGAATACAGAGCTTAAATGTTACGGAGAATGTGTTCATAAATGTGTGACTTGTATATATTGAATACAGGGTGTTCCTTTTTCCATGTAAGATAGTTTCTTTTTCTTTGTTTTTTAAAATGGGCCACTTTTACATGGCCGCTGTATTCACTTCGTTTTCAACAGGCTCGGCGAACGTTAGACTTATGATTATCGCGATTCGTCGGCTAATTAATTAACATTGCTAGATAAACTTTAAAGGTATTATTGGTTTTATGAGTGACGTTCCAATTGCAGTTTTAAGGCCAATCAATAATAATGGCTATACAAATTTATACAATTTGCGAAAAGGTGATTCTAAAACCTATAGATGATTTTCTCGCAGATCATTGCTTTTTCGCAACCTGAATAAGTTGGTCTAGCCCTGTTTAGTTATTGGGTTTAAGACTGCAGTTTAAGCATAACTAATAAGATCAATAATTAAAAAGTTATTTTTTTTTAATTTTAGTTGATTAGCCGATGGATCATGATGAATATTGCCCGTCTAAGGTCATCGGAGCCCGTTAGATACACAGTAAAACAGCACCAATGTTTATAGTGCCCGACTTTTTTTTTTCTCTTTAAGTTATGTCACGAGCAAAAAGAAACACCCTATATAATGTTCGAATGGCACACGGGCCAACAGCTTCTTCAAATAAACAAGACAAATGAAAAGGACGAAATTTACGAGCCGAGGGCGGTGATATTAAGGACAAGCCCGTGAATGTCTCCAACGTTTTGCGTGAGTTGTTGCGTACGATGTAAAATTCTGAAGCCACGCATCCTGTGCCGTACCGAACACAAAAGCTTTTGAGGTTCAGTACACCTTTATGGATTTTGGTATTTTGAGGTCTTTCTCTACGTTTACTGAACGTCACCCCATTTTTTACGGTGGGTGTTTTAAAGAACATACCGATCTCCATCAATAAAAAAAAAAACTTTTTCAAAAGTTTAGATTGGCTATCTATTAGCCAGGGTGGCATGTTGGGCCAATTGGTGATTCATAATATTTAAGAAAAGCGTAACGAGATATGGACACGGAAGATAGACACGGTGTATCTGTCTATCTTGCTTCTCCGTGTCTCGTTGCACTTTTTAAATATTACTTCTACTCCAACTTCAAAATTCAGGTCAATAGGGGGGAAAACAATAAAGCTACTGAGACACAGGGACTTTCCTGGTACCAAGAATTTTTACTAATTATGGTCGAAGGCTTTCTCAATAAACTACCGCCAAGTTTGCTTGATCTAAGATCTCTTTTCGATGATGGTAACAATGGGAAAAAAGGAAGTGGTGTGCTAAAATGCACTAACATACAGGTGCATTCCGACTCATATCAAAGGTTGTGGTAACAGATTTTTTTTTCTTTTTGCTTGCTTTTGCTGTGTTTTGCGGTTTGGGCTGAGTATGTCTCAGGATCGTCTATATTATTATATTGTGCGTCATGTCTATTCAGATGTGCTAATGTTTTTAATGTGTTATTTTATTTTGTAAGTCTGATTAACGTTTATTTATATGCTATGTTTTTGTGGTATATCCTATGTGTACGATAGATCGTGTTAACATACTCACGTTTTTTTGTGTTTTTTTTTTTGCGTTTGATTTCGACGTTATGCACACTCAGTAGTTTGACTACTGGTAACAAGTCTTTTGTTTCGTTTTGTTAGTATGACTATAATTTCGAACTTTGTTTCGGTCTGCTAGTGATAATAGACGTAAATGCCGAACGAGTGCCACGAACAGCGCACAAGCACGCCAGTGCTTGTGCGGACAGGGGCACACTGTGCTTTTAAAACTTTTCTATTTTTTATTTTTTTTTTTTGCTTCTCTATGAATAAACTTTTTTCTTTTTTCACTTTCAGATGAGTGTACGGTTCGAAGCCTATTAGAAACCAAAGTTCAGACCAAACTTTTTTTTTCAATAGTGGTATCTCTCTCTCTCTCTCTCTCTCTCCATATATATATATATATCTTTGTGTCTCTCTCTTTTTTATCTACATCTCTCTCTCTTTCTCTCTTCTATTTCGCTCTCTCTTCTATTTCTCTCCCCATGAGCTTGACCTTCGCTCGCATATAAGCGCGAGCGTTTGAGTGCAACTCTTTGAGTTCTCCCATTCGTGACATTATAAGCGTCGTTCAAGCTCCTTCTTAAGGCACTGCACAGCAGCTCCGCGTGGGCGCCGTCATTACCGACCTTCAGTCTTTGTTTCCTCTTATTCCATTTCCTTCCCTTCATCGTTACCACATGAGGCCAGGGTATTGTCCTTCTATATTCTACGCTGTCCTTCTCCCCCGAATTGTCCTTTGCAGAGGCACGTCAATGCCCGCTTCAGTGGCCCTGTCATCTGGCTAAGACTACATAAGGTCAGCAATGGCGCCTCTAATTTGGCGCATGTGCAAAGCATCAAGAGCAAGGGTCTGTCTCGCGTTTAGGGTGAAACAAACTATAAAAGGCGTTTTCGTAGATCGTTTCTGGCCGTCCCGCAACACTCACCACAACCCGCTACAAGATCCGTTTTTTCTTTGTTTTTTTGTCGGGTCTAGCGGCGTGCAGGCTTAGCTTAGGGGGGAAAGAGGTTGAGGAAAACTCCCTTATGTTATGATGTGCCGAGCGAACGTCTGCCCAAAGCTTAGGGCTGGGGGATGCGGGCTCGATTCGGACCGAGAGCCGAAATGCCAGAAGGTGGCACACGCTAGGGGTGGGCTTCACCGCTTTGCACCGGTGCGCTCGGAGAAGCGACTGAGGGGGGCGATCACGTCGGTCAGCTGTAGGTGGGCTGCGCAACCCGGGGAAGGGCGGTCGATGCGTCCTTTGCATTGTCCTCAAACAGAGGAAAAGTTGCGCGTGGGCACTTATCGCGACATGGGAGCATGTTGGGTAGTTTGCGCTAATCTCGGATTTCTAGTGACTGGTGTGTCCAGTTGAAAGAGCGCTCCCGAGCGGATGACACGAGGCAAAGAGCAAAGAAAAATGACCTATGTTTAAACAGTGCAAAACCGTTAACGCAAAAAAAAGCGATCGCCGTTTTTTTGTTTTGTTTTTAAGATGGAATGACTGTCGTCAAAAGTACTAGTGTGGTGTGAACTCATAATTGGATGTATTAACTTATGCGGCGAACCCGCAGCAGTAATCCTTATGAAATTTATTGAGAAAAAGCGCTGATGGCATGCTTGCATGAACGAAGTCGGCAAGCGTACACTAAACATTTTCCTACCTGGTTTTTTACTTGATTTTTTTTTTACAATAAAGATGCGTACGTTTTAATAGAAACAATCTGGGAAAGTGCAAAGTCTTTTTCTTTTTTGAAGCCTTGTCTTTTTCTTTTCTTTATTTTTTTATTTTTTGTGTGGTCACGCCGTCGAAAAGAATCAACGAATTCCAAGACATTACTTAAAAAAAAAAAAACATACACAAACACACAACTCGCATGTCTAGGGATGTCCTTTCGGACAGTCTTCATTACGGCGGCCAAGATTACGCGGTCTCCATTCACAGACCCGCAGCGAATCGATCCCGCATAATCCAAACACGGAAGTAGAAACGCTCCTAAGTTTTCCTTAGAAAAAAAAAGAAATTAATTCAAATTATAAGACACGCACGCACACACGCGAAGTAGCCGCAACGGCCCCAAATGAAACCATTGAACGCCTCGGTTAACGAACGCTCTGAGAGTCTATAAATTTATTTTCTTGTCGCGCTGCGCGTCTTAAAATTATTTTCGACTCCATCTTTATCTATCCGCTGCATAGCGGACTCAATGGATAAGTCATGAAGAAATAAAAAACAAATTGCATGAAAAATTTGGATACCCTTCGGACGGACCCCACGGTTTCGTACATCTATTGTTCGCGCGACCTCGAGATGCACACTTTTCCAAACCCCGCATAATCCCATCGCCTTTTCTTTTTTTTTTTTATTTAAACTACTCGCCAGCGCGCCGTATGCGTCGCAAAGCCCGACTTATACCGACAAAACCGACCCGCACACATAAACGAGACGCCACCGGACAAAGAATCCTCAGTCTTGGAGCACTGCGAACGTCAGCGCCCTCGCGAGCACATCTCGCGGTTATTTTAATTTTCACTCCCTCGTCCTCGGACCGTTTCATGCCACCGCGTGTTCTAAAACCTCGAGAAAAAGAAAAAAAAAGAAACTTCTCTTCCCTAATCTGGGAAGCGAAGTGCTGGTGGGCAAAAGAAAGCTCGGGATGGAGATATATAAGGGAGCGTTTTGGGATCTATGTATGTGCGTGCGTTCATGTGTGTGTGTGTTTGTACCTGATTCTGTGCTGGTGGGAAAATAAACCTCGGGGACGAGGATATAAGGGAAGCGTTTCGGATCTCTGTATGTGCGTGCGCGCATTCAGTGTGCGTGTGTGAGTGTTCGTCTGCGCGTGTGCGTGCTCATGTGTGTGTGTGGTATGTATATATATATATGTGCGTATGTGTGTGTGTGTGTGTGTGAGCGTCGAAACGGGGAAAAAGGAAATGGGGAAGGGCCTTAAACGAACCCATCCATCCATTGGTTCGCGGGAGCGGGCGCGCTAAAACGGAATAATGCGCCATTATCAATGCAGATGAGATCGGCTGCCGGTCCCCTTTCGTCGACGACCACATTTCGTAGTACGTCTTCGCTGCCGAACCTTTCCGGACCGGCACTCACGCGAGGCATGCTTTTTCACTCGCTTTCCAAAGCTCGTTTCCGCATATCACGTGATGGCACTGATCCTCCTTTAAGGCGCCGTTCAGGTCCTTTTGCGTCGTACCTTTTTTTACGAGTCCATCCTATCACTTTCTCAAGATTCTACAGTTTCTTCTGGTTTTCCTTTTTGTTTTGTTTGTTTCTTGTTTTATTTGGGTGATTTCTCCAGCTGAGAGGACTTCGTTTATTTCCTGGTGAGATGGTTGTGTCTCTACTTTTTGAGTAATGGTTCGTGACCACTTGCCGGAAGTGTGGTTTTCTGATGTTGTTTGTTTTTTTCTTTTTCTTCCGGGGTGTATAATTGCACCGCCTTCTAGCGTTGATCCACCGTAACGTTCTTTTTTTTTTTTTTTTAAACATTTTTTAGCTTTTAGTTTTCCCGAAATGAAGTGTAAGTTCGGACGTGTTAGCCACCTCCTTTTATGTCCGCTTTCGTGCATGGCCTGCTAACTATCGTCGCCGATGAGACGAAAACGACCGGGCATCTTTTTCGGACGCCCGGTCAACCGCGCTCATTGCCTTCCGTCGTACTCTGGCTGCACGCGCATTCCCGAGGCTTACGAGACGCCCAAGCATCATCGAAGGTCGAAAGCCGGCACTCGGGGATGCGGGAGCGCTGAAAGACCTCCCCGCCGCTCTGGTCCAGCCAGTGACTACGATCGCTGAGAATACCAGGCTGACACTCCCGCTGAACGCACCGTATACGATAAAACCTAGTTTATGCGGGTGAAGACTGGGGCAGAGAAGGATGTGGGAGCGATCGGGCAGAAACGTCAGGATTCCGGGCCCTGATTGGAACGATTAGTGGGTAGGCCTAAAGCTATAGCTGCTTTTGTCTCCACTACACTAGTCGAACGCTTTGGAACGCGGAACGCTGGCGTCTCACGTTTGCGTTTCAACACTTTCGAACAGTGACGAGATTGGACGAATTCAGCTATCTTTGAGTCCATTCACTATAGGCCTCCTGCGTTGTCCAGGGGGCGCTGCGAAAAGGGACTTGCTAGGACTCGTTTTTGGGGAGTACAAACTCGAGCGTCTCAAGCTGTCTAGCATGTAGAAGCGAGGCTGCTGTGGTGCGGAACGCGAGCTACAAAGAAACAACAATATTTAAAACGCCTTCGATGCACAGCTCAAAGCTACGACGCTAAAAACATGAGCCAAAAAACACCGTTTCACGCGTTCCATAAAAAAAGCAAACGTCGGGACGCCAGATGTACTCTAGAGGTGGTGGCATGAATTTGTAACCTTCAATTGTCTTGCGGCGTTCAATCTAGTCCATTTCGGACGCCCAGAGATGTTTCTCTGTTCTTCAGCACCACGCAGGAATGGAAAAGCTCAATCACCGTGCCACAAGTAGTGCGAGGGCCAATCAGGTGAACTTGTATTGCCACAAAATGAGGGCGCCACAGTTTGTTCAAAGCTTCAGCGCAGGGTCGCTAAACTCCTGAAACACAAAGATTCTTTGCGTTATGACGTAGCGGGAGAAGTGGCCGAAAGAACGCCGCAAAGTTGTCTTTTCTCAGAAACCCGCAGATCCCTTTATCTTTATGACGTTCTTCATCGAAGTGTCTGACAATCCGTACCACTCTCTAGGCGGCGAACAAGAGCAGCACGAGTCAGCGCGCGGAGACGACCGTGGTTCATACGTGTGACGTCACAACAAAGATTATCAGCTGCGACAACGTTGGCTGCGAGTGAAGCCTAGTTCACATGCAGCGGTTTCGGCCCTAGAGTGGCGCGATTTCTGCCGTCGCGGCGCTCTGGCCAGCACCAGCGGTTGAGCGGCACGAGCAACGCGACGGCAGAAATTGCGCCAAAATCGCTGCATGCGATACATGCTTAACATGTTTGATAGTCTCTAAAAGGCATGGCGCAGGCTTTGGGCAATTGCATTCTAAAATCAACACCGGCAATGTTGACAGTCCGATATCGTTCTTATTTCTACCGATAAAGCAGAATTTACTGGAAAACTCTGTCTTTTGGATATGATCGAAGTGTAGTCCGACGTGGCTATGTCAGAACCTGCCGAGCAACGCTGCCCGCCTCCGGGTGGAGTTAGCCTCTGGCCAGTTGTACCACTTGTGCCCCCATTGACGGAATAAGATAATTTTACATTTTTATTTTTCTGATTACTGACTATTGGCCACGTAGGCTACCAAGAACGTCGGTGTGGCCGCAGCCTTCAAAGATTAGTCAAAATGGGATTAAATCTGCTTTCATCAACGTAAACAAGAGCAATGGTTCACACAGAAAGAATAAAATACTAAAATGGACCAAGGACGAACACTCACAATTCCTTAACGTTTCTTTGTTTTTTGTTTTGTTTTTTAAAGCAGTGAGGTTCTGTTTTTCGTTCATTTCAGTGTTTTATTGTTTCTGTGTGAACTCTATCCAACGCGCTCTTCTACGTGTAAATAAGAGTGACGTCAGGTTGTCCACATCGACGGTAATGTTTTAAGACCGCGCTGACTCCAAACTTTTCAAATAAATAATCAAATTTGTCACCATCAATTCGAACACGCACCATCGAATTCGTCGTTCACAGCTGATAACCCTGAGCCTGACGTCAAGGGTAGGAAGTGTAAAGGGACGTCACTGCATGCGCCTGCACACTACGAGCCCTGGCACGAGCCTCCCGCTTTGGCCTGGCATGGCCGCTCGTGAGTTCGTGGAACGCGAACCGTATTCATTCCAGAACCTCTAAAGCGTAATTTCGAAAATTGCACGCTGCTCTGATCTTCGTCGTCTCTTAGTTGGAATACCTCTAAGCAGGTGTGTGTGTGTATGTGTGCGTGTGTGTGTGCGCGTGTGTTTGTGTGTGTGTGTGCATGCGTGTGTGTGTGTGTTGGTCGGAGCCTTTTTTTCCCCTTCCCCCGGTTCTTTCCTTGCCGATCCCCGTCGCCCGGTCATCTCTCAAACACTACCGACGTCACTACCCGCACCGCCTCTCGGTGGCCCCGGTAACGTTGTTGACAGTGGCGCGAGATGAGCTCTAACACCGGGTACACTGCAGTTCCACAACATCGCAAAGTTTAATCTTCACCCCGATTCCGAAGCGTTAAAATTTTGGCCTGAAATAACTCCTTCTCAAAGTTCTGAAACGTCACTTCGTCGTTACCGATAACTTCCACAAATGACGATCTTGCGACGAGAAAGTTCATAGTATTCAAAGCCCGCCTAAGCACAATCTAGACAGCATTAACTTTAACGCGGCGTAGGTATGTAGGGACACAATTGGGCGCGACGTCATCAGTGCAGCCGTGCAATCGGCTGGCCCCATGGTGTTGCTCGCACGCGCTCCGATTAAGCTCTCTACGATTTTGTGTTTCACAATCCCGCTTGAATTTGAGCATCGAGAGAGTCTGAATGATTGACGTCTTGTCCCGCGTGACGCCATCATCGCAAGAGTCCAATCAGCACGCTCCGCGAATTTCGGCCCCAAACTTTATGTTTGACGAGTTTAGCGACGCAGGACGCCTGTTTCATCCAATCAGAGCTCTGTGTTCCAACTTCTCTGCGCGTACTCGTCACCTCCTCTCCCTCAATTTCTTGCCGTATAAGATTCAAAACGACGCCCTTGCACTACAATGAAGGCAATCTCAGGTTGTGTCTAAAGAACACTACATCAACTCTTTTTGTGACTATTGACCAGGCCAACAGGTGATGTTTTTACAAACTAACCACCGCGATGCTTCATTCTCAGTTTGACCAATCACAGCCCTAGAAACCAGAACAAACAACAATATTGACGGGAAGGTTTTATCCATATATTACTGGAAGTGTTTGGCGTGGTTAGTGTCTACTTTTATCAGACGCCAAGACAAAGAATCGAAAAAAAAGGAGTTACGTAAAAAAATATACATGGGTGTTAGGCGAAGAAACAATGGAGCGTCGTTAACCACGTCGACGTAGTAACCGTGCGTTTAACCAGAAAGAAACGCAGCTATCCTCGCCCACCGGCTCTTAACGATAGCGTCCACCGGAACTGTTCTTCATCGTGTTCTTTTAAATAACACGCAAAAACAAATAAAAACGCCGTGAGGCTTCGGCGTCGAAGATCGTTTCTGAGATCGCCTCGGTCTACTGCTTCCACTCTTCGATTATTATTATTTTTTTAATTTTCTTTTTTACCGTACGTTTTGTTGAAAGTAATGAAAGCTAGGCCGTCCAGAAATCGCTTTTGACTTCTCGGTATTTTAGATTTTTTTTTTATCTTTCTTTTTTATATTATGTTTTGCACTAGCTTTTCACCGGCCGGCTTCGGTCAGCGTGCGGCGCGTTTTGAAAACTCTTCTATACCGTCACCCAAACAGGGAAAAAAACAACAAAAAATATTCTCCCAAACATCTGTTCCCATTGCGGAACCATTTGCGCCGACTCTAAGTGGACTGGCGGATGGGCAAAAGCGGACCCCGAACAAACCGTTCTCCATTCTCAAATACACGGGCGCAGAAAAAAAAAAAAAAAATGCAACGATCAGAATAGCGGACATAACTTCTAGACCAAACTCTCCTCTTCCGGAAAAGCGGCGAAAAAGACCTTGAGTTTCCCTTTCCCTAACATCCCTACAAATATCCCCAGTTACCGTTCGCGCATCGAAGAAGCGCCTTCTTCGACACAAGGCTCCCTCTTTTCTATTATTATTATTATCATCATTATTTTTTACAAAACATCGTCTTTTTTGGTCTCTGCGCGCGTCTGCTGCTTCCTTAGCTTCTCTGCCGACAGCTTTTCGCTCGCCATTTCGCTGGTTTCCGAAAGAACGCCCAGTGAAAAAGAACGTCAGGGAAAGATTCGCGCCCGTCGTTCGAACGCGAAAGGAGCTACGTAAAGAAGAGAGAGCGAAGCTCCAATCAAGTAGGCGTATATCTTCTAGTGCTTTTCTTGTGTTTACATTCTCTCTTTGAGTTGGGGGAAAAAAGGGGAGAGTATAGGGAAAACAGCGTCCCCCCCCCCCCCCTTCCCGGGGGGGGGGGGGTAGGGAATAAAAGGGGAAAAAGGGAAGTTGTAGGGAAAACAGACGGGGTGTGTGGGGTGAATGTAGGGAAGGGGGACGCACTGCGTTTTCGAATATAAGTGCAAGGCGTGAAGGAATGTTTCGACCGCCCGAACCTGGGGAAAGAGGGATGGGTGTGGGAAGCGGGTTAGGATTGGCAACCGAGGGTGGAAGCGCCCGCGAGTTTTCCGGAGTAGTATATGCAAATCGATGGAAACGGAACCAAACAACAACAACAACAACAACGGCAAGAAACAGTCGAATGCAACTACGTGTCAGAAAAGAGAAGCGACTTCCGACGCCGGGGTTGGGGAACGGCAGGTGAAGCAGCGGCGGAGGGAAATAGATTGCGTTCTGTGAAGCGCCTGCCGTGGATGCGGGCCGCGTGCGTTGCACCCGTGTGTTGTAATCGTCGGGGTTTGGGAAAAGGGAAAGCAAATAAAGGCGGGGATTGCGATCTTTTTTCCTGCTGAACTTCGTAGTAAAGTGGTTTCGAACTTCTTCGGAGACGGATGTATGTGAATAGTTCGGGGTGGTTTGGAAAACGGGGGAAAACAAAATGGCACTCATGGTCGTGGTTATCCTACCTAATACAAAGCTAGGACGTGTCGTCACTACATCATGCTCGTTGGTATTCCTAAAGCCGTTCCATCCTGGGAAAAGTGGCGCCATTCATTGTTGTGGAAAGGCTCGTGCCCCGCGCCACTTCTGGGACGAACATGGCGTCTGAAATCTAGCTCAGGGCAGCGCGGTGCCGCCATGATCTTCCCAAGGGCAACACGTTGCACGTGCCTCGTGCATCGACGCACCTTGCGCTACTTCTGAAACATGAAGGGGCCTTAGGTATTCATACTTGTTTTCGAGGAGAAAGGCGCATTCAGTTGTTACGAAATGTGCAGTGCAGAAGACACGCTCTCAGAGGCAAGGCCACCACAATAGCAGTCCATAGGACTTCCCTGCAAGGCCATGCAGTGTAAATTATATAAATTTCCCTATTCGTTGTAGTATAGAAAGCAGCTTGAGCGTTTTATAAACGTATCGAACCCGAGAACTTAAAGATCACGTTGAGTCCAGAAATACGTCTAGCTTTTAGTGTCTGGGATAACGAAGAAAAATAAAAAAAAGAACAGACACTTTTTCAGCTTGGTGTTCAAATAAATATTTACAAGGCGTAAAACGAGGCGTTCATTTCTAACTACGAATTGTTCGCGTGTTTTAGATAACTTTACGAGCATTCTTCACTAAGCTGTTAAACCCGGAAATGGCCGTCGACGTCCTAGATGTTTCCGCGGTAATCACATTTTCTTCTTCAACCGAGTACCGAAACGAACACCACTTGCGTCACTTTTTTCTTAGCGCGTTTTTCTTTATTCGAAAACTGTATGTGACACTCGCGCCCTTCCGAAAGTGACATAGGGATCAGACTAACCAGAACAAAAACTATACAGGGTGTTCACGCCACTTCCGGCCGCCATGACAAAGGCAGAGGGATACTTCCGGTTCTCCTGTGTTTACCTTATGCTTGAATGGGTGCGCGACGACTCTTGATTCCCTAGCGAGCCATTGCGCGAGAGCTATAAGCTCTGGAAATTCCCCAGTGTCGTGCTTTTAAGTTGCCGATGTGCACCGGTACGAACGCAATGTCCCGAGCAGGGTGTAAGATATACAGGTGGGGAAACGAGAGCCAAATCAGCGACCGGATTGTCCCCCTCGGTTTTCTCTTTTTTTGTGGCGCCATCTATGTGGAGCACCGCGAACTCTCACTCCGGGTGGGCGACCGGTGGCGACCGGCTAAACAGACGGAGATAGTTTCTCGTGGATTTTCAATTGAGGACTGTCGTGCTCTAGGTTTATTTTGTGCACTCTCCCATAAAGTTCCACGCAAATTCGATTAAGACTTTTTTTCCTCTCGCCGCTGCGCCATCTGTCGCAAATTGGGGGTACCCGCAAGCAGACGAGTACACAATCCGGTCACGGTGCTGAGGTAGGCTCTATGGGCCGTTTCCCCACATGTCCCGAGTGAAGTTATTTCGATTCTCTCGAGACGAGAGACGCCTGGGCGACCGCGGGACGGCGGCGATAGCAAACGGTTCTAGCCTACTTTCATGTGCTGCCGACAGATGGCGCGAGGCTACAAACGCGAGGATGCGGCGCCAGCGGAGCCTCGAATAACGCCCTCCGTATACAACGATGGGTGTCAACCGGGCCATTACGGCACGGATAAACGCAAGGGGAAAGGGTGCTTTGGGAAACAAACAGCGAATACCAAAGCAAAAAAGTAAAAAAAAAAAAAAAAAGTAAATCTGCATTACAGAGACTTGCGTCGAGCTGAAGGAAGCGTAATTAGAACCTTCGGAAGATTGACCGCCAGAACCCAAGACCGCTCAGCGATTCCTGCGTGGAAACGAGGCGCGAATCTTCGGTGCCTGTGGGAGATAGGTGCTCGTGCCCATCGTCGATGTCTTGCCGTTCACCAAGCAGCCGAACGTGTCGAAGTCTCAGGTATATGAACCAGGTGGCTCGAATAGGTAATAGTGAAGATGCGTCCACGATACCTTCGGCAGATTTGTCAGTTCTTTGAGAAGCAAGAGCTCTTTCTACCCAAGGGATCATGAAGGCACGTCGATCCCGTATAAGTAAATTTCCGGAGGTACCGCAGTGATTCCTTGGCGGTGAGCCTCTCAAAGTTTGTACAAGTACAAACAAGAACCATAGCCAGCCACACTCTCAGAAAAAAAAAGGAGGAAAGAAGGTAGCATTGACGAGGTTTTATACCTTCTATTGACGCGCCCCCAAGCGGACACAAGAAGGAGGGAAGAGCGAGACGTTTTTTCTCCTTATCCAAGCAGACGGAAGAAAGGTTCCGCCCCCCCCCCCCCCCCCCCCCCCCCCGCCTCATCTTCTTTCGGTTTCGTTTTTCGAGCACGTCGCGCGCGTTGTTTAATAAACGTTTTTGAGTTAATTGAGCTTCAGCGACAGCGAAGGCCGCCTGTAATTTTGTCTCCCAGTTCAAACGTGCAGAACCTTTCGGTTGCATTGATCTTTTTACCACTAATTTTGTCAAACGAGCAAACGAAGCCATTAGAAACAGCGAAGTTCCGAAGCAATGCCAGCAGCGCTACGTACACTGGGCTATGGTGGCCTTCTCCGGATTGCGGAACGACGTGTCGACATTGGCAACGTTCTAGAAACCGCGGAAACTGCGTCCAAGACAGGCAGGTTTTGCTGCCGGGTGCCTGCGTGTCTTCTGTGCTGAGTTCGCGCTTCTGTTTTCCGATGCCGAGTACCTAACGGCAATCAACGTGGTTCTTTATTTCTTGCGGGTCAGCAGAATAGATTCCACCCCTGAGCCGTTCAAAATAGTCTCAGAGGTATGACGTGACTAAACAGCCTTTCCACCCTCGTGAAGAAGGAAGACCAGTAAAGCTGTACTCGATACACTGTGCGCTTCTTCTTGGTCGTCGTCTGTTTTTCGCGCTGTTTCCTACGATGAGTTCCCACCAAAGCGCTCAACTATCCATTCTTCTATTATACCTGGACAGCTACAGCCACCTACGAGCGATGGCGGAAACCATACCGGTTGTGTGCTTGCCGCCGTCGCTTACAGATGGCGGTAGCTGTCCAGGTAGGTTTGTGTCGACATACCCGGACACGATCCTGGGGAACTTAGCCTTTAACAGCTCCGCTGTAAAAATAACCATGCTGGGATTATTATTAATCGCTTAGGTTACCACGAAGGAACTCAGTACCTTCAAAACGACGAGTATAAAAGTCGGAAAGGCAGAGCTCCGAAGTAGTAATCGAGTTAGTCTTCTGTTGTATTAATGTTTGCATGGGCCGGCATGTGTATGTGCACGTCCTATGTGTTCAGCAGATGTTTGTGTTACCAGTAATGTATATAGACATGTGGTAATAAAGGAAATAAAGGTGCTCGAAGCGCCATGGTGGCGCAAGCAAATAAAAATATTTTTGTAGCAGATGAATCGGGCGGTAATTAGCGCCACCTAGCCTAGCTACTTTCCACTATTCTGCTTGACCCTGCCATCTCGTGGCGAGCGATTTAACCATCTTCCATGCTTCGCGGCGCCGTGCAACAATGGGTGAAGTAAGCTGCTTCGAATTTGGAGAACGGCTTTTGGTTTCGCGAATGGTTTATTACTCCTCCGTGATGTGCGGTGCTGACGAAGGAATTGTGGCTCGAGGAAAGCCAAGGCAAAGTGCGTGAAATAAATGGGTATCGGTTGTCTCCGCTTAACATCGCAGTGCTGACGACTAGAATACTGAGTGGCAGCTTTCGAAACGCAAGTTTCTTTGCCTGCGGGGGAAGCTGGTTTCGGAAACAAAGTACAGTTCGCGGAAAGCTCGTGTTACGCGTTCATTTGCTGCTTCTCTCGCACTGTACGATAGACGTAACGACCTCGTTAAGCCTTATTGAGCTCGATTTACTCGATTTGGGGCCGCCATAATGAGATGCCCACGACGGAGGGCATTTCTCCTTTGTTTCAGGGACGAACGTTTTCCCTTTCTGAAGGAACATAGGTTACAAGAGCGTTCCTCCCTTTGGGGAGGGCTATATAGACACTTTTGTTTTCTAAGAGTGCCGAAGCAACATACTCTACCCGGAAGTTCGGCCATGTTTGTTCTTGTTTACCTCCGTACATCCTGTATACGAATTCACTCACAGTTCAAGAAACGCAGGATGTTTATTTTATTAAAAAGAATTATTTAACTAAATAAATTCAGATTACGGTATTAACTAATAAGAAGCCGAAGGCGAAATCATTAAGTGAGAAGCATTAAAATTAGTAAGCACGCGTTTTATATTTAAAATTTTAAAGTGTCCCAACAAGCTCGCGTTTTTTTTGTATATTTTTATGTTTTTTTAGTAGGTGATAAAAATAAAATACAAAGATTCCACGATCGACAGTCACGTACGAGTTCAAGAAACCATGAAACGAATTCTGGGTTGGAAGAAATAATTTTAGATTAGGATTTTACTAATCGCATAGCGTTTTGGGGTAAATACAAAAAAAAAAAAAAAAAAGAAATCACTTGAGGGTTAGAAACACACTTCTTGGTGCGAAATTTCGAAACTGTAGCGAACTTTTGCGTACCTTCTTTCCTGCGAAAGCTCTCCCCTTTTCACCCTGATACATCCGCTGTACCATAGCCTCCTGTATACTGACAAAACCTGGCATATCGTCACGTGACGCGGCCGCCGAAAGTGAAAAATAGGGCGGCAGACAACGAGTCATGCAACGGGTGCCCCGCTGCGGCGAGACGCCGAACCACACTTGTCCCGGGCGATAAAATGTCCGCTCGTACTTCTCGCGTTCCTCGGGCTACCGCTTCTTTTCTCCTCGGGTTTGAAAACCATGTTTCGGGTCCTCGCCGCTCCAAAAGCTGTGCGCTGAATACCAGGCTCTCCGGGAAACGCTCTGTGCCGGACTGCATACTCTTGTCTGAGTGATAGTCACAACCATCTGCTCGCAGCTTACCAAACGCGAGGTGCGCCTTGTAATGTTCAAGCTTATCGCTTTATGATTCGTCCTACAGCATTGTCGTCCGTCGATGGCGCCATCTGATCAGCAGCGGAGCGATAGGATGTTTTGGCCTGTTAGTATGGGGTTTTAGGGAACCGTTTTTGCTCATCCCATAGGGTATGATGAGCCCTCCGGTACGCACTGCGCATGCGCTACAGCAGAAGACGCGCACTTGCACAGTTCGTACCAGGGGGTTCATCGTATTGTATCAGATGTGCCAAAACGGTTCCCTAAAACTTTCCAGTTACAAAGCGTACATATATGGTCTCCTTGAGATGTGTCTAGTCCATGCACAGTGCCCGGAACGAGTCACCGACTGGTGTGTTTAGCCAAAGCCTCCTCTGAACTAAACGAAGCCTGGCAGTTCGACGACGGAGCCATAGTGTGCCCGGTCGCAGGTTTGGAGCGCGAGGATCTGGTAGCACAGAGCATCAAAGAGCCAATTCTCGTGGAACCCGGAGGTCAGCGCGCAACTTTCGCGGTGGAGAGGACCCGAAACACACTTGTTCCCTCGGGAGAGGTGTGTTTCGGCGTCTCGCCGTAGCGGGGCGCCAGTCACGTGGCTCTCCTCTGATGCGTTGTCTGCCGCTCCACCCTCTCCATTTCGGCGGCTGCTTCTCCTGGCGATATGCCAGGGTTTGTCAGTATATAGAAGGCTATGGTTTAGCGTCCAGTTCCGCCCGTGCATCAAAAGGGGTCTCGAAGCGGCAACAAATGACGTCGTCTCGAAAGCCAGAGTGTCGCGCTGCCGGACGTCGCGATCCTGGCGGTTGGTCGTACAAGTTCCGGCAAGGAGCACGAGCGAACGCGAGTCTCGCTGTCGCCGCGGCGTCTCAACCCCCGGTTTGCCGAAGCTACCGTGGGCTGCCGCGGTGGAGAGCAACCTGCGGTCTAGCGGGTGTCTCGTCATCGCCAACGTTGCAGGTCCTAGTCCCCCGTGTCATAGTACGCGATAGTGTCATAACTATCGCGTATCATCAGACCTACCGTCCTCGTAAGTTTTTCCGCCCCGTGCTGATATACCAAAATTTCTATGCACGTTGATGTATACCTGGTGAGTATTCTACGACACAATTCATTTGTAATATCACGATTAGCAACATACAGGATTTAAATATATAGTATTTATCCACCTGACAGTTTGTTTCTTTAGTTTAAATGCTTTTCTATTGAGATACTCAATTAGCTTTATTTATTTCCTCGTCTATATTGTCCTACTTTATTTTCTGGCCCTCCAGACCGCAATAGATTCCTAATGAGACCCCTTAGACAAATATTTTGGGAGCCCCTCACCTAGTTCAATAAGTATGTCCCTTACATATTGATTCCTATAAAAAAGCATTGATCACAGAAATATAATTTTATATTTTCGTAGTTAAAAAAAAAAAGGATTACATTCCAAGCTAAAGACTAAAAACAATTATTCTGTAAGGGAGACAATATAACCCGACGTTAGCGTAAATTCAAGCGCAATTTCGTTTCGGCTTTGTAAAATTCGATCGGTTTCTAATTATTATCTTTGTTTTTGTGTTGCTTTTGGCCTTGCAAAAAATCAACACCGTCAACGAGGCTCTTCCTTCCAAATTGAATTTATTGCTTACCCAGCAAAACGTGACAGTCCGGAAGATTGAATTTACTCCCCAAGATCGATGTTCTCCGGCTAGTTAAGATGAGACGCCAAGCGTAAATCTCAGTTCCTCCAGCGACAGAGAAAGAAATTTGCTCAGCCGTGTCGAAGCCACGGATCCATTTCCCCAAAGAGATTGCAGGCAAAAACAAACGCACCAAAATATGTCAATCTTGCACGGATGTTTATCAGGCGCAAACGTAATCTGGCATGGGACATCGACTGGTGTTTTTGCCGTTCGACGGTAGTCTAGCCGGATAATGGTTCCTTCTTTAAGCCGTGCTAGTATATATATATTAGAAGGGGAGTGTGAAGAGATGGAAACGGGACAGTTTTCGCACTATAATTTTTTGTGTAGTTTAATGGGCACGTAGGAACAGCTTTAATGGTCCTAAATGGAGCGTGAAAGACCCTTTGAGCTGAACAGCACTTTGTGCGAACTCTAGAAATGTAAAAAGAAAAATTGCAAGAAGAAAAATGTGCTTCATTCCAATGTCCTTCAGGGAGGAATGACACGCGCAAGATTGCGTTTAAATTGTATTAGTGACTAGTATAAGCAGACGGGTCTTCAGTAGACCAATCTCCAGATCTTTTCAATGTACTTACGTGACTTCAGTTTACTACAGCCGTTGGCCATACCGTTTTGGTTCAACATACTCCTTTCCATTTCACTGACCTCACCCTTCGGTTCTACCTGTCTCCACAGAGTACGGAGAATGACGGGCTGCGGCCGATCACGTGTCGATTTTCTCGCTAAATTTGGCGGGTAAACTGAAGTTATGTCTAGGCGTGACGTCAATTTTCCCGTTAAATCTAGCGGGGAAGTGGAATTTGATCAAAACGGAGGTTCGGGCGAGTTGGTTGTTCATGACTTACAAGGAAACAGCGCACCCTCAAAACAAGCACTCTAAGCTTTCATGCACACAAAAAAGAGCCACTTACACAGCGCTGTGTAAGTGGCTCTTTTTGTGTGCATGAAAGCTTAGAGTGCTTCTTTTGAGGGTGCGCTGTTTCCTTGTAAGTCATGAATTTGATTATAGGTCACGTGACATTACGTCACGGGACGTCAACTATTCCGCTAAATCTGGCGGGAAAAGCTCGCAAAAAAAAGGAATCGTGAAACCAGCTGTTTTGCAAACAAATGCGAGAGCCCCAGTCTCCCCCCCCCCCCCCCCCCCCCCAATCACGTGCATGGTGGGACAGGTTATGTCGTCTCATCCGCTCAAATTCAGATCTCCAAATAAACTTTGCAGAGACGGGATGAAAATTCTGAATATTCACGCGCGCACAATGGATGACCTGCGCTATAAGTACAGGCCACGCAGGGACGCTTGTGCGGCTTGGAAACGAGCGGGAATGCATATGCTTAGCTGTCGGGTTCCGCTCTTAAAGGCGAGGCTTAAGAGTCCTTCCCTAATTTTGTCTGCTTTGTTCTCTCAGGGCCAACTTCTTGGCAGGCGGACGGCTGGTGCGGGGCTACCACCTGGTGAACGTGGCCCTCCACTGCGCGTGCTCGGCACTCGTGGCCCGGCTCGCCAAGGAAGCGCTCAAGCTGCCACCCGGTCCGGCCTGCCTGGCAGCCATGCTCTTCGCCGCGCATCCTGTGCACACAGAAGCCGTGAGTATAAAAAATATTTACAACCGTGGCATGTGCGATGATCTTACCCATCATTCTTTTTGATCATCATCATCATCAGTCATTTTATCCCGATGTCGAATACTTGGCTAGGGGAACGCATCTCGCTCGGCGAAAATGTATTCGCACATTTCGGACACAGAACACATTTCGGGAAATGCGTTTCCGAGGATGGCCGCTACCGGGACGTGGCGTTTATCTGCGAACTTCTCGCTTAGGTCCGCTCCTCTTCTTTCTGTTATGGCTTCCGTAAGATCTATAAACGCTTGCAGATAAGCCCCGTGGACGCCGCCATCTTGCTGCTAGTGTGTGCTGATCGTCTGATAGCAACGTTACTAAAACAATCAGTTGGGAAAATCACACTTGAAACCCGGATCGCTCGCATCCACCAAGACCGAACCAGATTAAAACCGGATACGATTGCAGCGCCACCCTTTAGCGGTAAGTCAAAGCATGAAAGTTACTTTATACATGGATGGATGGATGAATACGGCTGAGCCCTTTGGATCGGGCGGTAGCTTACGCCACCTAGCCATTTTGTTTTACCATTTAAGCTTAGAATATTTAAATGTGAAATCTATATTCACTTCGCAGTGCAAATAAAGTGAGGCTATGAAACCCCCTTGCCATCAGTGAATAAGAAAATACCTAGTTTTCTCTCGATTTCTGCCACCATTTACTTAATCTTTGCTTGGTAATATCTACAGTCTTGAAATCCACTCTCCCTTCGCTGTCTCTAAAACCCAATGACTTTATTAAATCTATGTTGTCTTCGGTAGGCATAGGGTGAAGCCCTTTACAGTAGAGTATCAAGTGCTCAGCCGTCTCGTCCTCCTCTCCACAAGCAGTGCACACTGTATCAATTTCCTGGTACTTCACTCTGTATGTTCTGGTTCGCAGAACACCCGTCCTCGCCTCAAACAGCAATGAGCTTCCCCTAGAATTGTCATAAATGCTTTCTTTGGCAATAACTCTTTTGTTTAATCTATAGCTTTCCAGCGCCGTCTTTGTCTGCATTCCCTCTAGCCACCGATCTCTTTCTGTGGCTTTAACTTTCTTCTTAACTGAGACTTGCTCTTCCGTATCTTCGCTATAGCCCAAAAACTTTCCTCTTAATTTCCTAGTGCGCTGTCTCCACTTTGTGTCCACACTCCTCGTGTATAAATAGCTGAAAACCTTTCGTGCCCATTGCTCCCCGTCCATTTGCCTCAACCTATCCTCAAATTCTACCTTGCTCACCGCTTCCCTGCTCTCAGCTACTGCGAGATGGCGCCACCTAGAGTTCCTGTATACACGCTTGTAAGTCCGGTCTCAGGGCGCCGCCATCTTGCTCAGTGGGGTGCGCTCTTGGGCGCGGCCATGATCCGATTACGACGCCTTAGCAAGGCTTCGTAATCAGATTATGACGCGTCCAAGCGCACCCCAGCCGAGCAAGATGGCAGCGCCTTGAAGCCGGACTTGCAAACGTGTATACCGGTTTGCAAGTCCGGTTTCAGGACGACGCCATCTTGCTCAATGGCGTGCGCTTGGGCGTGGCCATAATCCAATTATGGCGCCTTAGCAAGGCTTCGTAATCGAATTATGACGCGTCCAAGCGCACCTCAGCCAAGCAAGATGGCAGCGCCCCGAAGCCGGACTTGCAGGGAGCCAGAGTTGCGCGTTCATCCCCGTAGGGCCGGCTTTCCTGCGCGGCATTCGGAGTCTGTTCCTCACGTGACTGAATTCGGCGAATAGCGGCGCCGTGCGTTCGAGGCCCGCGGCGCGCAGCGCCTACTTTCCTGCACGGCATTTGAATCTCCTCCTCACGTGATCGGATTTCGGCAAACAGCGGCACGGCGGCAAGTGGAAAATGGACGCGCAACTCTGGCTCCCGTAGGGAGCCTATACACTTTATACAGGAATTCTAAAGGCTCTGTTATACTCCGACTTTGAGCGCAGCGAATGTAGCGTAACGCGGAAAGCGGGCCTTTGATTGGCCGGCGAGCGGGAATTCGACATCTTCGACCAATCACTATAGACGTTCGCTCCACCCGCCGCGTTTGCTACGCTCGACATTGGAGTATCACAGAGCGTATTTGCGACGTATATGCGGGCTTTGTCCGTCCGTTCTTGTTTTCTTCCTCAAGTTTGTTGTTTATTTATATACGGGCGTTTTGGCGCGCGTAATCCCGGCGTAGAGCGGGCCTCGGGACGTGCGCTTCCTCGGTCGGCGTAAATACGCCCCTATTCGAAGATCCGACCGAGACCGATCTCGGTTCACCGGCGCATTTCGGCGTAGCGTATCGCGAAAAGTACGGCGCGGTCTGGCCAATCAGCTCCCGAGTTGAGAACCGGAAGTTGCTCGAGGATCGGCTTGCCTAGCTATGCGGCCGGCTGGCTGGCTTGACTCAGCCGCCGAAATGGGAGCGCGGTCGTCGCGTTCGCCGGTTTTTCGGCGTACGAAATAGATATATCTTTGTGGAGCGAGCGATGAACGACTAAAGGCCCGTTCACACTCTTGCGACCGATTACGACCGAGTACGACTGAGAGACGAGGATCTCTTAAAACTTCTTAAATGTTTTTAGAATGAGGGAACACACTGGTATTGTGGCGCCATCTATGCGGTGACCCTGGAACTGCATTTCACAAGAGCGAAGGTTTTGCGGGATTTCCGAGGTCAAATGTGCGTAATAACCATAGAAAGGCTCGTTTATAACATTGACAAAAGTTTTTCGAGCCAAGAAAGAAAGGATAATGCGCGAGAAATAAAAAAAAAAATATGCCGGACCGCCGAGTTTACACTGCTTCCCAATAGATGGCGCCAGTGTGTTCACTGGTTTAAGAAGTTTTAAGGAACCTATAGTTTAAGAGGTCGCAAGAGTGTGAACGGGCCTTAAGACAGAAGAAAATGCCATCAATGTTCGAAGCGATGTTAAAAAAAAAAAAAAAAAGGAATGGTTTTGAGCAGAGATCTCGGCCGTCCTCCTGCCGGGAGTTTTTGGCAACTTGACGTTTGCAACGAACATTTATGAGAGATAATATAGTAAGGGTGCAAGCGAGCTGGTGAATATTAACCGCGTTGTATAACCTGAGACTGGGGCAGAAGTGAACAACTAAGTCGAGTTATCTTTGTGAATCGGCATGAAGGCCGTCCATAGTACTACTTTTGTGTATTAGAGGCTTTGGCGTTTTCACTGTTTAGAGGTTGTCCCTTTGTGTAGGTTGTGGCTGACTGGAGGGTTTGGCGTTTGAACTGGTCAGAGGTTGCCCCTTTTGTGTTGGTGGTGACTGATTGTGGGCTATATAAGGAGGCGGACTGAATAAACCTGGTAGCTGAGTTTGAGACGTCGTCCTGTCCTTTTCTGTTCCTTCGACTTATTTGTTCACTTCTGCCCCAGTCTCAGGTTATTCAACATGATGAACATTTATGAAACAGGCGTTAGCAAATTAGGCTTTGGTTGCTTTTTAACATTCAGTTATTTATGTCCCCTTGCGGAACGTTATAATATAGTTTAGTAGGGTACGTTCTTGGGCTGGTTGGTTCATCTTAGTTAAACATATAAAATAGCGCAAAAAGACAAGGGCAAGAAGTATACAGGACAAGCGCTTGTCCTGTATACGTCTTGTCCTTGTCTTTTTCGCGCTATGTTATATGTTTAACGTAATAATATATCAGCGAATCTACATTTTGCCTCCTTTCATGAAAGGCGCGAGTCGGACTACACTGCTCCAAACGCCAAGGACACGTCGACGAAAAACGTCGTGTGTGGTTTGGCGACCTTCCCCTCTTCCCTTCTGTGAAAAAAGCGCCCGTCAAATCACGTGATTACGCCCGCTGAAACGCTCGTAAATTCGTCGAGAATACGCCCTATGTGGGTCGGCTTTTAACGCCACCGGCCCTCGGGCGACTTGACTGAACTGGTACGTGCAGACGTGCAGTTCCCGGAGTGGCCGCTGCGGGAGAAGTGGTGGCGTTGCGATCGCGTCTAGTTCGGTTCTCGAGTACGGATCGGTGACACTTTTTCAAAGGAGGCAGTTTCCCAACTGAGTTGTTCAATAGTGACGTTTTCTGGTAGTCAAGCTTGGACAGATGAGTGGATGGATATTAACGCCTGCACACTTATCACGGGCGGTAACTTACGCCACCTAGCCTAAAAAAGAAAGCATGATTCCTCCCTTTTTTTTTTCTTTTTTCTAGGGCGTGCCCATGGTTGTCAGACTAGTACCCCAACATAATTCTTTCTACCCCCGCTGACCAGACTAGCTTTTTAAAACATGACTGCTCTTGAAGCGCGCGCAGACAAGACTAATATTATTCTATGAGCTGCAATCTAGCCACTGCAGTACAACCGGCGCCATTCTGATTACACCAGGGGCGGCGTCAGCGTCCGGCGAAGACTCCAATCCAATCACACGCTTCTTGAATATAAAAATAGAAATTGCGACCACCAGTGTTGCTTGGCTGGGTTTTGACAAAAGGATGCAATTACCCTTTAGTAAGTATTAGTTAAAGCGACGTTACCTCAAATATTCTACTACAGCCGTAGTCGCGACTGCTCATACATCCTACAAAAAGACAAGAGAAGCTGCAGACATGACGGCAGAATTATATGTGTACACGCCCCAGACAGTTTCGAAGCATCCATAGGTGTGCGCATGTTTGTAACATGTCTGCACACAGTGTTCGTATGTCCGGTGTTACAGGAGCACCATACAGGGAAGCAACACGCCTCGGACAGTGTCGGCGGCGTGTTGCCGCAGGCAGTCTGACAACTATCTCAAAAAGGGCGGGACGAATCATACGTTTGTCTTTTTAGACTTAGGCTATAGGTGGCGCAAGATACCGCCCGTTACAAAGAATATAGGCATTAACATCCATCCATCCATCTAGCGGAATACCTTTTGTATGTGCGTATCGGCAGAGTGTGACCGGCGCCTTTTAGCCTGACAACCCTATCGATTGTGAATAACCGAGTTTCCTAGAAAACGGCTGTGATATGTTCGAAGCGCCTCAAATAGCAACACTGGAGACTAAAATAATGCGCGCGTCGGCCATTTGATGGACTGTGTGTACACACACTACAAAAGACTCACTAGAGACTCACGGTATCTTAGAGTACATTTGATATGTGGCATCGTCTCACCCCACGATGTGATAGATCGTCTCACCCCACGTATGCAAATTTAAGCTCGTCAAGATTCGCCATTATTCCATCGATTTTCTTTGGCATCATCAAATACATTCACGACGTTAAACGCGTCAGATAATCAAATTCTGATGGAACGGACGAGGTAAAACGTTATAGTTAGGATCCTTTTTTTCTCTGATATAAAAACAACAATATATTTGTTCAGGGGTAAACAGGCGAGTCCTAAGCAATCTATCGCGTGTGTTGAGTGCTATCCTATAGCACGATTAGCTCTTGTGCATATTTATCGGTACCCGTAAGCGGTATATGCAGTATGTAATCGGTTTTACTTCGGCGAAATGCATATATCTGACGAGTTTGGCCTCGCATTGTTTAGTCATACAGTCTGAAAAGCTTTCTCGAACGTTCGCTTTGCCCAGGCAGCGTAGATGGAAAGATGACTCACTTACGCCTCTTATACGTACGCGGGAGGATGGTTTTTGGGTCGCTACAGTTGATCGATAACCTCACCGTCATTTTGGGAAGTGCATAACGTTGGTGTGAACGCCCCCAACAAGCTGTCGACATTAGGGATGTAGCGAATTTCTGTCAAACCCGTGGCTCGACGTCGAATTCTCAAAGATCAATTAAAACGGTAGACCTTCGTACTTTTAGAAAACGTTTGACGCAGTTCGACGTCTACGCTGAACATATCGAATTTCGGGGAAGTTTTCAAGTAGTTTAATTTTATTTCATAAAATGATATCAATGTTCTCTCAGTATAAAAGCAAAAATGTGCACTCTAATGCCTTAGTTTACTAACGTGAAACTATGGAACAACTATGACACTCAACATATATTGAACTTCTCTTCTACCAGGAGGCGTTCAGCTCGTTTTCAAACTTTCGCGCATGCGCGCAAAGGTCGCAATGTAGTCTAACTTTTGTCCAACTTTGTTGTAGAAATTCGTAAAAACGTCGAACCTTGATTAAACTCGAACCTACCTTGGTGCCCTCACGACGTCTCTAGCCGAGATGACGATGATGCAGCCTTCACACGGTGTGCGCCGCGTTCACACGGCTATTACATCGCACGAAAGAGACAGCCTGCACACACTGTCCGAGCCGTGTTTCATCCTCGTGTGACACTCCTGTCACGTTAGGCGTACAAAATATGTCTGCACACATGTGCGAAAGATTCACATGCTTTGAACATTCCTGGCTCGTGTTCGCAGATTTATCGTGCCTGCAGCGAAAACGGATGTATGACCAGAGTGTCACGGCGACTTTTCAGCGCTCTCAATGCTTGCAGTTCAGTAATCGGGCTCCAAAAGTACCATAAAATAACCGATAAATAACTCGAGAGCCGTTTCATTGTTTTTGTTTGTTTAAATTTGCATTTATCGGGTTGACACCCAATGATGGATAGCTTTAAAGCTGCGACTGCAGCCCAGCCAATCATGCCATTATGAAACAAATAAAAAATAATGAGCAATTTTCGGGGAATGATTTACACTTGTACAAGATACCAAAAAAAAATTTCAGTTACTGAATACCAGTTTAAAAGTATCTGAGCAGAGAACTAAATACTCATAAAAGTAACTCCAAGGTACTCTCAAGTTACAAATTGTGATAAAAAAAAAACTTTTCATAAGCACGGATATATTAAGGCCTCTACGAACACAGCTGCCACAACCGATGTTTCTTTCTTTCTCTCCCTATGTATGTATTTTTTTCACGTTTCGCTGTCCATCTGTTGAAGCAGCTTATTCGATAAGAACCACTAACGAAACAATTTAATATAAGTTCCATGGAGCAATCTATAGAGCCACGGTACATGAACAAAAACGCGTGACCTTCATCACTAGAAGGACACACTCAGCCTAATCATTTTACACGCGCTGGAATAGATAAACACGGCTTTGTGCAGAGATATGAGCCCAGATAGACGTAGAGATAAACCGGCCAACTCCAAGGGTCGTCCATCTCGCGACGCCAACAACAGAGGCACCCCTTTCCGCGTTCGACTCCACCTTGCGGCGGGACTCGAAGCGCAGTTCCGCGTCGCGCTCCTGGCGGCGGCGGGGCCACTCATTAGAGTGAAAGCCTCTCTCGGCGGCCGAGCCTATCTTTGGGTCGCGACTCGCCACGCGGAATCAGAACCGTGCGACACGTACGAGCTCAGAGTCGTACTTCCGTGGCGCGCGACCTCCTTGCCCTCCTTCTTTCTCTCTCTCACTTCCCTATGCCCCTATGGAAGGGACGACCTCTTCCCCACTTTCCCTAAAGTGTCCCTCTCTCGCCGGCACCTGGTTCCAATTGACTGCACGCCGCGGACGCGCGCGTGATCTTCTGTACCGTCGGGGCTCGCGTCCGTGGTTCGGGAGGCTTCCTCTCTCCTTGTGGGGAAAACTCGCGACGACCCCGCCGTCGTCGCCAAATCGAAGGGTCATTTAGGGAGTGTGGGGAGTTTGGGGGAAATCGTCGCCATATTTGGACGTATAGGTAGATATTAGCGGCTGTACCTTTTTTTTAGGCCGGGTGTCCTGTTATCCTTTTAGACTTGCTACCCATTTAGGTTGTATAATTTTAAAATAAAGCATAAAAAAGTGTACTTATTTAGGCTATGCGGTGCGCTAGCTTCTTAGCCTCGAGACAAAACAAAAATAATAAAAACTAATGAGGAGGTGCTTCAGGGGAGCCATCGACGTCATTGCTGCGTCTCGCTTCCGGTTCCGGTTTGAGGCTGTAGGGGCCTCGCCGTCATCTTGAAGCGTTTGAAAGCGGAGAGGGGCACAGGCGTAGACTTCGGGGGGGGGGGGGGGGGGGCATCGGGACTCGTGCCCCCCCCCCCCCCCCCCGGTCCCGGGCCATGATCCTTACCGAGACGCTGTTTACGTGCCATGTAACGAGCTTCTAGTAGTGGCACGTAAACAAAATAACGTCCACGTTGCCTTTATTGACAAAATACATGGGAAATGGAATCCCAGCGTTCTTTCGTTAGCTTCAATTTCCAGTTCTGGCGAAAAGTTAACGCGCACAACTCCCCCCCCCCCCCCCTCCTCCCGGAGCGCTTCTCAACCTGCCCTCCCACCTCCACCTCCACCTCCCCCCCCCCCCCCCCCCCCTCGGGAAAATGAAAAGTCTACGCCGCTGGAGAGGGGGTAACAAGAAGGGAGTAAATAAATATAAAAGGCCGGCGACGTCAAGACCGGGGTAATGAACTGGATTTAGATACAGAGGACTTATATGTTAAGACCCATAAGGACGGGCGTACTTCTGTGAAAGGGTCTAGCGGGCGGAGATTCGGGTAACGAGCAGTGAATAGGGAGCAAAGTCTTGCGAAGCGACTCTTGGGTTAACTTAACGGACGCAATGGTTTAGGGAACTTTAGACTCGCGTGGACGCCGTAAATATGAGGAAGGATACAGTGAAACCTATTCGCAACTTTCAGCGATGGTGTTACTGCGGTGTGAGAATCCCGCTTCCTAGCACCTGGATGATCGATTTTCGAAGAAAGGTGCTTGTTTACCACTTCTTGACGTTGAAGTGTCAGTGTAGAATTACTAACTATTCGCAGAGTAAACCTCGCACGGCTGTTCTAGGACGATCATCCAGATGACAGCCATTTTGATTACAACCAGCGCACCCCCTATAGACCGCGAAAATTGTAGACTGTGGGAACGGAAGGGGGGTAAATAGATGCTAAACTGGCAACGTGGAAATTCGGGTAACGGTCAGTAAGTACGCACGCCTATCCATGGATGCTTGTACTCACTGGGAAGGTGTGTGTCATAGATTTTAGTAAGAGATAAACATCGGGTAATCAGAAGGGAGTAAATAGAAGCTAAAATTCAGATTGACGTAAAGGACAGGGAGCGGGTACGAAGTCCAAAGGATGTTGGTGCTCACGGGAAGAGGAGGGAATGTGGACAATTGCCCAGTGAAGCCGAGATCCGCGCGATGCAAAGGGAGTAAATAGAAAGCAAAGAGGAGGCTAGAACCAATAACAAAGAGTGCTTACAAAGATTAAAAAAAAAATGGGACTCGTACGAAAGGAGCTAACAGGAAAAAGTGCAGTGTATGACGTTTTGTGACTGGACCCTCATCATACAAGGAATACAATGTTTGAAGAGTTTTTATTTATGTGATGTATTATCGGTGTGGACGCGTGGCTTTGTAGGCTTCTATTTGCCCCTATACTCGCACAAAATAAATATATTTGGGCGGATACCTTTCTTTTCCCCGTAATACACTGTTTGTACAAAAAAAATAAAGAGAAAAAAGTTGCATTCGAGTGCCAGGGTGGTGTAAAGTCACCGACAGAAAACGTACGGAAGGTGTAGGTTCTTCGGTCGTTCCGTTTACAGCGCGAGCTTCCCACCTTGGATACAATTTGTATTTCGTGCCTCTTGCCTGTGTACTACGTCAACTGTTTCACGCCTTGCGCAAATAAAAATAAAAACACATAAATAAAAGTAAACTAAGAAGTAAAAATAAAATAAAATAAAGAGGCCCCGGAAGTTCAGTAATTATAACTGCTTTGCCAATAAACTCAGTAGCCGTGCTTAATCAGGCCCGTTCACACACTTGCGACCTCTTAGGACCGTGTGCCTTGAAACCTCTCGAAATCTCTTACAACGAGAGAACAGACTGGCGCCACCTATTGAGTAGCAGGGGAATACTTGGCGGTCCCGAATATTTCCTTTAATATTTTTTTCTTTTCGTGAATGATCCTTTTTTTTTTTTTTTTGCTTGAAAAACTTTTAATAATGTTACAAACGACGATTTCTCATAAGTAGTACGCACATCTGACCTTGCGAATACCGCGAAACTGTCGCACAAGTGAAATACAGTTCCAGAGTCACTACATAGATGGCGCCAGCGTACCAGCGTGTACTCTAGGGCTAAGTGGTCGCGAGTGTGTGAACCAGGGCCGTAACCAGCGGGGGGGGTTAGGGGGTTCTGACCCCCCCCCCCCCCGAAATTTTTTTCTGTGTACGGCCCTGGTCGGTGCACTGGCGGCCAGCCGATTTTAATCTCCACCACTGCGCATGCGCAGTGGCGCCGGTCGGCTACCGGGTACCAAACCGGACCGGTTCTCCGGCTTGCTGTAACTCTCCATTATATGCCGCCGATGCACATGATTCATAGGCGAAAATAAGACAATGGACACTTTCAAAATGGCCGCCGTTGTCCCCGAAACCCCCCCCCCCCCCCCCCCCCGAAATTTTTTTCTGGGTACGGCCCTGGTGTGAACGGTCCTTCAAACCTCATCCAACTCGAATAATTGGCGGGAACCAACGTCCACTATCCCTTATCCGTTCCTCTCGCGTTCGCATTCCTCTCCTGCTCCGTTTCAGAGCTACGTTTTCAGTGACTAAGTAAACCAACTTTTACGGGACTTACACCCGCAGGCGATATGAAGGTGGACGACGGACCGTCGACCGGTGCGTGCTATCAGCGCCATGAGGAGGCTGCCGTGGCGGCTCCCTTTTTTATCGCTCGCTTCGCCGAGATTAATGTTCTCAGCTCTGATGCTACTCCCCACAGAAAGCGTGGAAGTTGGTCTCGAATTCGGCATAGCTTTTCGTGGGCGCCGTGCCCCCGTCATTGCCGGCAAATGATTTGCACATTGCGCGTGAACTAGAGCGGACGTTCTTCGGCATCGTTTACCAGTGACTCAACCGCTTTTTTTTTTTTTTTCATTCATGAGTGAACGCTATACTTCGTTTCAGCTATACTTCGTCTCATCCTACGATGGACTAAAGGCCAAAGCCACGGGCCGCCAGGTCCAATCACGTTCCACGCTAAACTATGACACGTTGAGCGTTGCTTAGGTTTGGACGAATAATGCTCCGAATCCAAATACGCTGCGTCAGTTTTATAGCTTCGACACTGCAAAGAGCCAGTAAGCCATGGCTTTCTTTGCAATGAAAAAGTGTTGAGTCACTCATTGCTCGACCCGAACCACTGTCGGCCCATTCCCATCGGTGATCCGAGGCGCGGTATCCGATACGTGCTTTGAAGCGGAATACCACACAATGTATAAGTGGATCGTGATTGGACCTGGCGGTTCGTAGCTTCTGCCTTTAGGCCATCGTAGGGTGAGACGAAGTGTAAGGTCCCAGCGCGGCCAATGTTACGAGCCGAAGGGCCAATCATACAGCGCAAAAAGCGCAGCGTCATGGCGTGCTCTCTTCGCTTTATAGAACTATAGCCGACAAAGGAGCACGCCCAAAGAAAGGGCGAATACTGGCTGGTCCTGTCAACTGCAGAAAGCACGCCGTGGGCCATGGAGCTGTGCCTCTTTCGCTGTTTGATTGGCCCTTTGGCTCATCATCGGCCGCGCTCGGCCCTAAGCTGAAACGAAGTATAATAACTGCGAACGCTAATAACTGTTTCTTCTAAGAAACGGAAAGGATAAGTTATTTTTTGAGTTGTTCCACAGCTGTCAAGATTAGCACATATCACAACAATAAAAAAAAAAATTGCGGTGGCTTAGCTTGGCTATGCCAGGATATACGTAGCGTGAGCTTATGCGCACAAAATGAGAGGCGCTATCAAGCGGCTCCGGTGCACCGTCAGACTTGGCTACTACGCAACGGAGGCGCACAGCTGGGCACGCGGCGGCGCCAGTGCGTGTGCCGTGGCTATGACGTCACTCCTCTGGAATAACCAGACCGGCGAGGCGCGCGCGGTGGCGGCGGAGCCCGCGGCGGCGGCGGCTCCGGCACGCCAGCTGTGCGCCGTGTGACGTCACTGCTCCTCGCGCTTGCGCAGCACGGAGCACGGCTCATTATGCGAGCCACGCGAAACTACTCAAACTCGGCCAGTGTAGCTCCCGCTACAAAAAATTACTAAATCACATTGTCTACCGGTAGCGTCTGAAAGGCTCCTTGCGCAATCCTCGTGCTTTCTGCGGGGAGTAGCAGCAGAGCTAAAAACAGCGCTCGATCCAAGCGCTTCATCTCGGCGAAGCGCGCGATAAGAAAGCGAGTCGCCGCGGCAGCCGCGCCATGGCGCTGATAGCACGGACCGGTCGACGTTCCGGCGTTCACCCTCATATCGCCTGCGGGTGTACGTACTGTTCCGATGGCCGAGCCCGCATATGCACGGGCAAGCGCGCTTTCGCCGTGTAGCCACCGGGCCCCGCCGCCGCGTAGCATCGCGAGCGGCCGAGCAGCCGACAAATATTTTGACAAGCGCAGATTGTGTAAACAGAGACGGCGACGAAATGCGCTCGCCCGCAGCGACGGAATACCAAGGAGATCCACGAGACGGGCCGTCGGACCGAGATTTTTCACGCCCTCCCTTCTTAGTTCGTTCCAGGGAAGCACGCCGGAAGGCAAATAAAAATCGAAGATGGACAGCGAAACGACACGTCGCGCTGGCGACAAAACAGCCGCTTTACTTTGTCTGTGTCTGCCGAGAGAGATTTTTTTTTTTTGGTCCGTTTTCTTTATGTCCAAGTATCTGTCGTGGCATCCTCGTCGTCCTTTCGGACTTCTGCGTGCGCAGCTTCGGCGTGGACCGAAGTTGATGTCACGACGCGGCTGAACCAATCAGATCCTGCGAATCTGGTGCGTCACCGAGTTTTTCCCGGCCTGGTTATCCAATGAGGTGTCGAGAACGCCTCGCGTCAGAGCCGGCTAAACGGACATCGCGTTTAGACGAAGGCGTACTTAGGTCGCGCTGCACTTATAGAATGACGTGTATTGGCGCTTTCCAGTCTGCTTTTGGTCCGAAGTAGTTTCTAAATGGAGCGCGGAAAGCCTGTCTTTGTTGTTTGCTGAGAATTTCGGGCAGCTGACAGTTGAAGGACGTGTCATCGTACCCTGCCTCGAAGCAACTTACCTTTACTTGTTTTCTTCTACTTTTAATTTGAGCAGTTGTACTTTTTTATATGATTTTGTTTCTTTGGGTTATCGGGGAGACTCCTGGAGCGTCTATGGAATGTGCTGTGCGTACGGTAGACATCGTGTAACGTTTAAACGCCCGACACGTGTGCGACAAAACATCCGGAAAATCATACACGACGTCAAAAAAAAAAAAAAAAGTTGTCTGGTTTGTAAATTACTGAGAATCATGACATCGAACATTTGCCTACGCACAAAATTCTTCCTTCCTTTGGAGCATTTATGGCTGACTAGGCCGCGGTGATTTTTGTCGAGTTGGCCATATCTCCGACGCGTCGTGTAACCCGTTGGATGTCTCGTCGTGTAAGAGTGTCGAGCTTTAGCTTGGTTTTGAAAGTTTGTGTGTGTAATGATCACGTATGCAAGTGCCCAGATTATGTAACAGAAGTGTCAAACAAATATGAAATACAGTTGACCGAGATCTGAATATAGGCGAGTTCACATCATGGTTGTAATTTTCATTAAGAAAACGGAAAGCAGTGTGACGTTGCGAATGCTGCTTAGGTAGCAAAAGGTTCACTTGCCTGAAAAGATGTAGCGACTCTGGTTTAACGTTGTACGGAGTCCATTTCAACGTAAAAAAAATCGTGTTTGTCAATTGTAACGTGGCGGAAACGGAGGGTACGAAAGCGTTACGACCTAAAGAGCGACATCTAACGTAAAAATAAATCTGTTGAATGTAAATGTTAAGACGGTGGAATGTTGTTCTTCCTGCGGGGGTATCTCATGTCTCAGCAGGGTTCCCTCGCTGGTGTGACGTCTCACCTTCATTGGTTGGCGTAAGCGGTCACGTGATCATGCGACAACCAATGGCGTCCTCGTGGGAAGTGGCGGTGTGAGCGCCTCAGCCCAGAAACGCATGTTGTCAGCTACAAGCCCATGTAATGCCGCAAATGTTTTTTTTTTTTTGTTAATTGCGTAGATTGTTATCTTGAAATTAGGAGTCGTTGGGGTTACATGACCGACCCAACTCCATGACGTCACGCCACCTAGGGTTGCGCTGCTGTGGGCACCACGCATGCGCAGTTACGCCACTGCGGTTTCCAGCTGCGCTAGCGCTGCCAACGCCTGGTGTGATTACAAACGCTGGCCCGTTCGTAAACAGACCGTTAAGGCGTACCACAAGCAAGAGCTACTAAGAACGGGTATTATAGGACTGCGAAACGTTAGTTTGCGTTAAAGAAACAAACAAAAAGAAACAGAAAACTAAAGAATTCGACGAAGTTCGTGCCTGGGCTAACTGCCTATTCATGGCATCGCGGAAGCTGGAAAGAGTGGCAACGAACGGCACACCGGTGGTTACACACAGGCGCTCACGTTGGCTTTCCCTTTAGGCTTAATTAATTATGGCTCCACTTTAGCAAGTTCCACTCAATTTTTTTTTTTTTTAGAGACAAATGATAGGGACTATTCTGCCGGGCCCGAAACGCACAAACAAAGGCAGACACCGGCGCGCGCGGTGCGCGCTCCCATCCTATATATGGTTGGCGACCTGTAGGGTAATCAATCTGCTTAAGTGCCTCATCAACAATTCACACTTGTAGGCTCTCTCTGCTGCCTCCCCCTTTTTTACGTCTGTTTTTCCAGCGGCCGGTGTGCAGCGTGTACGTTTTAACAGCGAGACATGTTTCTAATAGCGAAGCTCATCGTCCACGCGGGCGGACGCCATACCATTATATATTCACGCCGGGTCGCCCTAGTTATACTTTCGGAAAGTTCGGAAGGTGAAATGAATCACTCACAGCGGTACGCAAAAGTTGAATTGCAATGTTTTTGTGGTTGTTTCTGGTATGGGTGCTTACTTTTGTCGGATCGAGGTGATCTGGGTTGTTGTGCCGGCGAGCGCTGCCGTGAGGGAAGTACATCTATACTTGTGGTGTGTCAGCCTTTAATTAGTTTTTGTGTAACTATGCATATCCCTCGTTGGTGTTCCTCTTTCCACCTCGAGTCCAGACGCAGCAGACATTACGAGATGATGGGTTCAATCGCACATCCATCAGCTCCTTTCGTTTTGCTTACGATTCCTAAGAACGCTTAAGTTAAACGGGAGTTCACTCGCTTTGTTTCGAAGGTTCTCCGAACGGTAGCGTTCTCTCGTCCAGAGCTTAGTTCTTGATTCGATAAAAAATGAAACAAGTAAAAAAACGTGTTTTTTTTTTTTTTAGGTGAGGTATTTTTATGCTTGTTAGTGAGCGCTTTGTACCAATATTTGCGCTTTATACGTCTTATCTAAAACAAAATTTCTCGTGTTTTTTTGTTTTTCGTTTTCCTGCAGGTCTCCAGCATCGTGGGTCGAGCTGAGGTCCTCTGCTGCTTCTTCTTTCTCCTATCCTTTCTCTGCTATCACAGGTGAGTCTGAAGATCCTTCAGGGACACTGGCACGTGATTTTAATAGGCACGCGTCTGTGAACTTTTGGACCCTGCTTTTTTTCTCGGAACGGTCAATGAGCGTCTGTTCAATCAATCAAGTCTGTGGAGGAAGATAATTCGGTGGTTAAAACTGGTTCAACGTCATAGCATTTACCTTCTTGCAAAGGACCATAGAACATTCCTCCCATCCAGAAACTTCCCGATTGCACACACATGCACACATACAAACGTCCACATTCTGACACATACACGTACACACATATGAACTTCCAGGTTACAGACACACACAAACGCACACACATGCACACACAAAAGCACACATGCATGGACGGGGAAAAAAAAGAACATGAAAGTCGAATAAATTGTATTACTTGATCTGAAAATAAAAATTGAATTGAATTGAATTGAAATTCAATACGGGAGAGCTAGTTTACCATAGCCCATTTCGATCTCGGAAAACAGAATTAAAGTGGCGACGTGGGCGAGTTGGTTCATGTTTAAGCAACATACGAAACGGCACGTAAAACAACGAAGTTGGGAGAGGAGAAGTACACAGGACGGGTTGTCAGTTCAGCACTCGACCTGTGTACTTCTTCTCTCCGTCTCGGTTGTTTTGCGCGCTCTTTCATTTAATGCCTGGAGAAGAGAGGATCCTGGGTTCAATACCCGCCCCCGCCCCTTTCGATCTGGATGACCATGGTACCGGCGTGCGGTCATGTACCACCGCGGCGTGGTGCACGTTAAAGACCCCAGGCTAGCAGTCGTACTGCACTGGCTATATTGCTTATCTACAGCGGGTAACAATGTCGCCATGTTCTGGCAGACTAAACTCGTGCTACATAAACAGCTAACGACTAGTTTGACTAACTTTTTTGCAGAACAGAGTAAAAAAGATGAGATAAAGAAATAAAAAAGGGCGCATCACGAATCTCCAAACATTCTTGTTGTGTTGTTCTGTCTTTTCTTCTCTCCAAGGCTAAAAGTGCCCAGACGCTTTTAGGCTGTAGCTGTTTATGAACGCTGCCGGAACCGAATTTTTCTTTTCGATCTTTACATTTTTACCCGCTTCACTTCTGCCGCGTCATGGTAACATAACAGCGCCTATCAGAGTATTAGAGTAGCTATGTCTCCTACGTAAACATTCGCGTCGTGCCAGTTCCTGTTACTGGCTCGACATCTCCTTTAGACGAAAAAGAAGTCAGCAATGGCAGTTCTAATATGGCGCAGGCTGGAAGCTCCCCAAGAAACAAATAGCAGACGACAAATGCAGACGAAAAGTGGTTTATTGGGCTAGCTATAAAGCACCGAAAATAACGAGGACCTTGTGTTGTTTTACGTTGTGATGGTCCTTGTTGTTTTTGGTGCTTTCCAGTTTTTAAACATCACAAAAAGCTCGGGCCCAAAATGTTTTTTTTTTTTTTTTTATATAGTAATATTGATACGGTGATTATGAAGTGATCTTGTTACACTGTAAAAAAAGAGAGATTAAAAATGGCAGTTCCAACAAACGGTTCTAGCGAAGATCCCCGAGAAGTTCCCTGTTTCTTTCTTCTTCGCCTCGGTCCAGTCTTGCTTTTTGCCTCGTTTTCTTCTTCCATCTTTGTATCATTACTCCCCCACAGGAAGAAAGGCATCTAGCCGTTTTGCGGAAGGAGGTAGGGCTTGAGCCTTAGAACGTGAACGGTCTGCGTTTGGTTAGCGTGTTGGTTTTCAGAAGATTCACGAGTCTTAACGAGATAATTGACGTCGGTGACTTGTCGAATAATCTGGTATGGGCTTCGGTAGCGTGGAAGGAGCTTTTGAGCGAGGCCAACGCGTCGTTGTGGTGTTCACAGCAGTCTCCAAGGTAGTTTGAAGCGGCGTGGTGAGTTTGATTACAGCGCACAGATTGGCGATCTTGTGAGTGGAGCGTTCGAAACCGTGCCAGTTGCAGTGCCTCTTCAGCCCGACATGTGGCTTCGGACGCGTATGCCGTGAGCGTTCACTCGTCTCATAATAGCAGAAGGGAATCAATCATGCGGAAGGGCTCGCGGCCAAAAGAAAGCTAAAATGGAAAGTAACCGGTTATGTCGCGGAGCGAAGAGTTATACGCAAAGGTAGCGTAAGGAGCGACACCATCCCAATTGAGATGGTCAGATAATATGTGCATAGATATCATATCGGAAATTGCCCTGTTGGGGCGTCCTACCACTATCCGTGCGTGGTACGCCATTGTCCGCTGGTGGATTATGCCGCAAAGGCGTAAACTCTCAGCAACAACTCTTGAAACAAAAAAAAACGGCCGCGGTCAGAAACGAGTTCTCTTGGTGCACCGTGCTTCAGGAAGACCTCGTGTATTACAAACTCGGCGGCGTCAATGGCTGCTTGAGTCATAAGTAGTCTTATAACTGCGTACCGAGCGGCGTAATCAACTGCAACTGCGACCCAGCGATTACCAGACGAGGAGTCGGGAAACGGGTGGTGGGGAGGGGTCTGGGGCTGGGGGGGGGGGGGAGTTGTTTTGGGATGGTGTTTCTCGACGCTGGCAGGAGTCGCAGGAAGAGGACATATCTTTTCATGCTACGGTACATATTTTTTCCAGAAGAACCGTCCTTTCACGTGGGCGTAGGTGCGAAGGACTCCCAAATGATTAGAGCATGGTGAGTCAAGAAGCTCTGTGACCACTGTGGTCTGAAGATGTTTTAGAATGACCATAAGTCAAGGCACTAGCTTCGTTATGTAATATTATTATTAATATTATTATTTAGACTGAGCGTACATTTTCGGATGTCAAGATATGTTGAGACGGTTCACCGCTTATTTCTCCGACGCCAGAGTTCCTCCTCCGAGCACACTCGAGTGCGTATCGCGTCCGCGAAGCCTTTTTTCGCCCTGCGGGGGACGGCTTCGGTTGTGGGGAAAGAGGGGAGGGGGAGAGGGGGGAGGGGGGTCCCTCCGTTTTCCCCGGGCCAAAGGCGGGCAGCAGACGTTCTTAATTAGCAGCACTCCCCTTTGCACCGCGCCCGCACTCTGGGTCCAAGTCTAGCCTCGAGGCCGCGAAGAAGGGGGGGGGGGGGGGGGGCGGGGGGGGGGGGGGGGTGGACGACCCTGAGTAGCATAATTAGCGGCGAGAGCTCGCCCGGCCGAGCAGCGCCTGTCGCCGAAGTTTCGCACGCGGTTCTAGTTTGAAGGCGGCCACGCGCGAGCCACCGCCTCCGCTGCCTCGAGAAACCACCCCCTTGACTTCGCTATCTTTGCTGTCGTGTCAGCGAAAAAGAAAAAAAAAACAACAAACAAACGTGTGCACGCACACAGGCGCAATGATGCGTGTCAACGCAAACAAGACAAGCAGTGGGCGTAGAGTTTATAAGCCGCGGGTGCACCACTAATGCCCGAGTCCCACTGGAGTGACAAACAAAAACAGCCGACACGGACAAGCCTCCGACTCGTGCAGCCGGCTCGCGATGGCACCTTTGGCGGGCGTCTAATCGTTCGGTGTTCGTGAAGTGAGCACGAGTGATTGTGAGCCTGCCAAAGATACCCTCGCGGGCATCATGCTCGTGTTTGAGCATAGCCTCTTTTATTCTACAAAGCCTGCCAAATCGTAAAAGATTCTGGTTTGAGGCTTGTCGCTGTCGGTTATTTCAGTTTGTCGCTCTATCGGGACTCGGACATGACACATCATACAAAAGGGAGTCTGCTGAAACTGCCTCAGGTGGGTTTTTATCCTTGTGTAACAGTCCTGTCGCAATGGTTACAAAAAAAAAAAAAAAAAAAAAAAAAAAGTAGGCATACATACATGTAGAAAACGTATATATGCTTGCTTGATGCAAGCGTTCTTCGAACAGGCTCTCAAACTTTACTTAAAGCTTTTTTTGTTTGGTTTTTTGTACTCTCCGAGGGGAAAGTACAGCTCCCGACTTCAAAGCACGTTCTCCAAATTTGGCCATGTTAAATTTTTATCACGTGATGAAATCTTTGTAAAAAGAAAAAAAAAACGAAGTCCTTTATAAGTTGATTGTGTTTAATATAGCTGGTCAGCAAGATTAAAACAACTACGCTTAAATCTGTACAATACTCCTCGCCATTTCTAAAAAAAAAAACTAAAAAAGACTGATGCATTTCCGATTACCCCTAACACAATAAATACCTGTAGAAGGGCACCATGAAGATTGTGTTTAAAAATAACTTCTACTCTAGAAGGATGCTGAGCAGGGCTAGTTGGTAAGCATTAAGCGTACGTTTAAATTCCGGCGAAAAAAGGTAGAAAACTGTAGAAGAATGCAGGAGACAGGACAGACGCTGAACACGCAACTCAATATTTTACCCAGACGAGAATAACAAAGAAGATTACATTGTCAGACAGGCACGTGCTCACGGCGCAAGAATTCAAGGACGCGAAGCAAGGAGGTTATAATGGGCAGGAGGTGGCGTCCCTATCCCCAATGCATGGAGCGGAGGTGTAACGGAAGTAGGCGTGGCCACGAGCCGCAACGAGCATTTCTTGACCAATGGGAAGCCAAGTGAGTGGGCACCGCCATTATTTCGGTGCAAACAGGCCGCGTTGCGATGATATCTCCGTGGCAACGTGACTGTGTGCACCGAAAGTAATGGCGGCACCCACTGTTATTTGAAACAGCGCTTAACGGGAGACTTTTAAATTGGTATGGTCGGAATTGGATGAGATTATTATAAATGAACGCCTGGTTGCCCAGCAGTGACACAGAATTGAGACGCTCTAGACGACGCACCGTGAAGGACTTGGCGGTGCGCAACGCATTTTTAATACGCCTAGCATTTTCGTCTTCTGCGCACGAGAAAGGAAGTAGCGGTGAACGTCAGGATGCCGAGCCCTGATTGGCTGATCGCGACCCCCTATCTGAGCGTCGTCTGCTCCTTTGCAATGTCGTCTGCTCGCAACGTCGTCTGCGTCTGTCTTACCTTTCCTGCGACTTTCGGAAGTTGCATGTCTTTACGAGCAAGCTCGACTTCACCTTTCAGAGAGGGGCAGACGAAATAACTCGAGCGGTACGTTGTTTTTGTCTAACAACTAGCAGACCGCACATCATGGAGGGAAGTCAAAGGACTCACTGGCGAGGTGTCCCTAGGCGCCGAGGGTTTGTTTGCTAAGAACCGAAAGTGAAAGTGTTAGTGTCCGCAAGTTCCCTCCCAAATACTTTTTTCCCTCCTTTCGTGTGCGGCGAGACCCCTCATTCTTTAACGGCGTCGGCTGGTTGGCGCAGTTAGCGTCGTCTGCTTTACGTCTGCTAGTCAAAGCGATGGGCTGCTTTACCTTTTCTGCGTCTGTCGGAGATTCACCGCTTTTTCACCGGCGAGAGTCACCGTTGCTTCGGAAAACAAAAAGATAACAAGACGAAGCAATTGACCTCTTATCTAAAATTGAGGTCAGCGATCAAATTATAATACGGGAAGGGTTCACTAGGGTCGCGCGGGCATATTCCATTCAGCACGCCAGCCGGTGGGTGGGCAGACGGTCGCCGAGTCGCGGAGTGCCTGCTGCGCCTAACTGCTGAACTCGCTTGGTCGCATTCCGTGGAATCGTGGCCGTTGGAGCTTCTCCCGGGTGTTTGTGGATCCAGGGTTCTTGTTCGTCGTGGTCTGTTTCAAAGTACTTTTTACTTTTTTCTTGCTGCTTGAAGTCGGGACGAGTGAGGTCTAGCGCACGTAGAAAAATAAACGTCCGTGGGTCGTCCGCGACCGCGACGCTGTTGGCCATGCTGATTTGATCGTAAGAAGTGCGTAAGACAGTTCGGAGCTGTCGAGGATTTCGTCGTAACCTGCGGAAAACTTACGAAAAATTTTGTTTCGTGATTACGATTACTTCTTAAGTTTTGTCTTACGCACATTTTTGGCGTAAGATCGTTTCGTGAATCTGGCCTATCGGCTTCCGAAAGTCGCAGGAAAGGTAAGACAGACGCAGACGACGTTGCGAGCAGACGACGTTGCAAAGGAGCAGACGACGCTCAGATGGGGGGTCGCGATCAGCCAATCAGGGCTTCGGCGTTTTGACGTCACCGCTACCCCCTGCGCAAAGAGGAGACGAACTTGCCCTCCGCATAAACAGCAGCAGCAGATCGCATGAGCGCGTATGCAAGCCAGGAGCGCACAGAACAACGGGCTCGCGCTTCCAGTTCTGACTTCGCTCGCACATAATGTGGAACTAAGTATAAACACTCACGCTGCAAAGCATTTGCATCGTGGACGCCCACGGCGGACGCCGACCGCATCGAAAGCTAGCCTCGTGAAGCACACGCCGCAGCACATTAGAAAGCAGACGAACCGCCGGTGCGCTACCCCACGGCCTCGGAACGGGTGCGCAAAGCAGCCTGGGATTAAACGCATCTTCCGGCTTCACTCAGGCTGACGTCATGCCGGGTCCTGTCTGTTTAAACGTCCTTGACGCGAAGCGATGACTTCCGCTGATGGAGCTGGTGCTTTCTTTTTTTTTTTTTTTAAATACATTGTATAGGAAGTATTCACTTTTGGTCATAGTTGTGTGCGCGACTGCTGAGCGCGTGGTGATGGCGAGCTTCCACGGTTCTTTTGCAACGTGCATTCCACACCCTCAGAATTGCCGGTCTTAGCAGCATATTAATGTGGGCTCGTTCTGAGCATGCGCTCTAGACAGCAGCCACAAATATGGCGCCCAGTGAATACTTGTATGATTTACCTAAGGTACTACATTGTGCCCGGTGTACTTCCTACTTTCCTTAAAGTACACAACCTCCCATTTATTTTATAATTTACTTCAAGTACATTTTATATGTGTACTTTACCCAACACTGGATGTAGGAACAGTGTGCAACGACGAGGGGTTCCTGAAAGGGGTCTTTCGTCTCGGTGCGGTTTTCTCAATAGTTTTCTTGTAGGTGTTTCTTGAAATGGAACGTCTATAAAGTGCACCAAAAATAAACATTCAACTCTGTTCCACACGAGTCTGGCATCGAATGTTGAAAGAGTACTTATTATAGTAATAGTACAAAGAGTAGCAGAGACGCCAGCTGTGAAAATCGGCGAATGGGTATAATTGACCAAGGATCTTACCGAATGTTCTTATGAGTCAACCACTTATTAGATAACACCGCCTCGAAGGTGTGGCGACGAGGTCGGCGACGATGTCAGTCCAAGGTTGCTCATAAGCACATAGCGATGCTAGGGGGATTGTTACAAACTTTATGCATTTTATGGCTCTGTGTATGTGTGTGTATGTGTGTGTGTGTATGGTGAGAGAGAGAAACAGGAAAGGGGGGGTGTTACTGAGCCCTGAGAGAGCAAGTGAGAAAGCGAGTGAGCGAATTAATGAGTAGGTGGGTGGGTGACTGAGTAAGCGAATCGCTCACTGAGCAAGTTAGTGAGTGTTGTGAGCGGTGGATGAGCGACTGAGTGAGTCAGAGTGAGCAAGTTAGTGAGCCTGAGTGTCGAAGCGAAGTGGTTAATGACTGGGGTGAGTGGGTGGTTAAGAAAGTGAGTAAGTGGTGGGGTGTCTGAATGAGTCGAGATAGTAAGTTAGTGAGTCTAAGGGTGTAGGTGTATAAGTGCGTGGACTGAGTAATTGAATGCGTAAGTTGGGCGGTCAGTAAGTGAGCGAATCAGTGAATAATCAAGTTAGTTAGTGTTTAGTGTGCGATCGGTTGATGAGTGATTGAATGAGTCTGAGTGAGTACCTAGTGAGTGTGAGAGCGGTGAGTAAGCGACTGATCAGCGGAGCGAGTAAGTTTGTGAATGTGCCTTTAAAGTCCGTGTGTGAGCAATAAATTTGTAACTGAGTAATTTAACGAGGAATCGGTTGGATGACTCAGTGAGCGAAGGGGGGACTGAGTGAGTCTGAGTGAATAGTTAGTGAGCACGAGTGCGTGAGCGGTGGATTGAATGGGTGAACGACTCGGTGAGTGAGCAGGAGTGAGTAAGAATAAGTCTGCTTGTGAAAGCGAGCGTGTGATTGATTCATGCAGTGAATATCCGTGGGTGTATGAGCGAATGAATGATATGAGTTGAGTTAGCAGGTATGCGAAAGATTGTGTGTGCGTGTGTAAGATGTGAGCGAGGGACAGTGAACACCTATGTCTGTGTGTGTGTGTGTCCGTTGTGTGTGCGTGCGAATGTCAGTGCGGAAGCTCCGTCGACGACCTGCCACGCTTCCGAGTGCCAACGGGGCTCGTTTCCCGGCCAAAGGTCCTTACTGCCGTCGTAAAACGTCCGGCCGGGCTTTGAGAGCACTCCCCCGCTCATAAAACCCCACGCAGTTATGAGCTCACCGGGGCGGCAAAATACGGACACGTTTTACTCCTGGACGTCCGAATGGGCGAGGGGAAATAAATGGAGAAGAAAAAAAAAAGAAAAAGGTGGTTGTGGGGGGAAGGGGGGGGGGGGGGTCCTTCCGCCTTCGCCAAATGAATTTGACACTTACGTCCAGGCTGGAAGAGCATAAACCGGCTTCGGACGAGGGGCCGAGATAGAGGGAGGGCGTTCGATCTGCCCGGTTGAAGACCTCGACGTCGTTGGCTGAGAGACACTTCCCGACGCGCCGCCACGACCTCTGAAGGTGTGTGTATGTGTGTGAGTGTTCGCATGTGTGTCTGTGTGTGTGTTTGTGTGAGTGTGTGTTTGGTTCGTGTGTGCGGAGGTATTTTTGTGTGGGTGAGTGGACGTTCTGCGTGTGTTTCTTTGTGCGCATCGGCCGTGGCAGCCCTTAGAAGGGGTTGGTTTGCTGCGTTTGTCCCTTCTTACTGAATTAAGTTCGAACGTTACGTGACCGACGCGATTTGAAGTGAGAGACAGGTGAACGAAGTAAACAGAAGTACTAAAAAAAGCGAAGGAAAAAAAAAATGCGTGCGGAGAAATACATCAAGGTTAATCATAAACGCGTGCCGTTCTTCCAGCGGGAACTCCTTACCTTCGATAACGCTTTGGCGTGTCGTGAGCTCATTAGAGTGTGCACGGGCAGGGAAAGCACGACGGAAGACTAGAAACTGTGCATTCCAATGGGACCATAATTAATACCACTTAGAAGACAAACACCTACCCCCCCCCCCCCCACACACACACACAAGCATCATCACTGTTAAGTATGTAGAAATCCTGCTTCTTAATTAAGGTGAATTTTTTTGGTTAGAAAAGTTTATCTTTCCTTAGTCGCGTCCGGCATTTTTTTTTTTTTTTTACCTTTTTATGTTGGTTGTCGGCTTTTTGGAGGGAGCATGTCCGGGCGCATCGCGACTCGCATCGCGACCGAGGTGGCAGAATTTCGAGAGGCGGTTCTGGGAGAACTCGTGCTTGGAGCTGCTTGCGCTTTTAACCGAGTGTACCGGTATACAGAGGGTTTCGCCGCTTAGTATCAAATTGTCGCTTTTTAGCCGATGTAATAATTTAGCTGCTGGCGCCAACCAGTCGGCAAAAAATGCAGAGATTGACTCTAGAAAGAATTTGGATTTGGCGGTTGGAGGGCCAGGCTGACAGCTCGCCGACCATTGGAGAACAGTGTACCACGTGGGAGTGGTAAAATTTGAAGGGATTGGTCGGTCCCTGAGGGGAAAGGGAGGCCCCTACGAATCTACAAAAGGATCCCCGTGAGGATTCTGGAGGATTGGCTTCGATTCGATTTTGGGAGACTGGGAACAAAAGCACGGGGTCTAATTTTGGGATTTTAACTCACTGTTGAGTTGTTTTGTTCCATAATAAACGTGGCCACACTGGCCACTGTAAAGACAACCAACGTCACAATGTGTTCAGCGGGATCGAACAACTTTTAGTTTTTGTGTTCTTTTATTATTATCAACTTCCCGGGGGCTGTCATAGGACGAGCACCGTCATCGGTCGTCACCATCGGGACCAGGACGCGCCCATCCCCATACCACGAGGTGCGAAGGGAAGTTGACTATCCCTATCATAGCCTCCTCTATAGACCGACAGGCTGTTTACATACAAGCCCGCGTTTGCCCACACCAGGTGCGGGCATTGAGCATGCGCAGAAACCGAATTCGCGTCAAGTGAAGTGTCTGCGCATGCGCAGTGCCGTCGACAGAGCCACCGCAGCTGCGTAACGTCAGGGCCGCGTGTGGGTCTATACTCACACAACCTGGTAGTTCGACGACGGAGCCATAGAGTGCCCGGTCGCAGATTTGGAGCGCGAGGATCTGGTAGCACAGTGCATCGAAGAGCCATTTCTCGGGGAACCTGTACGTCAGCGCACAGCTTTTGCAGCGGCGAGGACCCGAAACACACTTGTTCGCTCGGGAGAAGTGTGTTTCGGCGTCTCGCCGCAGCGGGGCGCCAGTCACGTGGCTCTCCTCTCATCCGTTGCCTGCGCTTCACCTTTTTTCGATTTCGGCGGCCACTTCTCGCGGCGATCTGCCAGGCTTTGTCGGTATAGAGGAGGATATATGATGCTACACATGGCGTCGCGCGCCTGGAAGGCTGCGACTGGAGCTGGCGTCCACAGTGTTCTTCATAAAACGTAATCCTCTATATGAATGTTTGGTTAGTAAATCAAAATACAACCGCAACATTTTTTTTTTTTTTGTAGAAGCGGGAACGTTTACACGCTACTCATATCTGGGTCTAACGTTTAAAAGAAGTAAGTTAGTAGGGAGTTTTCGTAGATCGTTTTCGCCGTCTGCTAACACTCTCCGCAACCCGCTACGATACCCCGAACTCTACAGTCAAAGCTATCGGCGCGCAGGCGCAGTAGCGGCTTCTTCGTTGCGGAGGGCTTAGCGGAGTGGTAAACGCGGTCTACCAAAAACCCCCTAGTAACTCATTACGTTACGTTATGTCACTCTACACGCAACATCGCCCAGCTCGTATCAGCGTCTCACACCAAGCTCGACGCTAACACGCGGCAACGCCAAGATGGACGCATCTTTGCGGAGTCTTTCGTAGAACTCCGACGTGCTTACCGCTGTTGCAATCGGCAACGGCGGCGGCGATGGGGCGTCGGCGGCCTTTGTACGTCGTCTCACGTTTCGCTCACTGGCAATGCTCGTCGTCTCACCTTTCACCGCCAAAATAAAGTGGCTTCGAGGCATTGAACCGGCCGAATGTCTGCCCTTCTTCAAACCCGAGCGAGACACCGAGGCAAGGTCAAGCCAGCGGGCCTCGGACCTTTGACAGTACGCCCCTGCCTGCCCGAAGACACCTGGAAAGACGACTCCTTCGAAGAGGAGTGCTTTAACGCACGACGCCACCGAGTAAGACGATCTCTCCGGTGCGGCGTCCATAGATGTGGGACTTAACTTGGACAGAGGGCCCTTCGGAGAAGGCGTCGGTGACGAAACGGGTGCACCGCCGCGATTGGTTGCCACCCGACCGCTTGGCACGTGAAAGCCTTTAAAACGAGTGGACTACCGCTACTAAGGAACTCACCTAGCTCGCCTAGATCAAGACTTACAGCTGCTGCTAGCTGCTGTATAGTCAGAGCTCAATGCTCTTCTGATGTGTAAATAGAGGAGAGTTGTAATTATCGGACATCGTCGCCTACTGAAACTCCTTCCTGGAGCTGCGTCCGAAGCTGGACTAAGGATCCGAACGTGAAGCCTTGTTTTTCTTGGTGGTATTGCTAGATAACGGGGGAGGGGGGGGGGGGGGGAGAGAGAGAGAGAGAGAGACCACAGAAAGAATCTGAGAAAAAAAGTAATAACTCAAGAAGACAGAACAAAATAAAATTCGACCGCAAAACGAATCAGTCACGCGGAAACCGTGAGAGAGTGAATCAGGCGCTTCCTGCCGGCGCAGGAAGAGGCATCTTTTTCAGCCTGTCTTATTTACAGCTCTCCGCATGCAGTCAGACTTTTACGCGAGGACCCGCGACACAAGAGCACCAGCAGCCGCAGCAGCAACAACAACAACGGCAGACCGCGACAGGTTCGCGTCGGGATCTGAATTCCTGAGCGTCGCGCATTCGCGGAGGTCCGCACTGGAATGGAGACGCGGCGCCGAGGCATCCGTCTCTCTTTTTTTGTTTGTTTGTTTTAAATACGAATGTTTTTTTTTTATTTTATGTTTTCATGAGAGAGTCTGGATACCGAGCCGAATGACAAACGGACGGACTGGAAACAAATGACGACGGCAGGAAAAAAGAGAAATGGAAAAAAACGGAGGATGGCTTTGGAAGAGGAGAAAGGAGCAGAAAGAGGGGAAGGAACCACGCGCGATGTCAGCTGTTCCGAAAGGGAAAGGTTGGTCTCGTTTTCTCGCAGAGTGGGAGGCTGAGGAAGTGAGAGATGTGAAAGCCGGAAAGAGTAAGGGTCGATGGGAGTGCTGGTTTGCGAGAAGGAGATTTAATGGGGCTGAGCGTTAGTTAAAGTAAGAGTAAGTAAGGATAAAGGTCAATTACAATGAGAGTTCAACTAGGGTCAGTGAAGATTAGAGTGATGTACCGTCAGAGCCAGTGAAAGTGTGAAAGTCAGTGAGCGTGAGAGTAAGTGAGGCTGAGAGTCACTTAGTCACATGTACCGTCAGAGTCAGTGAGCGTAGGGTAAGTGAGGTTGAGAGTCACTTAGTCACATGTACCATCAGAGTCAGTGAAAGTGAGAGTCTGTGAGTGTGAAAGTAAACGAGGCTGAGAGTCACTTAGAGAGTGAGATTTATCGGGGATGAGAGTAAATTAGAGTTTTAGAGTGAGAGTCAGTGAAAGTAAGAACATATTAAAATTAGTCAGGCAGAGAGAAAGTGAATATCGCTGAGAGTGAGGGCTATTGAGAGTGAGAGTCAGTGAGTATGAGAGGGATGAGCGGTGGAGAAAAACATGAGAGAGCGCGAGAGAAAAAGAAAGTGACACGGACACAGAGCAAGAAAGAGTAAGAATCACAGCGAGCGAGAGTTAGTGAGGATGTGAGTTACTTATAGTGAGAGGCACCATTAGTGAGAGCTCATGAGTCAATGACAGTGGGAGTCAGCACTAGTAGCAGCCATTGAGAGTGACATTGAGTGAGGGTACGAATCAGCGAGGATGAGAGGCAAGATCAAGTCAAAACAACAAGAAAATCTGTAAAAAAAGCAAGCCGGAAAAAAAAAGAAACAGAGAGAGTAAGGGAGCGAGAAAACGACAAAAGAAGTCCAAAAGCGCCGCGCGCACACACACACACAGACACACACGCACGCACGCACGCGCGCGCGCGCACACACACACACACACACACACACACACACACACACACACACACCCTAAAACAAAAATGGGAAAGTGCGAGAGCGAAGCAGGAGAGCAGACGGCTCAGGATGATTAATAGATCCCAGCTAAAGGCATCTGCGGAAAATGAAACAAAAAAAAAAAAAAAAAAAAAAAAAAAGAAACGAAAGCAGAAAATGACGGTTAGTTGGGGGAGCTCCTTACGGACGCCAAGAAAATTTCCGAGCGCTTAGATTTGCGCCAGCTCTCGGAAACGCTAGCTTGCGCTGGCCGCCACGTTTTAGCTGCCGTGCCGCGCCGTGTGTTTTTTTCTTTTGCCTGCCTGTGATCCATTGTTTCTTAACTCGCGGCGATCTTTGAGCGCTTTTGGGAGATTTCACGAGAGCTCCTCACGCCTTTGCAGTCGTCGTTTCAAAACTGCCAGGTTCCGGTTCCGCGTGAGAGTGAACGCGCTTATAGGGGAAAACTAAAAATATAAAAATAAATAAACGCGAGAACTAGTACTGCCGTTTTATGACCGTATTGTTTCTCAAGCCGCCGAGTTTTCCCATTCGAACGCTCGGCGGCAAGAAAAATTCGTCGGAGCGTCGGAGCGGAAATTCTGCACCGGCGCCGATTCGGGACAAAACGTCTTCATTTATCTTTGCTCGTCCGGCCAAGTCGCTCGCGTATATCCACAAGTGTCCCCAAACTCCCGCGTATAGTTTCCTTCTCTTCATTCCCTATCCTTTTCTTCGTTTTTGCCTTTTTTTTTTAATCTATATACTTCTCGACATTTGAGGTAAACGCTGGCGCGCTGGACACCTAGGCACTGCGAAGAAAAATGAATCTCTCCCCTTCGCGTTCTTCTTTTTTTGTGTGTATTTCTTTTTTTATTCGCGTCGTTATTTGTCGACATATTTCTTATTCCGTGTCCGGAATCGGGGAGAAACCATCTGCAACTCTCGGCGAATTGTGCTTTTGGCCCTTGTGTGGCGCTTTGTTGTCGTGTTTCGGGTGACCGATGACCATTGCCGGACTAAATGACCGTTCCGGGACCACATGCGCGTGGCGAACCCCACGGGACGCCACGGAGAACGGAATACAATAAAAACGACAAAGAAGAGCTTAAAGAACCCTAAGGTGCGTTCGGGTGCAGTCGACTTTCGCTTAGCCGGCGCTTCGAGGTTCTCGTCTCCAAAGCCTGTAGTCAGTCACACCGCCCATGCGTCATCCAAAAGACACGGCCGTTGCCTGCATGACGAAAGTATTGGCGGACGCGCGCCTCATGGAGTCTTCGTGCATGCGTCTGCTTCGAACCTGTCTGCAGACTGTCTATTGTACGATCCATTAGCGGTGTGACAGCGGTTGAAAGTGTTGCTGGGTGCTCGATGTCATTGACCGGGGCTCGGCATGAGCTCACATCAGCGGCCATTGCTGGGGCCTATATTACAGCGGAGCTGCAATATAGGCCCAGCAATGGCCGCTGTAATATAGGCTCCAGCAAAGAAATGAAGACACCGAAATCTAGACACCTACCGCCATCTATGAGCAACGGCGGTAAGCCACGAATCTGGTTGCCACTGTTGCTCATAGATGGCGGCAGCCTTTCCACTCTGGCTTGCTGACTTGCGGCCGGCCATTACTTTCCATTGTACAGCTCCGCTGGTCTTCCTTCTTCATCAAAGTGGAAAGACTGAAAGTTTTCTGCTGAGCGCGTCTACACCTTGTGCGGAGTACGTTTGGAACCGTCCAATTTGATTCCCTCCGCGTGGACGAGTCGAACCGACCACCAGCACGGTGCGACGACGTCATGTACAAACCACGTGCGTACAAAACGTGCAGGAGAATAACTTCGGCGCCGTTCACACGCCGTTATAGAATGGTGTTTTAAAACTCGTCTTCGACTGGTGCGTCTACGGCGTCCGAAGAAAGTGGTCCTTCGATGAATCATACACGAGAAGTAATTCAATTAGAGTAATTGAATTCCTGTAATTTAATTACCTTTTGTAATGGTAATCCATTACTTTTGATCAGGAGGAATTGTAATTGTCATTGAATTATTTTCTAGCGTCAGTAATTGCGAAATTTAGGGCAAAATTACGAATACTTTTAGGAGACTTTGCAGCGCCGACTGTGCCGCAAAGTCATGTTCAGTCCCCACCCCAGGAATCCCGGGGTGGGCACTGAACCCGGGATTCCTGGGTCCTGCAGTGCGAGCTTTCGCTCCACGCGCTCCGAGCTTCGGTGCAGTAACACACTCGGTCAGTGGTATACCCGTTGATCTCGGGTAGGGGGCGCAAGCGTGTCCACAAACCCAGAGCCGTTTATACTGAGAGAGTTTGGCCTTCTTAAGGAGATTTTGGCAGTCTGACAACCACAGCAGCGTAGTCTGACAACCGGGGGATGACTACTTCCGTCCGCCATATTGTGGATCTGCCTCATAGGAACTCTACGCGATTTCACAGGAATGAACAAGACAAAGAAGTAACGCCATATTGTGTTATCGCGAAATCCGCTGGTTCTAGCGGCCAACAAGCTCCGCCCATCGGCCAAACTCTCTCAGTATAAACGGCTCTGCACAAACCTAGAGTTCCTGTAAAGGCTCCCGGCGGGAGCCAGAGTTGCGCGTCTGTTTTCCACGTGCTGCCGCGCCGCTATTCGCCAAGATCCGATCACGTGAGGAGCCAGATCAAGTGCCGTGCAGGAAAGTAGACGTTGCACGCGCCCTGCCGTACGTTCCCCTGCTTTTGAGCGTGGCGCCGCTATTCGCCGAATTCAGTCACGTGACGAGCGGGATCAACATGCCGTGCAGGGAAGACGGCGCTACGGAGATGAACGCGCAACTCTGGCTCCCGTAGGGAGCAACTCTACACAAGGCCAGAGCCTTCCTACACCGTGCACAAGGCTCAAGCCCCTTCATGTTTCAAAAGTAGCGCAAGGAGCGTCGATGCACAAGGCACGTGCAACGTGCAGCCCTTGGGAAGATCATGGCGGCACAAAGCAGCACAGAGCTAGATTTCAGACGCCATGTTCTTCCCAGAAGTGAAGCGCGGCCCGTGCCCTGAGCATTTATTTCTACAACAATGAATGACGCCACTTTTCCCAGGATAGAGGGGCTTTACACAAGACGGGACCATGTAATGCCGGCTGTATTATCTATAGAGTTATTATAACGTACGCCAGAGGTTCAACTGGCGATTGTGTTTATGCGACTTCCAGGAGGCAATATAAAGCAGACAGCAACCAGTCTTTACTTTAGCGGTGCTCCTGTGCATTTCTATGAGAAAACGCGCGTGTATTTTGTCTCTCTGTCGGAAAATAACGTGGAACACTTTCGTTATTTGGATTGTACCGAATAGTTTGTACTTTTATTACCATTGTAAAAGTGAAATTGCTTTAGTTGGGCGCGTTTTTCATCATGAGTGAAGGGTGTTTAACTTCGGTGTATTTCAGATCAAAACCTCTGTTCCACAGCCAGTGTGTAAAAACGAGCAACGATTATAAGCAAAATAACGATCGAAAGGAATGTAGACTGTGTTCGAGGTTCGCCAGCCTTCCGGTGACGCTTGTATATTGATAATATGCCAGCCCTGTCACTATATGAAAATGACCCCGTCGTGCATTTTTACCAGTGGTTAAAAACATTGAAAACGCAAAGTGCGTGCGCTATGGAAGGTGTCTCTTTTTATTATTTTTTTTTATGCCGGGCAGGTTTTATCAGGCACTTGTTATCAAAGGTTTCGAGCTTGCGGCTGATGTTTTGAACGTAGAACTAGCATCTTCGCACAGAGCAGAAAGAATAAAGCAGTACTTACTTATTGAAGATCGGACTATATTACGTGGCCTTCAATTTATTCTGATTGTGTGTGCACAAAGAGTTACTGATACAGCGTTACTGTATACGTAGGTCTAGCCGTATCTCTTGGTTTTCCAGCTGTTTTTCGTTTGTTTGGCACGTATATCCCCAATGCTGAAGAACGCCGACGTCGTTTTCGCGCTAGCAGTGTCCGACAGTGCACATAAATACACGCACAAAGCCGCTTTAGCAGCGTTTGGAATGAGATGAATTTGAAAGAAGAAAGCCGTAACTGACCAATTATTTCGTCGGCCTGACTGAGAAATGTTCCAAGCTACCTGGTGCGTACGAATGATTCGGGATATTTGCTCTTATGATCGAGCGCAGGGAAAAAATGCACTCACTTTTTCCCATAGAAATTCATTACCGGAAGTAAATTTTCGACTGGTAGCTGTGCGCTTCAATTTGCCACAGCACACTAGCGCAAGTTGAACCTCGCACAGTATAACAACTCTATGGTATCATTACCGCGACACGACCATTAAAGCGTCGCTTAACGTTCGATTACGCGCGTGCCAGTACCCGTAGAGGTGCGATAACAGAACGCCTAAAAATTAAACGAAAAACTAAAACAGAATAATGCAGGTTGCGGCCTCAGCGCCGCATCGAACATTCCTTTCAGCCTTACAATGTGTACTGCTTTCTTTCATAACCACCGTGAGCAAGCATGTTTCACTTTACGTGATAGCAAAGACGAAGCTACACGCAAAGGCATGATCCCCTGAACGATGCTCGCACTGCACGAGCGCGCGTGCTTGCTGAAATCTCGGAACTCGCTCTTGTAGCCTCTGCTACGCCAACACCTGCAGAGAAACGGGGAGTATAACAAACTGTAGTGGGGAAGCGTAATGACGCATTTTTGAAACGCGAGCCCCAAATATTCTATATCGCTCGCCTGGACCGCTGCTCAAAACTTGAGAGCTACCGGCCTACCCCCTCACGACCATCGCTAAATGGGCCACGGTCCGCGGTAAACCCGGGTTTAAACTGAGGCCCACACGTGTTCACGCTATCGAATCTCGAACGAGTTGCACGACGCGTTACTTGTTTTCCTTCTTGGCCCTTTTTCTTAAGGCCCGTTCACACTCTTGCGACCTCTTAAACCTGCAATCCTTAAAACTTCTTAAACCAGAAAACACACTGGCGCCATCTATTGGGAAGCAGTGTAAACTCGGCGGTCCGGCATATTTTTTTTTTATTTCTCGCGCATTATCCTTTCTTTCTTGGCTCGAAAAACTTTTGTCAATGTTATAAACGAGCCTTTCTATGGGTATTACGCACATTTGACCTCGGAAATCCCGCAAAGCCTTCGCTCTTGTGAAATGCAGTTCCAGGGTCACCGCATAGATGGCGCCACAATGCCAGTGTGTTCCCTCATTCTAAAAACATTTAAGAAGTTTTAAGAGATCTCGTCTCTCTCAGTCGTACTCGGTCGCAAGAGTGTGAACGGGCCTTTACCCTCTCTTTTCCACCCCGTCTCTGTCTCACGACCACCGGTGTCAGCGTTTCCGATCTGCCACTCTCGTCTCTGTCGTCTTTGTCACCCGGCCTCGGACGAAGAAAAGCCAACCGCTGATCCGTGTGTGCGTCCGTGTGTGTGTGTGTTTGTGCTTGGTGTCTGCGGTCGTCAGGGCATCTAATTGTCGTCCGAGCCCAACGGTGTCACGCGGTTCGCTCAGACTTGGGTTCGCGCCATCGGCTTGATTGAGCAGGGGAGGCTTAGCTTTCTGGAGGTCACCTAAGGAGACGCCACGGGCTAAATCCTCGAGCACACAGACAGAGCCGCGCGCGCGAGACGGCTTACCGAGTGTACCGAGACAGCACTTCCGGCGACTTTTTGTCGGCATTAACCACAGCCGACATCGTTTCCCGCGAATCCCGGACACACAGACACAACACACGCGCAGAGAAGACCAAGCAAGTAAACACGATGCTTTTAGACTTTTTTTTTTTTTTTTGCTTCGCCTTTTTAGATTAGAAATGGCGAAAGTAAACAACGGAGAAAACAGACATTGAAGGCGAATAGATTTGAGAAATCTTGAAGGTCGCTATGCTGGCATGCCCTGATATTCAGTCACAACTCCACTCTTACTTTCTTTCCATTTAGGTTCCGGTTATAAAAGAAAAATATATATATATATATATATTTTTTTTTTTTTTTTCATGGTTACAAGGAAGTGCATAAGTTTTGATCCGTTAGCAAAATTCCGCTAGCCAAATATAAAGCGCCTTGTGTTTTCACAGAAAAGCTTTAATAGCTGGTGCTGCTTCGGCATGCATAATTGTTTAGTACTTTTTTTTTTCGTCAATGATGTATACTGCGGATGTATCCTTTCTACTTTCAAGTTAGCACTGCCTGAGCTTGATTTTGCGGAAAGTGTTTGCTTGCTTACAGTGTTGCGGAAAGTACATCTAAAAAGTACTTGAAGTAAAGTACAAAGTAAATGGGAGGTTCTGTACTTCAAGTAAAGTAGTAAGTACAACGAGTGCACTGTAAAGTGAAGTACTTTCAAAGCAAAGTACAAGTACTTTTTGACACAATCTTTCATCATGTCCTTTCATCACCTATAGTGTATCTTAACTGGTATAGACTGCTCCAAGAATAATCGGAGGGGCATCAGTATTTTCGAAAATAACGGCAAATATTGGGCAAAGTCAAATTGCCACAAAGTAGTTGTTTTACTCTCGCTAACTAACTATTTAACAGAATTATCTTATAAGGCACTTATTTGTATCGGTCTTATAGCAACCAGTACTTCACTCAGAGAAATTACCGGATAACGTCTCGAAAGACAATAGCGCGTTTTCACACGGCGATACGCCATTTTTTTTTGCTTTGAATTTGGGGAATATACTTTGAAGTCGGGAGTTGTACTTTCCTCGGAAAGTGGCAGAAAAAGTAATTACGTAAAGTACAAGTACATGCTCAACGAATGTACTTCAAATAAGTTCAAGTTTCTTAAACATCCTTAAAATATCACTTTAAGCACTATGTACTTAAAGTGCTTCTCAACCCTGCTTGTTCATTTATTTATTTGTTTTTGTGTAAAAACGTTGGGGGAATTATTAAGGTTTCTAGAAACATTTTCGAACCTTGGACGACCTGTATATTCTAAGTTTTGGGAGGAAAGGCAAAGCAAAACGGTCACTTTTGGGTTGCCCTTTAGCAAGCGATTCTTCAAGTACAGCACAAACTACGGGAACACTAGATGAGCTTCTCAGCGGGTGATGCACTTTGCGGACTCCTTTGAGTGAGGAGGCAGTGTGTACACCTCCTGTAGTGGGCGACAGTTTCTACGTTGGAGAGAAGCAGGTACAAGCCCTTTCCTCAAATGTGTCAAGTCTTTTTGAGCTCCGGGACACAAAGGTGCTAACCCCGCAGTTACTCGGCTTCACTTGCGACGTGTCTGTTCGCTCCCCGCGCCTCGTAGCAGGGTTGTTGCAGGAAAGGGGGGGGGGGGGGGGGGGGGGGGGGGGGGGGGGCTCGTGAAAATTTTTGGGGGTTTTGGACCCTCCAAATTACCTCGCCCCCCCCCCCCCCCTTTTCTGTTTTTTTAATATAAGCTGATCTTCCAACATCTTATCTCTTTTTGTGCAGGAATGTTTGTTGATTAGGAAACCTACCACTAAAACTCGAAATTATTTTGTAATTTGAGTAGAAGTTAGTCGGAAAAAGTAATTAAAGTAAGTCACTAATTACCGAAAAAATGTAAGTGAAAGTTACTAAACTGCTCAAAATTGCAGTTAAGCTACAGTAATTTGAGTAGAGTAGTTGAACTACGTAGAAGTCTAGTTTATACGGAACGGTGCGTCGGATAATTATAAGTACTTCGTAGTTTATATTGATCAGTGTTTCAGGTAATTGATAATGGTACACGTTTATGTAAATAAAAAGCACCTCCCGAAGTTCTAACTGGGACAGATTGGCGCTTAAAAGGACACTGACAGGGTATTTATGCTCGTCAAGGTTTTTATTTGTACATTACATGTGAGAGCCCAGCTACCCAAAACAAAAATTGCAGCTCAAAAGTCGTTCTTTTTTCCTTTCGAAACGTTTCGGTAGAAAACTGACCGGTTCAAGTCGCTCTCACCCTCTTCACTATGGTCACGTGCAAAGTTGTAGGTCATCTAAGGCACACACTTAATATTATAAAAATAGAAAATAATATGTAACCCATTTTTCGTTGCTTCCAAGAAGCTGCAGATGCGTTGGCCGAAAACAAATGTGGCACAGATCACAGAAAGCACATGTATACTACTACGCCATTCTCAATATGGCGACGAAAACGGGGGTTCAACGACGCGATGGCGGCGCACGACGAACCAGCGTTGCGACGGACGTGGGACAGCTTACTTCGTAACAGACGTTCGCGTTACCGGCAAATCTATCTTCAAGCACAGAACGGAACCGTTACAAGAGCGAAACAATCGCGCGACAAACGGTGCACTCAACGTCGTCGTCTGCCTCGCACAATCAGAAAAGCGGTAAAA
>NW_024609838.1:5654162-5854949 GCF_016920785.2 Ixodes scapularis | reverse complement strand
CAGGAACAAAACGAGGCACATACGACAGACATGATATTATTGCGTCTTCTTGCGTTACTGTGTTTTGCTTGCTCGTGAGTGTGTGTGTGTGTGTGCGTGTGCGTGTGCGTGTGCGTGTGTGTGTGTGTGATTCAGTCCCAACCGACCCGGTTTTCAGCACTCCTCAGCTTCTTTGTGACGCAAACCTCCAAACATATACTTTTTTTTTCAATTTTTTTCCCGAGCTTCATTAGTCCAGAGCCGGCGTTCACATAGCCACCACACACAAACAACCAATCAGAGAGAGAGAGAGAGAGTTCTATTTTCGTCCCGTCCGGACGGTACACCGAATGCGCAACACAACCCCAAACAACGGCAGAGAACCCCCCCCCCCCGGCCCTCCCCCCCCCCCCCCCCCCAAAAAAAAAAAAGAAAACAAAAAAACTCTGTGTGGTTAATAAGTTTTCCGTCCTCGCTGCGGCGTGTAGGCCGCGCAAAGCGCGAGCGGATCTGTCCGTGATGCGCGAAACACGCAAGTTCAAAACGGGGCGGCTGCGACAGGCAGCGAGCTCCCTAACCCGGCGTTCTAACACCGAATTCCTGATGATCCCCCTTCCCCTTTCCTACTTGTGGGGCGTCCAGCGACGACGGGAACCGGCAGCTGCCGGGGGCAGCCATTCAAAACGAGGTGGCTCCTTTGTTTCCCGTATGGGTAACAATTTGAACCGACGCCCCCGGCGGCTGTGATTGCGTCTACACAGACCCTGACGATGGTCAATTTTTGGACTCGGGCGCGAAAATTGGGTTTCCGAGGCGGCGGTATTTACAGAACCGGCGAAGGGGAAAGGGAAATATGGGCCACGGGGGGTCGCTGAGCGTGGTTTTTCTTTATATCTGAGGGAAAGTTATTGTAATTTCTTTATAAAACAGCGCAAAAAACAACAACAATAAAAACAAAGGACGAGTCAAAGAAACTGGTGGACAGACCAAGCCCTGTGTTTCTTGTTAATTTGTTTTTTTTTTACATTTATTTGTAATTTTTTTTTTCATTTTAACGTGAAACTTTTTTTTTTCGTTAGTTGTTCTGGATTTCGTGAAGCTGGCTTAGGTTTTCCCGCTACATGTTGCGGGAAAACTGACGTCACGTGACCTCAACGCCGGTTCCATCTTGGTGCAAAATTTAGCGGGGAAAAGGATGTCATGCCACGCGACCTATATAGACAAATTCAGTTTCTCGCTAAATTTAGCGCAAAAAACTTTACGTCGCGGGATATGATGTTACCTGACCTATAGACAATTGCAAGCATGGCGCCACAAGTGGTGCCCCATGCGTGCAAGCGCGTGCAACGCGCGGGTGAACGTAGCTTTGACAAGCAAGTAATCGCACAGGCGTGCCTGCTCGAGCAGAGACATGGCGGCGGCCAGTCGCCCAGCTTGCAATCGTCTATACACCTGTGCAAGTGGGATCCCGGCTTAACCTCGAACCGCGCGCCAAGGTGAGGCGGACCTACTCTCCAGCCAGGACGTTCGCTGGTTGTCGTACAATGTTGCCAAGCGTCTCTCGCCGAAGCGTACACCACTGAGCGCAGAAAGAAATTTTAAAAAATAATTATAAAACGTACACGTGTCGTCTTCGACAGCAAAATAGCGAGGACAATTAAATAAAATGCCTAAAGCGGTAACAAATCGAAAATTTTCAAAAAGATCTAAAGTCTCAAGGCGCTCTCTTCAGAATGCGCCAAAAGTCGCATGGCCTTTGCATCAACGATGGCTGCGCTCGCGGCAGCTCTGGCTTCCATAACATGCGGGAACAGAGGCTGCGGTCGTTATAAAGTCAGCTCCAACCCTGAAAGATGCCCCGTCCTACAATATGTGACGCTACGATTCTGTGTGGATACCTCCTCCTGCGTTCCGAGACAGTAAGTGTGCCGCTAATATATAAGCCATCGGCGATGCAGCAAACGGCACCATCTTGTCATCGCGCACCCTAATGACGTGCCCCTAGCGCACCCCAGCATGGCGGAAACGGTACGGGGCGCCAGCATCGCTCAAAATGGCAGCGCACAGGAGCCTTTCTTGCAAACGTGTATACACACATTCAGACGAACTTGGTCTCCGCATAGCTTCGACACTGCATAAAGAGCCTGTATGTCGTGGCTTTCTTTGCGATGAGAATTTGATGTGTCACTCAGTGCCATTCAATTCGAACCACTGTCCGCCCATCCCCATAAAGGCCGGTTCTCACATGCAGCGAAGCGCTGATGTAGCGCTCCTCACGTGCCGTTTGCTACTTATCGTCTGCCATGAGCAGCAGTTTGGGCGGTGCAATACAAAGCTAGTGAACGCTGCCGTCAGCACGCGCTTAGCGCGAGGTGAGCGCTATGCTTGTAGCGCTCCGCTGCATGTGTGAACAGGCCTTTAGTGATCCCAGGCGCGGGCACCGACACGTGCATGGAAGCGAAGTACCACGCGATTTATAAGTGGCTCTTGGTTGGATCTCGTGGTCTGTAGCTTTGGCCTTTACTCTATTGTAGACTGAAGCGAAGTATGAACTTGTACAATAATTTTGGATGCGACACTTGATCGGAATCCTTTGTGAAGTGTAAAAAAGCGCATCTGTCTGCCCTCCCTTATCTGTGTTAATGCTAAAGTCATAAAAGACTTCATTTCAGTTAGCTGCATAGTTGTAGAAAATCCTCATCTGAAGCCATATTGATTTTTGCCCAGGATGTTAATACTCCCTATATAGTTTATCAAGTATTTACCTATTATATGCTCCGAAGTTTTACAGCATGTGCTTGTAAGTGAAATTGGTCTGTAATTACTGACGTTTGTTTTATCTCCTTGTTTCAAATATCGGAATCACTTTTCCGCATTTCCAGTCACAAGGGATCTGACCTTTGCTGAGTGATGCGCTGAATACTATCTCGAGGTAGTGGAAACACCACTCTGCATATCTTTTTAAGAACATATTCGGTATCTCGTCTGGTTCTGGGGAGTTTTCATCGTCAATATGAAGCAACATGTTAAACAGGCCTCGCTTATCTACTTTTATGTTTCCTACCGCAGAGTTACTATCAGAAATGTGAAAAACGGGAAGGTAACCATCGCCCCGTGTAAAGACAGATTGAAAATAGCGATTAAATGAAAAAGCAATCTGACCTTTATTTGTTATAACAGAATTGTTTTCTTCAATGCTAGTCAAAGTTTCCTTTGATGAAGATAAATGCCGCCAAACTTTGTCTGGAGAAGATCTCATAAATTTTAAAAGAGAGTTGTTCATATATAAGCCCGTGACACTTCAAAGTTATAGTCTTATAGACTACTAGAAAGATTCCACGCATCCTATAGTCTCTCAGACGTCTCGTTCTTTCTTAGCTGCCGCCGCTGTTCTTACCTTTGCTTCAGGCCGAACAATGTTTCTTGTTATCCAAGGATTATCTTGCGACAGTGTCTCTTGATTCGCGTAGGATCAAAACGTTTTATAGCGCTAAGGCACATTGCCTTTAGACAATGTGCCTAATAGGGAAAACTCTCTGAAGCTATCATAATTGGCATCTAAAAGATCTAAAATACTATCGTCATCAGCCTTAGAGAAGTGTGGAAAAGAAACTTTTGGGACCCTTGTTGTATCGCGCCTTCTCAATGGACCTGCGAATAACGCCATTGTGATGCTAGCACGTTTCACGTATCCAACAAAATCGCCTAGCAATTTTTCGTACACCTTTTTTTTTTTTTTTTTTCTTTTCTCGCGGTTTTTATTTTATATGCATCGCCAACTAGCCCAAGTGTGCGTGCTCTCTTACTGCGGAAACGGTGGTGATATGAATCGATCATTCTACTATAGTCACCTTCACCCGCGCATTCACACTACTCAAACAGTGTACTAAAGACACGGTGTGCACCGAAAACATGGTGAAATAAGTATTGCGTACACGCCTCAACATGTTCGAAAAACGAATCAATCAATCAGTCATCTTTTCTTTCGCAGCGAAATAACGTTTTGCTTCGTACATACGCCCGCTTGAAAGATGTTTCCAGGCAGTTTATTTTTCTTGTATTACCAATGTAACAAAAACCGTCGTACAAAAAAAAAAAAAAAAAAAGAAAAAAAACGCGCCTCAGAGAGTGTGTGCGTGTGCAGAGTGTCCCCTGCGTGATCTATTAGCAGTGTCATAGCCTTCTATACACTGACAAAGCCTGGCAGTTTGCCACGAGAGGCGGCCGCCGAAACGGAAAAGGTGGAGCGGAAGACAACGGACGAAAGGAGAGCCACGTCACTGGCTCCCCGCTGCGGCGAGCCGCCAAAACACACTATACTTTTTTAATGCGAAAACATTAATTGTCTCATGGAACGAGCTGACGTCATCGGTTTGAAGCGCGAAAACGGCCCATAGTTTCCTTCGGTTCCATTGGCTGACACGTGTCGACGGGCCTCCCATTGGCCGCTCTGCGCTCGTCACTTTCCACGACCACCCACCCCATGGCGCTGCATGTCCATCAGCGCGCCGTTAACACGGAGCGTCCAAGGACACCGTGCCCAGGGGAACACACGCGTTGACCGTTGACGAAAAGTACGCAGCAGACAAAAAAGGGAGCGGTCGAGCGGCTTGCATGCTTTCGCCTTCACAACTCATAAGAAGTGCTTAGGTTTACCTCGATCTCTTTTTTTTTTCCCTTGTTGGCGAAGTATGTTTCGTGTCCTCACCGCTGCAAAAGCTGTGCGCTGACATCCAGGTTCCCCAAGAAATGGCTCTTTGATGCTCTGTGCTCCGAGATCCTCGCGTTCCAAATCTGTGACGGGGCACTCTATGGCTCTGTCGTCGAACTGCCAGGCTTTGGGAGTATAAATGAGGCTATGGCAGGTGTGAGCCAACAACCGTCTGGAATGATCGAAGCCTGAGCACTGGAATTTCGACGTCATCACGCGTGAGAGATCGAGCGAAGGCACGCATTGGATATACGAGTGCTGCGTCAGTTGTTCGGCTGGGCCTCGACATCTCGGGCTAGGGTCCTCACTTGCCGATCTGGCACCGTCCGACTGCAATGACGTTCCGTGGAGAAAGAGAGCCTCTACACTCGTAAACACGAGGTTGGGACCGAAGCTGACGGAGCGCAACGATTGGCCTATAACGAAGATGACTTCGCGCTTTTGTCGTCGACGTCCAGTCGGCGCGCTCCACGAACTTTTGGCTCCAACTTTGTGTTTGACGAGTTTAGGGCCCCTGGTGGTGTTTTTTGTAAGTGCGAAATGTTTTGGCTCGCAGGCTACATATACACGGCTTCCAGCAGCGACGTGACATCAGCGGATATTGTGAAAGACCTTGCATGTGTGTGTGTGTGAGTGTGTGTCAGTGTGTGTGTGTGCCTGTGTGTGCGTGCGTGTTGGTGTGTCTGTCTTCTGCAGCATTTAATTCGTAATGCCGAGTTTTTTTGTGTCTTTTTTTCTAGCGAGAACAGTTAGGATTGGTTATTGGTAAGGTGCGATGGTGCAATGTGCAAGCCATGTAGTATGGTCACTGAAAAGGCGAGAACATCAGGGAGGTCGTTCAGTGGTCCCGCCTCGAGCGCGAGCTTCCTGCCATCGATGACGCTAGGGCGTATCGTGGGCGTCGAGCGTGCACTCGCAGCCGAAGCACGGTAGAAGGCGACGATGGAGCGCGTGGTGGAGGCAAGAGCATTCGAAAGAGACGCTCCGCCATTGTCACCTTATGGGTGACTTTACGTTGCTTGCCCGTGGCATCACCGTAGCTTGCTTGTGCTGATCGACTCACATCTGTTCCTGCCGAGAAAAACACAATCCATGCTACAACACGTACGTTCCAGTTTCCAGAATAGCATACGCGCTAAGCAGCAGGGTCACCACCACAACGCCGGCTAACGTGACGTCGGTACAAGCCACGTGTATCCCAACATGTCCCTTTGACTTTGCTTTGGTTTCGAGTCAAGGAAAAACAATATCAGTGGTGCGAGATGTTAGCTTCAGAATGGTGCGTGCTCAAAAGCGAGGTCATCAGAATGGCAACTATATTGTGACGTCAGTGCAAGCCATGTGTAGCAGATGTCTATTCGGCTTTGAGTTTGACTTCCAGTCCAAGAGAAACAGCATCAGTGGTTCGAGGCATTAAACCACAAAATGGAACGCGCTGAGCGGCAGGGCCGCCACAATGGCGGCTAATATGACTTCAGTGCAAGCCACGTGTAGCAAGGCGTCTCTTTGACTTTAACTTTGATTTCGAGACCAAGAAAAAAAAAAGTAAATGTAGAACACGAAAAAAAAAATGGAGTCAACCGGGACTGAATGCCGCGTCCTCACTTTTACAACATAAGCTGCACATACAGTCGTAGACGGGGGTGGAATGTCGGAGACGAAAAACGAACTATACTAGCGGCTAGAGGTACTACACACACGGCACCTTTCACAGAGACTGCGGGACATCTGCCCCCTAGCGGTGCGCGCCCGCTCCAGTTCCATCCGGAAGCCCCCATTAGCCAAAAATGCCGAGAGGCTTCACACAGCGGGAGGTCCCCATTCCACGACGAGGACTTTAAACGCCAACTCTGCGCCGTCTCTACGTGCACAAAAGCAAACGCGGCAACCGCCCCGCCCAAAAAGAAACAAGCAGAAAAAAAAAAAAAAGCGTCAAGCGTACACGAAGCGGGACAAGGCGCCGGAAGCGCGTCTCTGAAAGATCCGGTCGCCTGCAGACGACATCCGGAAGGCGGCGACAGACTTTCCACCGGAATGGGAACGTTCGAAAACGAAGAAGAAGGGCCGAAATGACGTTTAATGTAATAAATGTAATATATTTTTGAAGGAGTGTTGGCCGGAAGAACGGCGTGTGTTTCATTTTAATTATTTTTTGGAGCTCTTTTTGAAAGGACGAAACTCGGGTTTAGTTGTAGCGGCCGGTTGTCTTTGAAGGTTGTGTTTCTTCTGAGCTCCTGGGAGAAGTCGGGACGCCGCCTGTGTGTTGAAAATTTGGCGATACACTTGAACCCCAAAACAACAAAATATAGATAAAAAAAGAAAGTGGACAAAATAAAATTTGGCGGATACTACAACAAGCACGTCTGTTACAGTGGGCTTCATCAACTTCGGCATTAGAATATCAAATATTGTCCCTGTATGTACGTTTTCAGGCTACGTTAACCAAAAATGTCTCATTCAAAGTACATATTGTGTTGTTTGGTATGTACGTTCGCATATGTGCCGCGCCATTTTTTTTTTTTATAGCTTTCCCACAGCTTTCATGTGCGCTTTCATTCACTGAGTCGCGAGGCTTCATACCAAACCAGTAATGAAGGCGGGTACCCGTGGCAAAACTGTAGGGCGTCAGCGTTTTTTCAGTTGTTGTAAGTCGACGACTTTGTTTCCTGACATACAGATACATGCCACTCATTACTGGATGAGCATCGCACCGGCGTGCGGTCGCGTATCACAACTGCACTCCTGTGACACAAGACAGTTATGATGCAAAAACGCAGTTATGTTATTACTGTTTGTTTCCAGAAAATGTCGCGCTTTGCTTGAACTTCCGAGAGATCTGACCGTACAGATAACCCGAACCAGCGTGATTTGTACGATTAAGTGTCAGTAGGTTTTTTCATCTAGGTTTTGTATTGCGATTAGGGCGATTTTTATATTATGTAACTCAGGTTGGTGTTATTCCTCCACCCCCCCCCCCCCCCCTCACACACACACACTAACACAAAATAAAAAGGAAATAAAGACACCATTTATAGATACAAAGAGACATATCGACAGACCAAAGCCATTCAGAGCGGAGTTCATCGCCATCCCAGAAAGTTCCGCCAACACATCGTAACCGGCCTCTAACCCGCGTCGTATCGCACCACCACGGGGAAGGGGGGAGGCAACGGCAAGCGGGGCAGTTCACCAACTCTTGCCGAACAGGAGGATTACCGGCCTGGATTGGCCGCCCCTCACCCGCCGAGCTTCCTAAATGACGGCTCGGAGGATTAAGGACGCCGGTGGGGGAAGGAGAGATCTTCGGCTCCCCTAGACTTCGTTCCACCGCAACTTGGCAAAAAAAAGTACGTTACTCGCCCCCTTTAGCCAATCGACGCGACGGAGCGCAGCACGTGTAACGGCTTTCCTTCGGAGAAGTGCACCGGTGCCACCCGCAAGACAAGGCCGACTGAGCGTGACGTCATCATTGATGGACCCGCCCCAAGCTGAAAACGCATTGAAGCTTGACCAGAGGCGTAGCCACCTGCTCGCGGTGAGATCCTGCAAGACGCGTTGCCACCAGTGATGACGTTTAAAGGGGAAAAGGCGGAGGCCCTTTGGCTTCCAGGAGGTATCGAACGCACTCCGTCGACACGGTTGCCACGTGGTTCGGTCCGACGCGCTGATTGGCTCCCCGGAGGCCGTATAGGCTTTCGCCCTGTGCCACGTCACCACGATACGGAGTGGAGTAGTAACAAGGACTCCCTTTATACTCCATCGTGAGGCGAAAACCTTACGATGGAGCGCAGAGGATGCTAGGAGGAGGAGCTTTCGATGGGACACCAGCGACTCGCGCTAGGTCCGCGTAGTCACGTGACGCAATCGCGGCTCTGGATTGGCTAGGGTTGGCTCGTAGCGTCCGCGTCGGTCCATCGAAAGGTGAGACGGAGTGTGGTATCGGAAACAGCTGCCTTCTGAACGAGTCCGTGCTATGACGAGATAGCGGAGAGACTTGACGCTCCCTCCGCTCTCGGAACTTGCCCTGCCTCGCGGTACACTGACGCCGCGACCGGCTTAAGGTCACGCTTTCCCTTCGATGTATGCGACGCCTTTTTGAGGGTGGAGAGAGGCCAAGGTGAGTGACGAAGAGCTCGTTCGAAGAAGAATAGGGCGTATTTCAGTTCCGCTCTAAGGTACACTGATACTGCGAAGCTTCTTCTTTCCTCGCTTTCCGAAGAAACGAACGCTGTAGCAGCGCTTCAGAGATCCGAAGAGAACCATGATGAATTTCAGTAGACCACGGAACGTCCAAGTCAAACGTGCGCTGATGGACCGATTCGACCCAATGACGGAATTCAATCCGCGTGTTGCAATGCATTAACATCTCAAATGCACCTGCCTCGTTTCCTCTACTTTGTCACGTGTTTCCAGCTTCATCATTCGTGCAGCTACGAAAAGGCCTCCATCATTACACCAAGTACGCTCAATGTCAGGTGTTCTAGAAGCGGGGGAGTGTAAAACGAAGGCCGACACTCGGTCGTGGTGCGCACGGATGCCGCATGGTGTGGCCTTGGAGAGGGGCGCTATAGAGTCACTGCCTATGCTACGCTTACTTAGGGGTGTATCGCAATGGTGTCATTCTGGAGCCAAGCAGTACGGGAAGCCGCGGTCGGTTTTGCAAGGGACACGAAGGCGCAGACGCGAGGCGGCGTGCTTAGGCGCGCTGCGCAAGGAAAGTAGTGCGGCGCAAGGCGACAAGCCGCGCATGCGCCGTCATCGTCGTCCCGTCATTTCCTGTGTCCCTCTTGATTGCAAAAAGCGCGCCCGCAGGTTTTGCGCCGTTCTGGTGAATGTGGTGTTGGCGGCTCCACGGTCTTGGTGGCGTCGTGTCGTGGTGAAGTAAAGTCGTCAAGTCGCTGTTGCCAGAACATATATACCATCGTGAGCCTGCTGTCTTCCCAACTCTTGGAGCACCTTTCTCCTCGAGCGATTCTTGCGTTCTTAAAAGTTGGCGATCTCCTTCCCATAAGCAAAAGCCAGACGAAGCTGCGTCTCATATAGTTTCTCGCCGTCGGAATTCTCTAAGAACAATAATAATATATTATTTAGTAGGGTACGTTGTTGGGCTAGTTGGTTCATCTTAGTAAAACATAGAAAATAGCGCAACAGAAAGACAAGGACAAGAAGTATACAGGACAGGCGCTAACCAGTCCTTTCCTAAAGCAAAACGAAATGAGTCTTGCACGACAAGTAGCCAAGGCGATATGGCTAACCAGACACGAAGCTGATTCACTAAACGTAGAACATAAAAAAGGGCCCACTGTAGAAGAAATATAGTTTAGTAGGGTACGTTGTTGGGCTAGTTGGTTCCCCATCTTAGTAAAACAGTCCTGTATACTTCTTGTCCTTGTCTTTCTGTTGCGCTATTTTAGATGTTTTACTAATAATATATTAATACTTTATTCGTACTTGGGAGGTGTCGATCCAGGCTCTTGCCGCTGTCCGCGCGATCTGTGCACTTGTAACACTACAGCCTGTCATTGTCACGGGGATCTTTCTACGCGCACGCGAAATTCATTGCGGTAAACAACGCAGCGGCTGACAAAAATGCCGTTCCCTCGCTTTCGAATGAGAACTCGCCGACTCGCCAAGATGGCCGGATGTGCCGGACGCGTATCGTGTATCACTCCGCGAGAGCCGCAGACGCGAGCAATGTGATCGTCGTCCCTGTCGTCTGCTTCCCATATACCTTGCAAACAGATCCTCTAAAACATCGCTCGCATTATATTAAAAAAAAAAAAACGCAATTCTATTCTACCGCGTTGCTACACATAATGTTCTATAATTTAGGAAGCTTTTAGTTCCTTCCATTTTACTCTAGGATTTCTATTTTGCGAACGCCAAGCGGAATATATGTTCCCGCGAAACTCGACACTCTGCAAGACCGCTTTACCCCCACGAAAGTCGTATCTGGTTCTGCCCACGTGACCACTCCTCCGCCAATAGGGAGATGGCGGCGGAAGATAAAGGAACGCTATACTCTGGCCCACGCGGAGCCTGTATACAGTGACTCTAGAGCGCTGGAAACGTCTCTGGAAACGCAGAATGCGAAAGCGCGGTGGCTGATATTGCTTGTGTGGTGTGCAGCTCTTGGTTACATCAGCCTACCTAACATTTGGAATATTATTTTTTGTAGGTGCTAGCAACGTCGCACTATTTTTAGACCGCAGCTCTTAGGCGCCCGTTTCCGGCTTGAACGGCGTCGGCGTCGTCGTCGTCGGCGTAACCGCGCGGTGCGTTAGGGGACATTTCCCATGATGCAACGCGCGGGGAGGTGGAGGGGAGGAACTTGAAGGATGAGGGCAGGAGGAGGGGAGGGTGAGGAGAAGGGAGGAGGGATAGAGCCTTCCCTCCTCCTCCTCAAAAGCTGCGCTCTAATTCGGCGTTACAGAGTGCTTTAAACGTCTTTCATTCTTTTTAAGCGATTGCAGCGGTTCTCACTTTAGTAGCGCCACGCGGCGAGGCTCCCTAACGTGGGAACTAGCTGGACAATTTTGTTTCCCAAATAGCACGCATTGCTTTAATCGGTGCCGAAAGTCAAAGTATAATGGACCCGAGTTAAGAAGAAAAAAAAAAAAAAAAAGGCACGGATAGCGGTGCTCGCCGCTGAGAATGTTTTGGCAGATTTTGTTCATTCGCACGTATATCAAATCTACTGCATACTACGGAAAGCATTGCATGTGTGCATGCTCTAGTTTAACAAGTATACAAAAATATGCCAGAAACTTCAAGCTTGAAGCGCTTTAAATTTCCGAGCTGGCACAGCGGGCCTTTGTGTGCCCGCTTGCCGAGCAAGCGGGTACACAAGGGCTTCACGGCAGCATTCAGTGTCTTTAAAGGAGCTGTGCAACGATTTTGACGTTGAAAGAATTGGCATCTTCAACTTTTGACATTGTTTATCTTGTCACAAAGGACAGAAAACACACCTCCTTTCTTCAAAATGTTGCATTCCGCCACGTAATCGCGAGGTAAAAATTAGAATATTTCCCGACCTGTAGCCGCGAGCGGCGGCCATGAGAAGCACGCGGCGTGACGTCAATGGGGGTCTTGTAGAAAGATAGCAAGTTGTGCGAATACCTGCTCGATAAAAGATAACTTTTTTTATAAATCTTGTCGTTCCAACATAAATATGAATGCGTCGAAAACCTGGTATCATCGACTAAATTTTTATTATACGGATTTTTAGAGGCGCCATCTTCCCGAGGCCAACAAAACCGTCAGCTTAATCTTCTACCGCGAACAGCCGCCAGAAGCCGGAGGGGAGGGGGGCAAAGCCGGACGGGGCAGAAGGCTGTGGCCGGACCCGGATGAGACTTCCCTCCTTTCACCATATTCTTAGCGCTGCGCAAGCACGGGGTCACGCGGGGATGAGTTCTCCCTGATCACTGATGGCTCTAGAGAAAGAGAGCTTCACCAAAACCCCGCGCCACCCCCATTGACGTCACAGCGCACGTGACTCGGAAAAGGGTGAAGGAGTTGAGAGGTGCCGAAAACCTCAATCTTTGTCCATTTTTAAAATAAAAACTAGGACATGCAGGCAAAATCGGTTTTCTGTTCTTTACTGCAGAAAGGTCGAGACACCAACTCCCAAATTATTTAAGCAAAGCACTGAAATTTTTGCACAGCTCCTTTAAAGGGATGCTGAACCGAAGTTTGGAGCTTACAAAACAAGGCATGGAACTATAGGGGGGACGTTGCAACCCCCCCCCCCCCCCAGAAAACAATCAAACAAAAAAAAAACATCATTAGTACAGTGACGGTCGGCCGTATTTCTGGAAAAGAAGTGCGACATTCGATGTGGGCGACGAAGCCGACGAAACATGTGACGTCACGATTCTCGTTCCCTCTCCTCTCCGCTTTGTCTCCTCGAGCTGGTGAATCGAAGCGAGGAGGAGAGCTTCAGGCCGCTCTCCCTCATTCTCTACTGTTCCAGGAGGATCGTGACGTCACGGTACTCGCTTGATCGCGCCCTTCTTTTTTTCTAGAAACACGACTATACGCTTGAGATATCGATGAATGAGTGCTCTTTTGGAGTTCGTAGCGTCCCGTTAACCACTTCTGCGGCCTTATTTTGCGAAAAACAAACTTCGGTTCAGCGTCCCTTTAACGTTGCACGGATCTACCGACCTGCTGTCAAAATGCCTTTCGCATACAGCGAAAGTTTCTTCGAGAGGCTTGTCCGCACCAGGGATCGCGCTGGCCCATTTTTGAAACGAGTTGGCGATTCTCGCTGCACGAAAAAGGGGTAGCTTATCCCCACACGACTTGCATCCTCTATGGCACCCCGGCACGAAACACCAGCGTTGCGTTTTCTTCTTTTCTGGGCAAGGCATGGCATACAGCCACGAGAAAGTCGAGTAAACACCGATGCGACCGAGAGCCTGACAGCTTCAGGAGCCTCAGATATGATGTTCTAGAAGGGATAAGATGTTGTAATACTCCCCACCACGGAGCAACTCCACCTCGTACACTCTAAGAAAGAAAAGGTGTATCGTTACACGCTTTGTCTCATATAATACTCCCCAAAACTTCATTTCGACGTACTGAGCCCTATAGTCTAACAGACGGCCCGAAATTTTACGAGGGGCTTGATAACGGTGCGATATAACTTTTTAAATTACTAAAGCACGTATCAAAGACCACATAATAAAAACACCGAGTTGTAACAGTAAAACCAACAAATCCAGATTTTTTTTTTAGTCAGTAACACGTACCTTAGCTATTTCAATAAGTTGTACCCCACGGCTATCAAGCCCCTCGTAAAATTTGGGGGGCGTCTGTTTGACTATAGGGCGCTGTACGTCGAATTGAAGTTTTGGGGTGTATTATATGGGACAAAGGGTGTAACGATACACCCTTGTTTCTTGAGAGTGTACGGCGCCCCTAGGTACAGCGCCAAATTTACCCCTAGTGACATCAACACGCGGAGGGACCACACCGCCCGAGTGGAAAGGGCCGCGCTTTTCACGCCTCCCCTTCTAGTACACGCTACCCAATGTGCTGCTTTCTTGGATGACTACAGAGCTCAAAGTTGCCAGACTGAACATACGAAGGTCGTCTATACCGCAGCAATAAGCCAAGTTCGAACAGTTCATTAAAAAGAAAGCATCCCGAGACTGGACCCAGCTTGAGGACACACGCAACGAAGCACCAAGATAAATAGCAGCACTACGCCCACCTCCATCGGTGGTATATTTTCGATCGAACGGGACCGAAATGAGGTTGGGCGAGTTCCCCTTTTTTCCGACCAAAAGCAGAAAAAGGCACGGTCCATGGAAACAAGCACTCTACTCGTCGCGCGCGTCTCTCATCCCATGGATTCTCAGCAGGTGGGATGAGTCAGCACTTCTCGTCACCGCAGGCGAGGGACGAGCCAATCAAGGTGGCGAAACGCTTCCCAACTTCCGCCGCAGGCACTAGGCCTAATCAAGAAGACCGGGGGGTCGCTCCGGAACATTGTGAGGGGGAGAGGAGTCTCCCCCTCACAATGCACGTCCACACTCGACCACACACTCACGCTAAAAAAAAAACGGGGCCAGTAAAACAAGCGCAGGCCGCCCTTCGCTGGAGCCCGCAGCGCAGACCACGTGACGCCGTAGCTCGTTTGAGCCCGCAGCACGAACCCACGTGACTTGACCCCGCGGCGGTAGCGCTGGGGACAGCCATCATTAGTGGGGGCAGAAAAAGAGAGAACGCCAACTACCGGCGGGGGTCCAAACCACGGTTTGTCGCCTCCGGGGGGCGCCCGGGCCCGCTCACCTTACTTCGTTGGTTTTTCGTGAAGAACGATGGCGAGATCGTGCGCCGCTGAGTCGGCAAGTCTGGTCCGCGGCTAATATAGCCCCATTTTTTTTTTTTTTTTTTTTTTGTACTTCGACAACGAGATCGGGATCCGCTTCGTTAGGTGCTACCGGGAAGGTTGTCGGTGTGGAGTGTTTGTTGTAGATTTGCGCGGAGGTGAGGCGCGGTAGCTGGTTTGTTTTCTCGGCGTTGTGATGACGCATGTGTGGGCCGATATGTGCGGACGCTGAGATATATATCGCGGTTAGTTACCGCGAAGAAGGAACAAGAAACGCAGGAAACTACGTAGTATGGTGATCGCCCTATACAGCCTACCTATGTAGCCGGCCTATTGCCTTTTTAGTGACATTTATATGAGCTTCATGTCCTACATTTTGCACGCCACAATCAATCGTCACGAACGCTGCGGTATAGAAAGCGAAACTATGCGCTAATCGGCTTTACACTTTCAAACCGTACACGGAATGCTACGATTTGGCGTATATTAGCTCATGCACGCTGGACACTGCATCCAGTTTCACCCAAATATTAACCGCAGCGAACACTGCTACTCACCCAGCCAATCAGGCGCCGAGGGAATGTCACGTGACTTGGTGCTCCGCGCGCCACTGTGTCTACCCGAAAGTTCACGTGACACGCTTTCAGCACCGGATTAGATCCGGAGGACAAGATACAGTGTGAGCTGCGCCTGTTTTAAGGTGGAACGGGCTGCAGCGTTCCTTTGTCCGCCTTCGATACGGTGTTCTGTCTTGAGTAGACCCGGAATAAATCGCCCAATCGAAGAACATTGATAACGGAAAGTAAACTTCCGCACTGTTAAGTCTGGTACGCTTTTTATTCGAACATTTTCGGTTCTTCACAGGAAACAATCCTTTTTAATTAGTTATTTTCGGACATATCACTGAGAGTGAATATTCGTGCGTCCGTTCTTCTGCAGTGCACTTGGATAACAAGTCACTGCGTTGTATGGAGCAAGTTGGCTAAACCACAAACACGTCGAGGAGATATACAGGGAAGATTCGCATGTCTGCGATGCGACACCTCCACAGGTGTCACATCTAGCACATGTACATCTAGTACATTTGCATCTAGTACATGCACCTAAAACATTCGCATGCTTGCGATGTGACAACCCCCACGTGTTACATTCTACGCTCAAAGTATCAGATTGAAAATACTAATTCGGTAAAGGTGCTCCGACACACCAAAAGACCCGTTTTTCTTTTTTTTTTTCTTTTTCTTTTTGTTTAAAACAATGCAAGTTGTGGTCATAGAAAGGCAAAAAAATACCACAACGCAAAAAAAAAAAAAAACATTTCACACGCGCACGCGCGTTTTTTTATTTTTGTTTTTTTGCTCTCCCTCTCTTTAACTCCTCGCTTCCTCTTATTTGTGACCCAATCCATTATGGAATTTAAAAGCTTTATAAGCGACATTTCTATAATATCTACTAGCGGCATTCGTAAAACATGTTTTTTTACGCGATTGCGAACGCACCACGGCCCATCTTTCTGAAATACCGAAAAGCGGAGTCCGGAGTGATGTCGCATCCTGGCTTTTTATCCTCCCTCAGAAAACGTGGCGGCGATTGACGGATATAGTGAGGATGATCGTTGAGTCGGGGAAGCGGGCGAAGTTCTCTGGTTTAGGTGTCCGGCAGCCTCTAACACTTCGAAAAGGAGATAGTGATACGGTCAAAACAACTGGGTTTGGTGTCTGCGTACCATAGTTTCGGTTGTGACTTCGCCGGAGCAGCCTTTCACGCAGAACCGGCCCGACGTGGCCCCTCGCGTCGCTGACAGAAGTCCACTGCGTGTTCTGTTCGACCTCGCACCGTTTCAGAGAATGTGGAATCTCTGAAAGGCCCCCAAAAGAACTTACTCGAAGGTGAAGTGTTTGTCTGCTCACAGCGATATGACGCATGCGCACGGAGGACAGCAATTTTTCGCGGGACGCGGGCGAACATGACACTTCCGGTCGGGACTGTTCGGAGGTGTGAGAGAAAGTCGAGTTGCAGAACGACTGAATCTTTGACGTCACTGCACTTTCGCGGATCGCACGAAAACCTCAAAATGAACTCTAGAAAAAACATTTTTTTTTTTTTTTTTACTTTACAATATCTGAGTTGCCAAGTTTCGAATCTTGAAGGTAATGTCCAGGCATCGTTTTCAATCGTTCCTGAAAAAAAAAAAAAAAAAAAAAAAAAAAAAAAAAAGTTTATCTTGTCAGTTAAATTCAACTTTTTGTTCACTCGCCGTTTAATTTTTTTTTTCTTTTGCATTGCAAGGATTTGCGTTTTGATTGAATCACAGAACGACAGGCGGGTCGCTGACGGTTCCAGAAATGAAGAGCAGGGGCGTCATCGCACTTCTTGCTTTTCGATTCGTTATTTGGCGCGATGCACCAATCTGGCAGGTGTTTTCAGCTGTCTTAAAACTCGGCCCTTTGGACGAGTTGGTTCATATAGTGACGTAAAAGGGCTAAAAAGCGCACACGAAACAAGGACAATAGGGGCACAAAGACGACTAGGACGTCCTGCCGTCTTTGAGCCTCTACTGTCCTTGTTTTTTTCGCACTTTTTAACATTCTATTTCAGCTTACGCCACGGATCATCTTTACGCTGTGATGCCCCGATTCGTATGCCCTGCATTAAAACACACATAAAAAAAAAAAGGTCGGGATGGTTCACCTTTTGCCTCGCTTTCCATTCTTGGCTTCTCTGTTTCACGCTAACGCGTATTTACCGAGGGAATACTTCCGCGTTCGCATTGTGCGTTCGAAGAGACTGGGACCATGCCCGTAAATTATTTAGAAATAAAACACACGAAACTACCGTTAATTCATTATGCAGACGTACCCATGCGACACCACCATTCCGGTGACTGAATCCTCGGTTCTCGAACTTTACGTTCGTCCCGCCGCTTTCATCGCAGTCTCCGAAAGCCGACTTCTGAACTTCCGAAACAAAGGAGCTTTGTCAGAGGATTCTTCGTTCGAGTTCGCGCTTAACTCGTTCCTTGTATGCTGTTCGCTGGCGACCTCGTATGCTGATGGGATGCATGCAGACAGCCCAAGCGAGCTTCGACGTGAATAGCTGGTGGCCGTTTTGAACTTGTGCAACGAAGTGGATGCAGACGACGCTTCCAGTTTCAACGGCGTATTTAGAATTTTAACAATCTATAGAGCTTATGAGATATATAGATTGGCTGATTAAGGAAACAAAACAGACGCCAACAGGCAAGCGTTGTCGGTTCTAATTGGCTACGCCGTGTTAGTTATAAAACGAAGGAGAAAACGGGGGAATCGGTGGTCACGAGTGGGCTAGCGCACACCATCTCAGAGCACGTGAACGAAAGCTCGCGTTGCAGAACCCAGGGATCCTTGGTTTCATCCCCACCCCTGCCCGTTTCGATCTGGATGAGCATCGTACCGGCGTGCGGTCGTGTATCACTACTGCGTAGTGCAAGTTAAAGACCTTGGGCTAGCGGTTGCACCGTACTGGCTAAATTGCTCATCTACAGCTGGGAGACAATACGTCGCCCGCTGAGGCAGACTAATAGCCCTTTCCCCTGGCAAATGCGGAGCGCTCCGCTCTAGCAGTCGTCGAGCGGTCGGCCTCCATGAGCGATCGGTCACGTGATCCATCCCAGTGGCACGCGCTGCGTAGCAAATCGAGCGTAACGTTCCCAGCGCCACCTCTTCCAGAGCGTCTGCTCTCGCTTTTGAACAGTTTCGGTTCCAATTGCTATCTTGCTGAAAGCATGAAGTTCTGATCGGAACTTTATGCTTTGACAAAAAAAAAGAATTGATTGTTTACTTCTTGATTAACGGTGACCCCGACGTTAAGACACAATTTATTTTTCCTTAGAGTTATGCAAGCTCGATGAAGGCAACTCGAAGAACTTGTAAGAGCCGTAGAATTCTATTAAGCAATACCAAACACGTATGTTGTAAAGCGATCGTCATCTCCGAAGGCGACTTTCATCTGCGGAGTATTTGGTGTGTTCTCTTATAATTATTCCAATTATATTACAGAGACCACAAAACGAACAAACGACACACCTAACTCTTCATTCGAATAGGCGCTCACAACGCCTTCGACGTAACGCGGCATCTTGGGCCTTTTCGCTGGCTAAGCGAACGACTCGGTAAACACTTCGCAGAGAACGACTGCCTCGTCGTCTCTTAAGCTGGAGCTAAGCTGGTATCTTCGTCGCTGTCACTAATTTCGCTGTCCCTGGGTTTTATTAGACCTTCTGATATCAATTGCACCGATGCCATCGCCGTAGTATGCTCGGGCGAGTCGGTGATGACGAGGAAAACGAAAGCAAGCACAGCAAGAGAGCCAACCGAGCAATCGAAGCAAAAAAGCCGCGAAACTCCTTCACTCCTGTGAGGTCACGTGACCCCGGTGACGTCACGTGACCCCCGTGAGGTCACGAAGGTCACGTGACCTCACGGTTACGCCGACGGCGATGCCGCGCGGAGGAAGGAGTAGCAGGCAGGATGAGGAGGTGAGGAGGAGAGGGTATATGCTCCCCTCAGCACCCTTCCCTCCTCCTCCTCCTCAAGAGCTGCGCTCTAATTCGGTGTTACAGGGAGTTGTAAGCGGCTTTCTCCTTTTTTTTTCGAATAATTTTTGTTTCGGTTTTTTAGGGTTTCGGTTTTCATAATTTCGGTTACCGGTTAGCCGCCCCTGAAAACCGTTGATTTTTTTTTTCCGGTTCGATGGCTTTTTAACAAGACAATAATGAAAACATCCTGCCTACTGCTAATTTTGATTTAAAGGGACACTGACAGGGTATTTGTGCTCGCCAAGTTTTTTATTTGTACATTACATATGAGAGCCCAACTACCGTGAAAACACTTCGCGGCTCGAAATTCGTTTTATTTCAGACCGAAAACAGCCGATCGAGAACCGGCTGGTTTGAGTCGCGCTCACTCTCTCCTCCGTGGCCACGTGCCGTTTTCTATGGTTTAGACACAACCACCAAAGATAATCAAAGTTGTGGGTCATCTAAGGCACAGACACGACAATAAAAGTAGAAATGAAATATGATACCTATTTTTTGTGGCTTCTAAAGAAGTTGCGAATGCGTTGTTTGGGGAAAACAAAAGTATCGCAGTCACGTGACTTCCGCCACCTCTCTCCTCCTCTATATTTCTGCTTCCTCCCCAGTCCAGTTTCGGTTTCGATTTCGAGCAGTTGCGTTTTTTTTTTTTGTTTTTTTTACTCTATAAAAAAATTACGTGACGCTGCAGCAAAATATTGATTGGGTGGTCTTCTGACGCCACTATAAATCGCCTAACAAAAAAGTAAGCAAAACTCTTTGTTTTGGAGGGTGTCAGTGTTTTTTTTTTAAGTTTGACAACAGTTATTCAGTAAACGGTTGGAAGTAATGCATGATAATCTACAATGGGTCAGCGAGGCGAAAGTAATTGGAGTCGTAAACATTCGTGTGTTTGTGTGGATATGTATATAGGCAGAGTGCTGCTGATCAGCCATTCAGAGAGGCGACATGTCTCGACACTATAAATTAGTAATTCAGACAATGCAGAACGGTTAACTAGGCTGGGATCTTCAAGTGCCTCAGGCAGTAGTCATACACGATCGCATGCCGGCGCGATGCTTATCCAGATCAAAACAAAACACAATGATAAGCATTCCCAAATTTCTTTACCACTTAAAATCGGTCAAAACATTCTTCAAGCCACAGTTTGAGGCATTTCATAAATTATTTGAGAATGAACGCTTCTACGGATTTATTAAGATGTAAAAATAAGTGCATTGATTATTGAAACCTATGAATATGAAGAAAAACGATGTTTTCTGCCTGTTGCCGTTTTTCAGGCGTTAAGCAAGAAACCAAAATATTCGGTCCTTTTACAGGATCGTGTATTCTCTTCGAATAAAATGTTTCCGGAATAGAAAGGGCACACAAGATGGAAGAATCGAACGACCAAGAGCTACTAATAAAAGCTTCGACTCGCCAGTCGCATAGACGACACGAACGAAATCTGGCGCCCACCAACGTCCGGCTAGCCGTTTTGTTAACTCTCTGTTGTTGACATCAGAATGGTGGCAACGCCATTGATTGGGGGTCTCTATCGTTTCGTCGAAAACTCCTTCGTGGAATTACGTTTCGTCCAACAACTTTCTATGGACTCACGATTCATGGACACACGTTTCATGAGCACACGTTTCGTCGACACGAGTGTCTCATGGACACTCATGATACGAACTGCACGCTGTAGGAACATTTCGTCAAGCAAGTAACAACAGAGTGCACGTTTACCCCCCCCCCCCCCCCCCCTTACCCCCGACTGTTTTCATGCCGCTTCGCGGTGACAGTTTACGGCAGTTATAAAAATATCCGTCTCTATCTGCAAAGCCATCGGCTCCCTGACCTTGTCAGGTCAGCAAGAATTGGCTTTTAACAGTGAATGCGTTTTATGGGTCGTTTTTTTAAAAGAAGATCGTCATCAAGAAACATTATGAACGAGTGTCATTGTAGAGTGTTACACGACCTTAAAGTTGCATATTAAAGTAATAAAAAATAAATAACAATTAGGTATGAAATAAATAAATAAATAAAACAAAGGAATAAGAAGTAAGTAAAACAAAAAAAAATAGGAACTAACAAAAACAAATAGTGGTGTGGGTTGTTTGTGCGGGACACTTTCTGTGCCTTCCAAACTTTGTCAACCGAATCGAACTTGAGTCTGCATTTTTCGCGGTTTTGGCATTTGTACATATATGCAGATCAAAATGCAACAATTTGATTTCCTTTGATATCTGAGGGTGTCCTCTTTTTCATTTGCAGATGCAGCGACGCCGGCGGCGTGCTTGCACTCCGGTGGCTCCTAGCCGCTGGGGCTCTTTCGGGCTGCGCGCTCCTGGCCAAGGAGCAGGGTATCAGCGTCCTGCCGCTCTGCATGGCCCTCAGGGTCAGAACCCTCGCCAGGACGACCTCCGGGACGCTACGGTCACGTGACAAGCACAGGTCGGTGCGCTGTATTCTGACCTGCACACGCAAACAAATATCCGCGGGGTTTCGCCGCGTTGTGCTAAGAAGTTTTATCCGAGAAATACTGCGGATGATTTTTACACTAACCAAGCGCGAGAGGGTTACATCAATTTTTCAACCGAGTATTCGAAAATGTCATTATTTAGAGTGTGTATACAGATTCGGATGGCAGTGGTTTCCCCAATCGTTAATCGTCCAAAAAAAGATATTGATTATAAATGCATTATTTATTCCTTAAATGGTGGTCTGACATTTTACTCATCAAAAATTCTCCCTCGGGCATTCTTGCTGTTCACTGTAACAGATGCCCGTGAGCAGCAAATCTGCTGAGAACCAGTGTTCTTGGGAAAGTTAAAAACAAAACGGAAGAGAGAGAGAGAGTTATATTCGAAGCGTGCAATATAAGACTGGCAGGAGACGAAAGCTGGGTCAGTGCACCGTCCGTGAAGATTACAGATAAGGAATTTGCTTTTTTATGCGGGGAAGGCGATTGTGTCTATAAACAATTGCGCGTTTTCAATCAAACTTTGAGTTGCGAGTAGCACTTTGTGCTGCCTGGTCTTCCCCTGTCCCAGTTTTTGTGAGGCGCTGTCCTCCGACTGAACATAAACCAACTAGACCAATTCGCCAAATGTTTTGACGTGAACGTGGCTGGAAAGTCCAATATAGCGGCTATTGCTGTAAAATCTGTTCCCGGCAGTGTACTGCGTCATACACAGGCAGAAATCGTCATCTACGTAGGATCCGTCTTTGGGTAGCTAGATCAAGTTGCAATCGTTTGGCTACCGACACACATGCCGCGCCTTTCGACGAAGAACGTTGTCGCTATGGTCACATCACCGCGTACGCCAACCAATGGATGTGAGGCGCCACCCGCGAGGTCCTTGACACGGGTGGCACCGCCCATCTCAGTGCCTATTCGATTTTAGTCCGCTTTCGCGTTAAAACTCGGAGCGCAGGCGTCCGGCGTTTTGGCGTTTGATCGTGTTTGACGGCAGTCACAACGGTCGAATCTCTCGCAGACTTTTTATTTCGCCAAGTGTCCAAATTAGAGTCCTAGAGCTCGGCGTTCTGACAGTTTCCGCTGAACTGTTGTCTTCTCTTCTCCCTCTGTATCTCAGCGCATAAACATAGGTGATATTGGCGTGTTGATTTAACACGTCTGCCAGCCGTGCTTGTGGTTCGGTAACCTTCTTGCGAAAAGCAAGAGGACACCGTGCTTGATGCGCCTTAAACTTTACTCTATGATTGCAATGGCGTTCTTCAGCATTAGCGGCCAGATGTGTCTTTTTGTTTTTGTTTTTGTCCAACCCGTTATCGTTGACATTTTTCTTTCCCTTCTATCGTTGGTTATATGCGGCTATTTCCCCGTTTACGACGAAGATGAATCTGCATGGGTATTAAAATTCCTTTCCTGCTTTTACCCACCCCCCCCCCCCCCCACCGCGTTTTTTTTTTTTCTAGACGTTTGCACGCAGCGCCTCGGGGCGCCAACGTCTTGTAGCTGGCGTGACTAGACCATCTGCTAGTCGAGCATTGCTAAGGCAGACCCACGGTTGTCAGACTGGCACCCAAGCAAAGCGCTTTCGATCCACTGTGGCCAGACAAACTTTCGAAGCGCGCCTGCTTGCAAACTTCTATATAGGCAGCAGAAAGTATTGAAAGCAAAAATTCGAACTTAGGAGTTATGTTTCGAAAGTTCGACTTAAATGTACTTTCTGTTTGCAAAATGTAAAAACAAACAAAAATTTTTTTTTTTAATATATAGTTGTACCGAGTCTTGGCTTCTCTTAGCTGGCAACGGAAACAAAAGCCTTACGCAGTAAACAAGAAAAACAAAACAAACAAAAAAAAGTGACAGATGGGAACGCGGGGCTCCAACTTCGAAATAACAACCTTTTCACCTCGTAGAGACAGATATTCGCAGGAGTAAAACGGAAAGGACGTACGTACGCCTTCAGAAAGGTTACAAACGAATTTAACGTCTCGAATGGCGGACGAAATATAACCTTTCATATGTTTCTTATCCTTATTTTAAGACACCGCGCGTACGCGCACCCGTTTTAAACGAGAAACTCGGTCGTGAATCCAGCACCCCCCCCCCCCCCCCCCCCAAAACCAAAGCCTATATTTTTCCCCCTTTCGACACACCCTATATACTTCACTCGGTACACCCACCCTCAGCTCCTTCACACACGCGTCGACATTTAAGCAGAGATCCTGGAAGATTTGAACCATACTGCGCTCGGCAACAGCCCAGCCCGTTTCTAAAAAGAACGCAAAAAAAGCAAATGAAAGAACACTTCAAACCTCGCCTCCCCAAGGAGAAAAAGGCTGACACGGAGGGCCATTTATAACGAGCACCCCCCCCCCCCCCCCCCCCCCTCCAGGCCGCGGGCCCCACCAAATCACGAGCTGATAAGGGGGGGGGGGGGGGGGCACTTTCGACCGCCTTCTTTTTAAATACTGTCTCGAGTCGCCTTTTCGAGCAGATATCGCGGGACTTGGGACCTCTATTCCTGTTCTTTTTGTACCTAGGGTTATTTTTTGGGTGAACGGGGGTGACCCTTGTCGCCACCAACGCCCGCCGTGGTCGAGCCACGAAAATAAAGCCGAGTTCTGACCCTCCCCCTTGGGGTTTTTTAGGGGTCCGAGGGGCAGTTGTGCAAAAGCGTGCGGGTCCTTTTATACGGCTAGCTGAAATGAAACAGGGGTTCAAACACGCGCGGCAGCAAACACACGTGCCCCCGGCACAAAACCCAAAAGGCGCTTTCGATCTCTGCCCAAACAGGAACCGGCTTATCGCGTTTCCTTGTTGTTGCTGATTTGGTTGCTGGTGTTTGAGTGCCTAAAAGCAAGCACTATACAGCCACACAAAGTTTCAACTTTTTTTTGTTGTTTTTTGGTTTGTTTTAATCCCTCTCTCCACCTTTCTTTACGTTTCTTCTGAGATTCACCGACCGTTCGAACAAACGGATACACACTACAACGCGTTCAAATTCTGTCTTCTTTAAACAATTTCTCTCTCGCTCTCTTTTCGTTTGAAGTCTGGGTTGGCAAAGAATGAAAAAAAGAAAAGTAGCGGAGAAACAAAATGGGGAGGAAACTGAGTTACAGAGCGGACTAAAAATATGGAACGATAGGAAAAGGAGAAAATGAAGCTTGTTTGAAAAGAAAGAAAGGAAGTAGGTTGCGCCGAAAGCTTCAAACTAACATGAACAGCACACAAAGTACGGCGTTTCGTTTGGGGGCACCCGTCCCAAAATGAAGCGTCTACGAAATATATACAGAAATCAAACATGTCAAATAAGAAAAGAAATAGAAAAAGAAAAAAAAGAATGAAAGACTCGTCGTCGTGCTATCAGCTCCGAGCATCGAGAGACCTGGCATCAAAAGGTACCCAAGCACCGCTGCTCTTTCTCTCCCCCCCCCCCTCCGCCCCCCCCCCCCCCCCCCCCAAGCAAAATAGAATTCCGAACTGAAGACCGACAGACTCCATTTTTAGAATTCTTGTTTCATCGCGTCCGTTCTCTCTTCTTACACCCGCATTCGCGTACACTCGCGCGAACGCACGACCGCCGTTTGCGTGCCGTCGTCGCCAGGGAGCGCCCCGAACCAACCCGATCACGTGATTCCGTTTTGTACGCGCCCTTAGAAAAGTTCTCCCTACCCTCAGCCCCTCCCGACGCCACCCGCCGCGTTGGAGCGGGTAGAGTCACACAAACGACCGTCGTTCACTTGTACGCGCCGCCGGAGGGCGCCACAAGGAACTCGAAACGGCGCGTGTTTCGCTCCTCCAATCAGACGCGTCCGTCCGCTCGTTCTGATTGGAAGTTGGCGGCCGCGGCGCGCTGCGTCATCCGCACAATCCGCACTCCGCCGTAAATAAATAAAAAAAACAAAAAAATAAAGCGACCCATCGATGCCTTGGCTATCCGCAGGGCGGCGCGCGCGTCGGAGCGCTCGCTCCCCATCCACTCCTTACTTTAGGGAAGTGTGGATGGAGGGGAAATAAAAGGTAGCGACTGCTGGCGCGCGTTTAGAGATAAGCGTCGGCAGAGTTATCGGCGCCGCGGGACTTTTCTTTGCCGAGTTCCCTCTGGTGGCAAGCTCCTTCTTCTTCTAGTTGCTCCTTCGCCGCCGCTGCCTCTACCGATGTCTCGAGATTTAACGTTCGGGATTTATCTTTTTTGTGTGTGTGTTCCCCCACAGTAAGTTTCTCCCCTGAGCCATGGGGGAAAAGATCGCTTGCTCAAAATAAGGGAAGAAGAAAAAAAAAAAAAGAGATATGTCTGAGAGTGAGAGGGAAAGATTAAAGAGGAAGAAGGGGGGTTTGGCTAACGGCTGACCGAACGTTTCGTTTGCTCGGCTATTCCTCGTTGGATTCTTCGCGAGTAACCAGAATTGGCCGAGCGTTTGTTTCGGAAGAACTGTGCGCTTCGCTTCCGGGAAGGAATTTGGGAACGATATTAAAAGTGAAATATTTGGCAGCGAGCTCGCGGGTATTGTGATCCTTTGGAACGTTGTAGCTCTGGATCATCGCATGAAAGCGCACATAATTATTTCCGCGTTAAGGTGGTTATAAATTTAAAAACAAGATTTGAAACGAGGTGATCTCTTTCTCTTTTATTACCGGAATTACTTCGGAATTTTTTCTTCGTTGAATCGATATCCGCCAAGAATGCTTCAACTTGATTTGCCGCTATGCTTCACTGCAGCAGCGGTGGATCTAGACAATGAACCATGTTTTTGGCACAATTATAGCTTTTTTTTTTGTTGACAGAAACTATTAGTAATCATGTGGATATCAGGCGTCCTTGTATTAATGCTTTGGCTCTAACCCTTGCCACTCATAAAAGAGCCTTCTCCGATTTGATATGCAAAGCCCAACACAGCTAGCACAGATAGGTAATCGCCGGGGTTTTCCACATTTTTTTTCCATTTAGAATTGAAACAACATTGTCAAATCTACTGGAGTTTAGAACGTGCTCATTTAATGCATTAACCTAAGTGGTAAAATGCAGGGCTCCGTAATACCCTGTTCGCGCTAACTATATTGCGCAGAATACGACGTAGTGCATCGCCATAACCAGTTTGTTGATTGAAGAATTTCTTATCCGATTGTTTGTGGCGTCATCAGTCTCATCGGTTACCATGCCATCAGACACCTCTCTTATACCTACTCAGTCTTGGCAAATAAGACGTTTCAATCACCAATCTTCATTATTTACTAATCATCAGTTTGGGGTTATCGGTCTTAGCAATCTTCCTTCTTATCAGTCATCAGTCGTATAATTCATCATTCTTACAAACCAACACTCTTTTCTAGCCCCATTCTTCGCTCATCAGCCTTACCAGTACGAGAGTGCACCAGATATGCTCAAGGATCTTCGCGAGTTCAGACCACGGGTTGTCAACACCTAAATTAAAAGAAAAACAAATCTTTGCATAGTAGCGGTGCACCGCGCATGCGCAAAACTGAGATTTCGGTAGGGCACGCATGGACCCCCCCACCACAGCCGGCACCACTGAAATGGCATGACGGTGGACAGCTGACAAGGCCTTAATGCCAATGACAAACCACGCCCGTCCCTTGTCCTTCTAACCACGCTTGCCCTGTGTCCTATCACCTTGCGTCCTCGCCGTTTGCCCGCCGTGTTCCATTTTTCAAATGGCGCAGCAATAAATCTCACAACCAGATACGAGTATTAGAGGTGGAACTCAAGAGTGGTGGAACTGGTGGAACTCAAGAGTCGTCAAACGCACAGTCGGTGCCGAAAGTTCGCGGAACTTTGTGTTTGGCGGGTCTAGGGCAACTGCAGTGTGCTAGAGTCACGAACTCCAAGAGCTTTTGAAACGGCTGGTAGCCAGCGCCATCTAACCTAGCCTTGCTAAGGTGTGCCTGGGGTTGCCAGACTGGAGCCCGTGTCGAATGATTTCTTCCCCAAGGTGACGAGAACCCTCATTAAAGCATGAACGGCTTTTTAACGCCACCCCCAATACCAGAGCTTTGTCCGCCTTCAGTCCGTGAATTTCCCGCTAAATTTGGCAAGCAAATTTATGTCACGAGACCTCTACACGAATTCAGTTTCTCGGCTAAATTTTGCGGGAAAATTGACGTCACGTGGTCTATACACCAATTCAGTTTTCCCCGCTGAATTTGGCGGGAAAGGGGATATCACGTGACCTGACGTCACGTTACCTATACAACCATTCGGTTTCCCCGCTAAATTTAGCGGAAAACTACATGTCACGTGACGCACAAATTCCCCATAATGCATTTACCGCATTATAGGTAGCGGAAGGTAATGGTCCTGCCAGTTTTCTTTAACCTATTTTCTCTTGTGGCAGTCACCATATGTTGAAAACTGCCTGACGCATAGTTTGGGTTGGTTCGCAAGAAAATAAAGTTTCCACTAGGGAATAGAGACGAGAGCGGAACTCTGCGGCAAATCGTAAGTGCTGACATCGCTGGTCCCGAGGGAAAGAACGAAAAAGGAAGCGGCAGAAAAGTGTAGAAAGAAAGCAGACGAAAGTTCAGACCTGTTCGTCTTGCCGTGACGCATTGCAGTTGTTCAAGTACTTGTCAACTCGGTTTTTGTGTTTTTCTTTTTATTCACTGCCCGAAGCCGGTGTTTTCTTCCAAGCCAAAGCTAAAAAGGAAGATGCTCCAACCTTGAAAGAGATACGTTGTTTTCTCTTTGTGTTTATTAAAGCCTCGCCAGCCATCTGGGTCCACTGGGACCACGCTCCACCTCCTCCCCTGTTCCGAAGCGGCCGAAATGCGTTCGAGGATGAGGCTTTTTCCTCTGGATTGATTACGTGAAGTTTGTGGTTTGCATTAAGCCGGGGTATTATGAACTAGAAGAGGAGTAGTGAGCTCAGCGAGCGCTAACGGCTGCCGCGCATTGTATCGACGGCACGAGAGGGCGCCACTAAAGCATGGGCTGTAGTAGCGCATGCTTCGCATTGCATCTGGTACGCTACTGGCGTAGTCGTCGTCGTTGTCGCCGTAGTCAATTCGGCATTGCACTTTATTCGACATAAGCGACAGAACACACGGGGTCTGAGCAGGAGTCAGGTCGCGCTGCCAAATCGCCAAGTCAAACCTCACCCAATGCATGGCGCGCGTCGGGGCCGGATCTCACTGCTCTGTTTCACCTTGTGTTGTACCTCAGGAAAAGCTGCATGCGCGAGCTCCTTGCTCTATACTTCGTCTCACCTTAGTATGGACTATTGTTAGCAGCGCGTGCTAAAAGCGCGAGCTAGTCGCTTTGAATGAAGCCGCGGCGGCTGCACGAGCGCTCATGCAGCAAAAGTGCTCTAGTCAAGGCAGTCAAGGCTGGCCGCTCGCGCAAGCACAGCCTTCGCGGTTAGTCCATGCTAGGGTGAGACGAAGTATAGGGCACGTCTCGGCGGCACAAGCTCTCGTGCGCCAAGGGCAGCTGCCAACGCTATGAGCTCGCGCTTCTAGCCTTCGCTGCGGTACAACATAAGATGAAACGGAGTATAGCCGTGGGGTCACACTGTTTATACACCCTATGCAAAAGACAGTCTGAAAACAAGAGTCACCGTAATGTCCGTGGTTCGAATGCCGCTTGCCAAGTTTTCTCCTCGAACTCGTTGCCATGCGGCACTCGAAGCTCGGATCTCGCGGTCACTCGCGTTCGAATCTTTATGCAGACTGTCTTTTGAGTGATGTGGGATACTGCGTCGTGGTGAGAAACGGATCCCAACATAGAAAAGAACGGCGGTTTATTTATTACCTCGGTAGCGGTATAGAGCCACTAACTGAGCTGCGCTTGGAGTATCGCCATTCCGTTCCCCGACATTGTTGTAAGCGCCGCCATTTTGGCGCTGGTGCAGAGCAGACGCAACTGCCGATCGTTATGATTCAAAAGTGCGACTTCCTCAGCATTTAATTTGGTGTTAGGAAACTGGCGTAATATTGCTTTCCCTTGTCGCGAAGTGTTTAAACATTTGTGGAGTACAGAAAAGCGTTTCGTGCGATTTCAGATAAAGCTTCAGATAGCAGGCAACCATGATTTTAAGCTATGGCCAAGTGTCGTTACTCTGAAGTGTAGCTTATTTAGTGGCACAAGTCCGAGGCATAAAGCTCACGCTGGAAGTTCCTCTGCATCGTGTGTCTGGGTTCCAAGTAGTCTTCTTCGAGCTACGCAGAGTAGCGCGCGGCCGTGCTTCGTCCGAGTAGACAACGACGAGGCGAAGGCTGGGCCTAAATGGTGGGGATAGTGCATTTGCCACATCGTATACAAGCAGTGTGTCCCCGACTTTATAGTGAACAGTAGAACACGTCTCCGACTGGTGTGTGTACCGCGTGTGCATTGGGGGTCCCTCGACTACCACCCGATGGCGCCAAACGCGCGCGCATGCAGACGACTGTTCTGCTATACAGGTCACTTTCCGGCCTAACAGACCCCGGATGTTTTGTAGCCAAGAGTTGAATTGAATTGAATTGGTTTTATTCAGCCACAGGATTAGGATGACAAGGCAAAAGGCAGATGGGTTCTGCCTGACTTGGCCCTATCAGTTGGGACGCTACGTCGTCAGTAGACACTAGTGTCTGCCGAGGGTCCTTTGCATGATGTGTTAGTGGTTGTGACCGCGGTTTTCAGTGGGAAACGTTTCCCCATCCCGGCCACGTCAAGCTCCAACATGGCGACCGACACCGGTAGCGGCGCCACCCGCCGGTTAGTCCCCTCTCCCGCCGCCAGGTGGAGCCAGATTACGAGGGTCCGTCTCCCGATAGCTCCGCGGCGAGGCAAGTTTCGTCGAGCAGAACAATTACGTACTCGCAGTACAAACCGACGGGCCAGCCAAACGGCAACACAACGTCAGAAAGCAAAGGGTACAGATACACGGATCGCCGACCAATCCGGCCTCTGGCCTCCCTGGAGAATACCCCGCCATCGGAGGCGGATGCCGCTCGGAGTTGACCGTCGAATCCCGGGGTTTCGACCCGCGTTCGATTTCAAGCCGCCCGTTGGACCCCGGCTCGAACCCGGCTAGGGTTTTTACCGGGACTCGAGGGAAATCTTTTGGGGTGGGGTGCAGCGAGCGACCTACGTAGGGCCTGCCGCGGAAACTCGGAAACGAGGCTTAGCCGTTCCTTTGTTTCGCCAAAGCCGGCTTTTTGGGGGTTAGGAAACACATGCGCGTTCCGCTCTGGAAGAGATTACAAAATAAAAAAAGAAAGGAGCTTGGCCTTTTGGGTTTGTCGCTGACGGGAGTATCGCGAACGTGCGCTGTCTTGCTTGTGGTTTTCCGGTAATCAGATTTTTCTTTTCGAAAGTGATGTGGGATTAGTTGTCAAAAAAGAAATAGCTTCGTCTCGTGTTTGTAGATATTGAAAACGGCAGTAGAGGGCGTGGTTTCCAGCCAATTAACCTGGATGGATGAATGGATGAAGGAATGAATAGATAAATAATAATAATAACTTTATTTTCCAAATGAATTGGAGGGGCAGAAGGGAAAAAGCCTCCAAAGGAGGCTTGACGAGCCCGAAGCCCCATACGGTGACAGGCGCAGCAGTACAAAAAGAATAAGAAGAAAAAAAAAAAGAAGCGCACACACGCATATACATAAGAAAGAGAAAAAAACTTCATCAGAATTATTATAAACACTACAGAGTAGACACTGTTGTAGCCCTAAAAATAATATTATACAGTCCAAACAAACAAGTAGATAATAGGTAACATAGTAGGCATCGATGAAGAATCACAAGCGCAAATAGAATGAACGCAAATCTTTAGTTGATATGGAGTCTAAACAAATTTCGTTGCTGGCGAGGTAGTTGAGCAATTTAGGTATAGTGTAACGTAGAGTTTGTGTACCATAGTTTGTCTTACAGCCGGTAACCTTCCAATATTCCATGTGTCAGGTTAAATAGACGTGATCGTTCGGCACTAACTCAAATAAGTCTGACAAGAAACGCGTATTTTTTTTGTTCTCGAGTTTTAAGCTGATGCATAATCTATAGTCATAGAGGTTAAATGTTTTTCGCATTCTGAACCTTTGAAACAAACCCTCACTATGGTAATCATAAGGCACATTACAAATAATTCTCAATATTCGTTTTTGCAATAAATATAGTTTCTGCAAGTTTGTGAACGTCGTGTTACTCCAAACGAGGCTACAGTAATTTAAATGGGACTGAAACAGGGCATTGTATATTAATAGTTTCACGTTAACGGGTAGGGAAGAACCGTGACGGTATATTAGTCCTATAACACGTGACAGTTTTGTGGCTAAGTGTTCAATGTGGTTATCCCATGACATTCGTTCTGAAAAGAATACTCCGAGAGTTTTAAAAGTGCTGACGATTTCTATGGGGACGGTGTTCAATACGATGTCTCGCATTATTATTACACTCTTGTTTTTTGGCCGAAAAATTATGGCTTTTGTTTTCTCGGTATTAATGTTCAGACCATTATCTCGTGACCTGGCGTACAATTTAGACAATGTTAAATTGGCGACATCGATAAGTTCATCGCTGCTTGTGCCGGAAAAAAATATGCTGCTGTCGTCAGCATATATTACAAATTTTGCCGATGGATTTATATTGACAATATCATTTATATAGATGTTAAAAAGAAATGGTCCAAGTATACTTTCCTGTGGGACGCCAGACTTAACTGGTTTGATATCAGATGAATATTTACCAATGGAAACATACTGTTTACGATGGTGTAAATAGGACCTCAAAAGCGATAAAGGCAAACCGCGAATACCATATAAATTAAGTTTACGAAGTAATATATTGTGATTTATGTAGTCAAATGCTTTTGTAAAGTCGATAAATACACCCAGAACCAGCTTTCTTTTATCGAAGTTTTTCAGAATGAATTCCTTTTGCTCCAGCAGTGCCAACTCAGTTGATAGATTTTTTTCTAAACCCAAACTGTGCAGAGGTTAGCAAATTGTGTTTATCGGAAAACTGTACTAAACGAGCCTGTATAATTTTTTCTAGTGATTTCGAAAATACGGGAAGAATAGAAATAGGTCGATAGTTACTGAGTATGTTCTTATCTCCCTTCTTATGCAAAACAGATACTTTCGCTCTTTGCATTCCGGCAGGAAAAACTGCAGTTGTTAGAGATAAATTAAAAATGTAGCACAGACATGGTGTTAATATGTCGACAACATACTTTATCGGTCGAATTTGTAAATCATCGCAGTCACAACAACTGCTACTTTTTAACTGCATAAAACCAGAATACACCTCAGAATCTGTGACCGGTTCCAAAAAAATTGAATGGTTATTTCGAAAGTCTATGTATTTACAAGATTCATTGGCATTGCTGCTGTCACTAACCAAGTTTCCAAAGTAGTCGCTGAAAGTATTGGCTAGGGAGCATCCAGTCAAGGACACTCCTTCGTGAACGATCTTTTCAACATGCTGTTGTGCTGAACCGCTAGCCGTTAGAGAGTTTAACGTCCGCCAGACTTGATCCACATGAGCAGACTGTTTCTGGAAAACGTTAGTGTAATAAAGAGCCTTAGCATTTCTTAGTAGCTTTGTTAATTGGTTCCGGTATGATTTGAACCTTGAAAGCTGTAGTGGATCTCTCGTTTTGATAAATTTCTGATATGGCAAGTTTTTTATGCGTATTTTATCAAGCAAGTCCGGAGTTATCCATGGCTTCCTGATTTTTTTTTCGACGTTTTTATTCATTTGTAAGGAAAGCGTCGTTTATAAATAGTTTTAACTGTATTTAGAAAGCTATCATAGGCAATGTTGGCATCATCGGCAATAAAAATTGAATCCCAATTTATTTCACAAATGTCCCTTCTGAAAGCATCCAGACTGTCTGGTCACTCTGGTGTTATGCTCTAAACCAAAAATGATTCACTGCTATTAGCTTCATTGTATAAGCGCGTATTTACGCACATAAATATTGGAAGGTGATCGCTTATATTGCATGTTAGCGTTGCAGCTTTAATTTTATCTGTTTCAAAATTTGTAATAAACAGGTCGATTAGTGTTTCAGAGTGCACCGTCACCCTTGTTGGCGACTTTATGACATTGAGGCATCCATTTGTGTTGATCAGTATATCCATTTGTTGCCTAGGACCATTATCTTTCAACATATCAATATTAAAATCTCCTCCCAGAACGAGATCATGTTTATTCTCATTAATGAAAAGCAGGAATCTCTCCAAAAATTGAAAAAAGTCATCAGTTCTGCCATCCGGCGGGAGATATAACACACTTATGACAGTATTTCCTGCTCTCAAAGAAAGCACCTCATTGTCCTTTTTTTTTTTTTTTTTTTTTAACGAGCGCCGTTCAGAGGTTTGTCTGCGAACTACAAATGGAGGGAAGCTCAACATGTCTCCGCCCATCAGAACACATTGGCATCGCGCTCTTGTATCTGTTTTTACTGTTTTTTACTGCTTACCGGTACCCCTAAAGAAAATCGTCAGACAAGTCGTAATACGAGCGAAGATAAGTGCTGAAAATATTCGTCGTGCGAGACGCCGGGTGCGCACAGAAAATGGTGATCAGGGGGAAGCAAGGCCAGGAAAGGATTTATACGGATGCGCAGAAGCTTACTAAAAAAAAAAAAAAAAAAAAGGTTACGTGCAGAGCTTGCCTGTTTCCCTGCTACTCCGATCATTGAACATTTATTCGGAGGGACACAAAATGCTATTTTTATGTGTAAATTAAAGCTTTTCTGGGGTTCGGCTTTTCATTGGTTTACCCGATTGACTAAAGACTCATTATGGCGTCTTTGGTAGGCTTGATTTTGTAATATTTTGTTATTGTTCGGACGTATTTATTGATTTGAAGAGTCCTATCGCCGCAGGAAAATCATCTGACTGCAATTGTAGGTAGAGAAAAAGGATGTAGGGTTTTGCTTTCATAGACTGGTATAAGAGCGGAGTAAGACGGACAACTTTGGCGGTGTTAGTTTAAGAGCGCGATGGCTTCGTGCTTCCCCCGTGCTTCTTACCTACAACACTCAATTTGTCTCTCGAAACTGACGATAAGTGGCCAGGACCACACCGCGCGACGTCATGGACAGAAACCAAAAGGCACCACCGAAAGGTCTATACGAATCGATACAATATTCCAGTAGATGAGCGGTGTTTGGCAACTTCCGGTTCCTTAGGAAATTTTGTTTAACTGCTGACGAACGGCGGCGATGATGTGCAAGCCTGTCTAAGCATGGTTCGCAAAGCCACAGTCTGGAGGTTTCAGAATTATGCTTGCACAGGCTTGCAGCTCATTGCCGTCGTTTTTCAACAGTGAAAAAAAAAAAAAAAAATTCCTAAGGAATCGGAAGTTACCGAACGCCGCTCACCTATATTTGCAAGTCCTTAGGCCAGCACGAGCATATTCGTCGCTTCGGAAAGCGAGCGAATCACGCGCCCTACGCACGAACACTGAAAATGTAACGTGTCAAAAGCCCAATTTTTTTTTTCTTTTTTTGAGGGGGGGGGGGGGGGGGGGTGGGGTGTGGAAGGTCTATATTTGGAGACAACTTTCTCTGGCAATGCAGTCATAAATACGGAAGCCCGTGTTTGAGCGCCGATTAAAAGGCTGGTGCAACAATATTCAGTTAAACAATTTTTTCTCAATTTACGCAGGTTTATTGGCACTAGTGAGACCCAAGCAGACTCGCGCGCTAAGCCATCGACCAAAGAACATCGTTGTCGCGGTGTAATCTTAACAATAAAAGCGAGCGTTTTTTTTTTTGTTTTTTTTTTATCTCTTTTTCGCAAATTCTCGACCGGCTTGCTCGAAACAGCGTTTGAGCTGAGAGTGGGCGAAAGAAAGCACTGCCAAAGATAGCGCACGGAGCTGAGCGAGACTCGAGCCAAATACTCAAACCGCGTCTCAAGGCCCTCGCGCGCCCCAGGCTTTGCAGTGCCTTCTTTCTCCCAGTCTCAGATGAGACGCCGTGCTAGCAAGCCGCCCGGATGACGTAATTTGGAGGTTGCAGCGTTGGCGTAGTCTCCCAGGGACGATATTTGAACGCGGCTCATAGATTGGACCCGAGCGTTGCGAGAGCACTCGATTTGGGCTCGCGATAATCAATAGCTCGGCAAACATTCGGGTAGTGGCCCGTGTCCAATCGCTGCAATGACGACAATAGCCAAACCATAACAATGTCTGGAACTCAACACGTGTCACGTGCTTTTACAACCCCAGCGCGCCACTAAAATAAATATTAGCGGCCTATAATCAACTCCACATCACGTGACCACTTGTTCTGGCTGCGAGTTGAGGCGGAGAACACTGCTCGTTTTTATATATATATCTATATTTTTTACGATTTTCATTGCACGAGAAGACAAACAAGCGCGTGTTTTTCATACGTTCTAAACGTCTGGGATTCGTTCTGAGTGGTATTTATGCAAAGAAAAACAAAATGGTTGCATACCACCCCTTTACAACACGGCGCGGCCACTCCCCTGCTCGTTGGAAGTACCACTAAAAGTATTTACTGGACGCCACATTCGAAGGCGACGTTTAGAGCGCATGCTCAGAACGAGCTATCATTAATATTCTGCTAAGACCGGCAATCTTGTTGGTGCGGAATGCACGTCACGAAGGAACCGTGGTGGCTCGCCGTCAGCACGCGCTCAGCAGTCACGCACAGCTATGGCTGCCAGTGAATTCTCTCGTGGACGTTTGCAAACAGCCGCGGCGCGCTTCGAGAGCTACTCTGGCCACCGTGGATGAAAAAAGTTTTGTTTGGATGCCAGTCTAAAAACCACATGTGCGCTTCAGAAATCCATGATTATCAGACGATCTACCCCCCCCCCCCCCCCCCCAACAGCAAGCAAGATGGCGGCGCTCAAAGGCCGTACTTGCAAACGTCTATAAGCGTATATATACAGCTTGCACGTGACGTCACTGCTAATCCTGGTGGTCATTCCTGCTCGTTTTTGCCGAGAAAGCCAGATACCATGTCGCAAAATGAGTGCTGCTGAAAGCACGCCCAGAGCGGCAAGCCCAACAAAATGGCGGCTGATGTGATGTGAGTGCAAGCCAGGCATACATGCCTTGCATTTGGCGTCACGTCGGTGGCCATTGTGGTGGCCTTGCTGCTTAGCGCGTACGGACTTGTTCGGTGCTTATTACTGGCACTCAAATTACGTGTAACCGATTCTGTAGTAATCTTGTAATCCTTTGATTACTTTTTTTTTTTGGATAATAAAATCACTTGCAACAGTTACTATTTTCCCCTCCCGTTCCTAAGTTGCACCCTTTGTTTCCACAGCCTTCTTACTAAGTAATCCTTAAACGAAGTCTCCAATAAGGGGATGGTCTACCAAAAATGGTGGTTTTAGAAGATGAATAGTTGGTAACGCCATGATTCTAGTCGAATAAAGGACTGCGCGAAAGGTGTGTTTTCAAACCGAGAGCAAGATATAGGCTGTTTTAAATATCTGAAGAAATCGGAAAAGTGACGGTTACTTTTAAGGGTAACGGCCAATCGGGTTTCCTTCCAAGTAACCAAGCAATCTAATTTAATTACTTTTAACCGAGATTGATAGTAATTGTAGTCGTTTACTTTTTTGGAGTAATCTTCATACAGGACTGCGTCTGTAGCATATATTTCGCACCACCAAATTTGTTTTCTCGGCAAGAACATCTAGATATTGCCACCGGCATGATCTGAGTGCGTAACGTGCAAACCATGTATAGGTATGAAGCTTGCGAGAAATGTAGACAGCTATAGATTAAGGGGGGCCCGAACACGCACGGGTACCCCTAACCTGCAACTGCAACTGGATTGAGTACGCAATAACCCGTATACGTAATCCAGTCCAAGTCTATTGTGAAACCGTATGGCGCACGTACACCCGGCTGGGCCCGATTTCTACAGCGTGTGATCTACCGAAAGACAGTTTTAGTAGATGGTACGCTGCGGAAAGCCCGAATTAAAGGGGGTACCTGCCTAATCCCCGCTTGGAAGTGAAGGCACAAACTCCCACTACCGAATCGGAGCTTTAGAGCACGGCTTACTAAAAGTCTCTACTCTCTTTTGCAGCGATGCTGTTTATGGCTAGGGTTCCGCGGATTTTTCATGTTCGCCAACAAAAACTCGCGCGCCCTCTCTCTGTCGCCTTTCCAAGCGCTCGCGTGCCTAGTTTCCTATTGCTCTTCCGGAGGGGCGGACCCGTCGCGCGTGTCTAGTTTCCTCCAGCTCCTGGGGACGGCGATAGTTCGTATACCTTAGTTCAAACACCTGCATCACGTCTATGTCTTGTGCTCAACAGCTTCGCTGGCCATCCACCTTCATAGAGGGGAATGGCTCGTTTTAGCAAAACCGCACGCCGGAGCTTTTCGTTTCCAGCGCGGAAGCTCGCGCCGTCACTTCGAAGCACAGATTCAGCACACGCCTTCAAGGCTTAAAATCCGTAACGTAGACGCGGTCTACTTAACCCTCTATAGTGCCACGTCGCGCTGCGCGCGTTTCGGAAGTTCGCAACCGAGAAGCCATTCTTCGTGAGCTTTTAAGCGCAAAAGGTATAAAGAGACCCCGAAGTGAAAGGAGCAACGTGCCGCCGTCGTCCTTACTTTCATTGTTTTTCTTCGCTAATGAATCAAGCTCGCTTTTCCTTTTTTTGGAGGGCGATAAAGGCAACGAGTCGTTTTAGCGTTCAGCGAGCCGTGGCGTGCGCGCGGACGCGGTTGCTCGGGCCGCTCCAGTCACGGTAGCGGAGGCAGCAAGCCCGACGCCCATTGGGCAGCCGATGGAAACTCGGACGCACGTGGAGTCGTGCGCGCCGGTCGTCCCGAGGCACGGGCGTGAGACCGAGCCATCAAGCACTCGACAGCGGAGGAAACCTGAATGAGCTCTGGTCTCGCTTCTTTATCACGCGCTGCCGCCACTGGGCTTTCTCTCGTACTTCTGGATCTTTCTACCTTAAGAAATCGACGGGTATTTTTTTTATCTTCTGCTTCCGTGTGATGAGATGAAGCGGACGAAATGTAAAAGTAAAGTATCGGACTAAAATGAAAAAAATAAAAATAGAAACAAGAAGAAACGAGGGTAGACTGGATGGTTGTCACGCTTTGCGTTTCTCCGTGGTTTTATGTATTTTTTTGGTCTCTTTTGGTTAACGAAGTCGGGTTAGAAGCGGAAGTAAGACAGACAGGATGGGATCGGTGGCGAGCACGAGTACTGCCGAAGGCCCGGTCACACTGAGGCAACAGATGGACAAGTGTATCCGGCAACACGAGGAAATCGTGCTGCCGGCGACCCTGTTCACATTGCGGCAAGAACAGGAACAGTTGGGCAATGTGTTGCTGCCGCCCCCCGGCAACCGTGTTGGCCAATTTGTTGTCCGACCACCGTGTTGCACCGCGCTGACGGCGGGGACAACACGGGGAACACTCCACCATCTTGATTGTTTACCTTGGTTCGTGTGCGGCGCGGAGTCGCTGGAAATGTGACTTTAGAAAGGGCTAGTGCGTTCGAAAAGCCGAACCACGGGACGGCATCAACCAGCGACTGTGATTAGAAAACTTGACTCGGGGAGTCTTTTCCACCCTTTATTTTTATCAAAATGTTCTTCAATCCCTGACAACGCAGACAGCCCTATAACCAAGGAAAGTGAGATCGCTGATATATGTTCGGGATTTCGCCACCGTGTGAAATGTTTCTGTCCGGTTCTTATTTTCATGCAATTCCTAATTCTACTGTAAAATTGAGTTAGCACCGGCAGTACCCCAAGGCGTCGTTTGTAGCGGGATGTTGAGCTGAATTGTCAAAGCTGAACAACTGCTACACCGACAGGATCGGTCTTCAGAATAATCGGTGGAATCAATATTTCTCAACGCTGTCTATTTGTTTACCGCGTGCTATGAGATCGCTTAACTCCCGAAAATTGTCCTGGGTATATTTAAAACAAATCCGGTTTCTGGTAGCGGCTGTTTTTAAGTTCCAAGCATCAACAATCACAATCAGAGTGGTCGTTTTAACGCTTCGATTTTTAAATCTTCGCTTTCGTGGATTATTTGTATGATACTTTATCAGAGCGTGTGAGGCATGCCATTTTATTTCACCAGCAGTAATGTGAGCTGGTCTCTCGGCAGTTCTAATTTCAACCTGAACGTTCACGACCGTAGCTGTGACCATTTCGACGATCCCTTTCCGATTACGCACTAAAAACATTCAGCAAATTATTTTAGATGCACGCCAGCCTTAATTATTGTTAAGTAACATTTTCCAAGCCTTTACTTGAGTAAGACATTATTGATAGGGAACCAGCTCTGCCATCAAAGCCATTTGTGTTGTTGTGTTGCCGACCCGAAATTCGCTCAGCCAGCGATCAAGGCATAACGCTCCAGTGTTTACAAATTCACACCCTTGCGTGCGATGGCCACAGCGAGGTAGAGCAAGTTCGTCACCTCGAAAAGGGAGCACGCTCACTTCACAGCCCATCGGTCTTAAAGGGAAACTAAACAAGTTATTAAACAAAAAGGAGTGAGAGGTGAATTCTAGAGTATTCTGTATCCCGTGAATCTGACTATCTCGTTCGTTTTCCTCGAAAGATGCAACTAAACGCGAGAAAACAGAAAAAAAACCTCCGACCATTTGTTACGTCATACCCGGACCTTTCGGCCGCCAGGTGCGTGTCGGTCGTGTGGGCAGCGTGGCATATCCCTGCACTGACACCAGTCGTGACGACCTCCCCTGACTTTCTTAAAAGTAGTAAGAGTGCGCGTGCAAATATTTGATATGCTCTGAAGATGCAAGAGAGCGGAGCGTCCGAAAACTCTGGATACGACGTCATACTCCGGAAAGGACTTCGGTGGTACTTTGCAAATAAATTTTTTCAGTCTCCAAATTGTAAATAATTTTAATATTCGTGATTCTGAAACCCAGATAAAGACGATTTAAGTGTTTTTTTTTTTTTTTTCTAAATACAGAACCGCTTTAGTTTTCCTTTAAATTGGCATCCTCTAGCAGAAGCCCGAACAAACGCGAGTGAAGATTTCTCGCTAACTGTGCCGCGTCCTGTACGTGCAAGATCCTTCTGCACCTCCAGTCCCGCCCCAAAAGCTCCGAAAACGAGGAAACGCCATTAGGGTAAGAGCGATTGCAAGCACACAAACGGACGCCCGGGGAAGTCCATCCTCCCGAAACGTCGCGGCTCACTGCCCCGTCGGACAACACTGGGTCTGCCTAACTGCGTCCATCAGAGATCGAGTCATTCGAGACAGCCGGGCGCAAACAGAGCGCTGAGATCTCTCTATAGGCAGCTAGGGCAGGGCAAATGCGGGTGTATACTAACTATACGCTCGCACGACGAAGCACACAGATTCCCGCAAAAACGAATATGCACGCGGGGGAAGCTAATCCTCCTCTCCTCCGGGAAGAATCCCGTCGAAACAGAATCTGGGAAGACGGTAAGAGGAAGAGATAGGAGGGAAGTTGTTCGTTTCTATACCGCGTTCGATCATATCGGCTCCGTCAAGACTTAAAGGCCGACGACCAGACCCGAGATTCTGCAAGGCAGAAGATCCTCCACACCATGGGAGAGGAGAAAACAGGCAACGGTGGACAGGGTAGAAGGGGAGAGAGAAGGAAGCGAGGGAAAAGTGGAAAGCGTGAACTGGTCGTCGGTCTTTAAGCTGAGACGAAGTATAGGGCAGGCGTCTTTAGGACTAGGACGTACAGGGTCAAATACCGGGAGACAGATATAAGTTGCATTATATTCGGGGAGAGTTCAAGACTCTCTTCAAAAAAAAAAAAACCCTTGAAGCAATATTGGTGTTCTCCGATTCTTGGCTACGAATGCGGCTACTAATTGGATACGAAACCTTGTCAAACGGTGACGGAGCCCTCGTTCTGGGTACGAGCCGCGGTGTCGAGCTCGCGCTGAACTATGGCGAAGCAATCGTATCCAATGCACGCTCTGAATGTGATTCAACCATGGCGGACAACAGCTACTGTAGGAAAATGGTCTATTGAAACGCCGGAGCATGTCATTATGCAACGCGAGGGTCTCGGTCACCCAAGGACATCGCGCGGAGAGGCTGGCTTCCTCAGGACCCTGAACATTGTTAAGGACAATGAAAAAAAAAGTTTTTAGGAAGTAGAGTTCGGTAAAAGAATATTGGAGGAATGATAGTAACAATCAAGGAAGGGTTATAGATTACGTCTGATTAAATTGAACTCAATAATCTTTGAATCTGGAGCTGGAGATATTACTCGGCTATAGGTGGCGCAAGGCACCTCCCGATCGAAAGTGCAAACAGGCGCCGTGCATTCCTCCGTCCATCCGGCCAACACCATGCCGTGTGAGGGCCACGTTACCTCCGAGAGAGGCTCAGCAACGTGCGGAACACGTAGTCAGGGGATATGTTCACAGCGCGCTACATTGGCCGGGGCTACTGGAGAGTTGAAAGGAAACGTGCTGGCCAGGTGGCGCAAAGAAGCGCCTAATTGAAAAAGGGTCGGGCGTATGCATTCATTCATTCATCCATCTATTAATTTATTCATCCACGTGGTTATTCCTAAGGAAGGAAGAGAGGCAGGAAACGACTCCGAGGGCACCGAAATCATAACTAAACAGTATCACGCGATGTAATGCATGAAAGAACCATGTACCAACTTGAGGTTGGACCTTATGCACGTTTCACGAGGATACCAACTCAATGGCGACACGGATACAAATTCTCACACACGTGGCTATACTCACCCACAAGTTACTTCGTCACTCTGTAAATGTCGAACCCACGTTTATATTCCTCGATAATCAGACATAATTAAAACCTGAAGCCTAAGATGCGGCTTGGCCTCATCTATCTCGGCATTTAATTAAGTTACGACGCCCGCAGCAGCTCGTCCGCAGAACAACCTTCCTATGGAGATAATCTACCTTAAAACTAAAAACTTAGAAAAAAATACCCGTCTAATGAAACGAAAATAAAAAGAAAAGAACACCGACGCGATCTTCAGAGTATCCCGTGACATGGACCGTTTTCGATACGAACGCCAAACACATTTCAGCCAAAGGATCGGTCCAGAACGTTGGTATTTTGAAACCAGCCCACCTTCCGTTAACGTTAAGATCACATAAAAGAACAATGCATCGTTAAAACGAGGTTTTTTTACTTCTTATTTTGTTCGAGGTGGAAGAAAAAAAACAAAAAAGGAGAAAAAGGCTTTAGGGGGGTAAGAGCGCGTCGGGTCGTGCTTCGTTAAGGTTTTTTGCACGTTCTTATTATCTCCGCTCGTTCAGCGCTCTTCCCATCACGTGTTTTAGGGAGCCGGGGGAAAAAAAAAGGGGGGGGGGGGGTGAAGCAAGACGCAAGGTATAGGCTAATGAAGGAGTAATGCGTCTTCATTGAACCAGGCCGGAACGAGTGGAGGAGGATACCGGTGGAATCATTGCAGGTTTCAGCTTCTCTCTCACTCGCTCACCTCATCTTCCTTTTTCTTTCACCCTGAGGCTTCTAGGCGGGCCGAGGAAGCGTCGCCGCGAGCACATCGTAAAAGAAGTGTTCGCCGCTAATAAAACAGCCGCGGACGATGGCAGCAACGAAAGAAACAGCGGGGAAGGAAACAAAGCAGCAGACTAACCTCCTAATGTATTCCCCGGAAAACCGAAACTTTTTCTGAGTGATCATGCCTCGCGCTTACACCCACCAGGGGGGCGCACACACACACGCACGCACCATTTCCCCTTACTCTTTCCCTAAAAAAAAGAGGGGTATAAGGGGAGAAAGAAAAAAGAGGGGAGAACACAAGGAATAAAATGAAGCGAGAGTTGCAACACGGAAGAAGCCCCACGGCAGAAGAGGTACTTTGATGATCTTCGATCCGCGTCCATCGACGCCACCATTCTCCGACGGCCTCCCGACGTTGTGAGCGTCCAAAGTTTCCTTTCCTTCCTCTTTATTTTTTTTTTTATTTATATCTATAATATGTATATATATTTGTTTTATCCTTCCACGGCGCGCGAAGCGATGCGATCTCGCATCGGATCTCCCTTCAAGCGTCTGAAGCCCTCCGGCGCCGCTGCCGCTGTTGCTGCTTCGATACCCAGCATTTTCGTTCCGTACCCCTAGTATGATCTACGCGTCCGTTCGCTATCCACCCCCCCCCCCCCCTCCTTTTTTTATTTTTCTGCCAACACCCTTTTTCTATTTTATTTTATTTTCGTGCGGCGTGCCTCGAATATTTTCTCGGGCATCTCCGTGGGTTACTTGTGCCGCTACAAGTGAGCGCTATAGCCGCTGGCATCGTTCATGTTCCTCGTTGAATCGGGATTGCTCGGGCAGGTCGTTGTGTATACGACCCTGCATGGTTGGTCCTCCGAAAGGTTAAGAGATATGGATATCTCGGCCTTAGAAGACAAGCTCTCGACAGGCAACTGATTCTGAGCTGCCGCTTTTAAGTGGTTGAATAGTTTGAAACTAGAAATATGTTTTTTTTATTTGCCATTTTTGTGTTATTTGAATGATGTGTTATTGAGAGAACATAAACCAAAACTAGGGACTTTTTTTTTTTTTAGATCCCTACATGGTTTTATATCTTTCAGTGTGTATCAGAGTAACATATGTGGGTGTGCCAGTAGAAAAACTACTGCGCATGCGCAAAACTTTGGCGTGTGAGGGGGGAGATCTATGGCATTGGATGCCTCTACTTTACAACTCTCTATTATGGTGGCTATTGCGACATTTTAGGGTACGGTGGCGGAGTCTCATAGCGCACGGAAGCACGGGGGCGTGAAAGCTCACGCTGCAGAGGCCAGGGATTCTGGGTTCTGCATTGAAACATTTCACCAATACCGTACGTCTGCTAGCCTGGGGTCTTGAACGTGCACCGCGCAGTAGTGATACACGCCCACACACCCGTACGATGCTCACCCAGAACGAAGCGGGCGGAAGTGGGGATCGAGCCCAGGACCTGTGAATAGTGGCTGTCACGGGATGGTCGTTTAAATATTTAGTCACGGAGAGGGCAAGAGCGACAGGGGGGTCTTTTGGCGTGGTCTTCGTACATTCGACAACACTTCAGAATCTCGCGAGCTTCAAGGGTGCATGCGCGACAGGAGCATGACGGAGGGCACCGAGAGCATGATAGAAAGCTGGGCGTCCGAAAAAAAATCCTGCGGTTTTCATTCGGTTAGTGAATTATACAGGAATAAGAGAGCTAAAACAAATTCACGTAAAGCGTTAAATCACACGTGAAATGAAAGTGATAAAAACAAACATGACATGCATCGCGAATGAAAGCTCGCCGCATGTCTCAAACGACTTCACTTTATCGAGTAATTTGTTTGCCTTGAAGAAGAATTTTAGGCGGGATTCGAACCCACGACCCTCCTGATGCTAGCCAGAGACGCTACTGACTAGGCGATGTCTGCCGCACTTTCTGTTCACTCACAGGAAGAGCATTAAAAGCGAACGAGAAGGCGATGCGAACGGGGCCCGATAACCGTTCCACTCTTAAAGGCGAAGCTTAAGCGTCCTCCAAGTTTCTACCATTACTTGCACCGAAATGCGATTCTCAGATATCCAATTTCGGTGGCCAGGAGGCCCGCTCGAAACTTGCGAGGTATACAGGTCTGGAAGACCGACGACGGGTTCCCACGAAAAGCCGGCCGACTCGAATTTTCCAGAAAGCGCGACCCGCCGAACCCCGAGGTATACGGGTCGCGTGAGTGCCATCCCCCAGGATTCCGACCCCCGGCTCGCGTGCTCCGACAATTCACCGCCTCCTCCCCACAAAACCCGCCGCCGCCGCTGAGAGGAAGAAACTCATCCGCGAACTCTGGGGCCGCAAAATCGACCCGTGTTGGCGACGTTGAGGCCTCTTATTAAATTGCGGAAAGGGGGGGGGGGGGGGAGGGGGGGCGGTTAAAAAAAGGTTTTTTTTCTGCAAACTCGGAGGGCTGGCGGCTTGCCACGCCAACAGCGTTTCAACGTGTCCTTCTCATATTACGTCTTAGAACAAACAGACAAATGCACACTCTTGCGCGCAAGAAACACAAGTAGAAACATTGGGGCGAACATGCACCTTTTTTTTTATTATTATTATTTGTCTCCGTGGTCGAGCCTGTTTCCACCTAAGATAAGAATGATGAAATTAAAAATCTCGATACCTCGGTGTTTTTGCTGTTTTCCGGGGTCGCGGACGAGGGAGTATTTGCGTGACTGCGGGTCGCCGCTATCGATCCTCCTTGTTGTGCGGATTTGACGCCTCCCGAAAGGGAAAAAAAAAAGACTCACTTAAAACCTGTACGGAGATATGTCATGTACGCTGATCGTGATTCGATTTCTCAATGCGAGATTCTGATGTGTGCATGTTTACACAGCCGGAACGTATAGTCTGTCTCAACGGGCGACTTGTCTCTCAGCTGTAGATGAGCAATTTAGGCAGTGCGGTACAAACCGCTAGCTTGGGGTCTTTAACGTGCACCACGCAGTAGTGATACACGACCGCACGCTGAAACGATGCTCATCCAGATCGAAACGGGCAGGGTTGAGGCTTGAAACCAGGATCCCTGGGTTCTGCAGCGCGAGCTTTCGCCAATGCGGGATATTCACTTCGTGATGTATCTCGTTACAATGTTCGCTACTGATCGTTGGGTTTAATCATTGTGCTATGTTCTTTTGTCAATAATTGTCCACGTCTTAAGAAAATACCTAAAAAGAAAAATGTTTTTTTCTTCATGTTTGGTTGGGACACGCGTGTTAAAAAATTAATTTTACGCGAAAAAACAACACTTGAGAACATTTTTGACGGCGCGAGACGCGATTTGGTCGGTAGTAACCTCCTTTCCACTTTGTTTCACTCTCGGCGTTTCGGGTGCGTGGAGGAGAGGTGGATCGGTTTGGCCATCACGTTGAGGTGGACAAAGTGTATGACCATTTCGTGACGTCATACGGTTTGCGCGCAGAATGGACCTTTTCCGAGAAGCGTTCTACGCACGCCCGAGCGCCCGACGCCAAGCGGTGGAAGTCGGCACGAAAAATCGAGGAAATTTGGAATGAGGCTGTAGATCGACGAGTAGAACACGTAATTGCAGCATATAGATAATTGTGTTACACAAAAAAAGAAAGTGGACGAAAGCAAAAACACGACGTTTGGGGGGACGCTACGGATTTCCCTCTTTAAAGTCGCGTTGGGCACGCGACGCAGCTCAGAGAGCGAAGCAACTGGTAGCGTAGCTCCCGTTATCGATTGGTAGCGCAGGTAGGTCACTTCCTCGATTTTTAGTTCGTGCAGCCACCGCCTGGTGCCGTCGGTATGTGGAAAAGGTCCATTTGAAATAAATCTAGCGCGGTCAATATTGATCTAAATTTTTTCTCGTAAAATTAATTTTTTTTTTTACACATGCGTCTCAATTATATTGTTTAAAAAAGGCCTTTTTTTTTTTTTTCAGGGACCTTTAAGTGTTGTCAGTTGTATTTTTCCGTCTTAAGTACCGTTTGTTGTGTCTCTCGAAAACTTTACGTTTAGTATGTTGTTTCTAAAACCCGTGTAAGGCATCGTTCTGCGAGAACACAATCTATGACCAAACTTACTTGTCGCTGACATGACATTGCTCAAATTCTGATTGTTTTAAAAAAAAAAAAAAAGTCATTTTATGTATTTTAGACTCATCTTCGAGTCTCTTCGGATACGAAATAATGGCTTTCTAACGAGGTATGTTCATTGTTGTATTTTCAGAGCAAGCTGGGTGCAATGGACTGGAGATCTCCTATTCAGAAGCCTGACTGACCTGCACGTACTGGTCCTCGGCGGAGCGGTGAGCTTTCTTTTGTCTCGGGTATCTTTGACGTCGCTTGTTCGCATGATTTGTTTCTTTTGTGTAATTCCATCGCTTTGTACTTCTCGTCTCGCCAGTCCACGCGAAACACGAAGCTACTCCAATTTGGTAGGATGAACGTAGGGTGCTCCAGAAGTCTATAGCAGTTGTTGTTTTCCAAGCTTCTTTGGCTTCCTATGGACTACTTTAGTTCAAAATCACCACCGCGCATGTATAAGCCGTTTAAAATGGAATGATTGTAAGAGATTGGGGAGAAAAAGAAGGGGGGGGGGGGTTAAATTGGCGGATTTTGACAAAATGCGCCGCAAGACAGGGACAAAGTAAGTAAGAAGACACGAAAATAAGTCATGTACCAACCGGCCTATCTGTCACTATTGATAAAATGGCGGTGTTTTTGTTTTTGTTGTTTGTTTATAGAATGTGTCTACAGCTGCTATGTTTTCTAGTTTATTTGTTTTTCATAGATATAGGAACTTGTGGTGCACCGTTTGGGAGCGAGACGCTTCCTGTGGAGAGATGCCGTTTGTTGAAAAATGCTGTCTGGTAGCAAAAGATGCGGCGAGACGCTGTCTGTTGCCAGACGCCTTCTGTAGCAATGCGTAGCGAAAAGCTGTCTGTAGAGAGGCACTGTTTGTTGCAAAGCGCTGCATGTAGCAAAATGCGGCGGGACGCTGTCTGTAGCGAGGTGGTTTCTGTAGAAGGATATATCGAGACGCTTTCTGTAGTGAAACGCTGTTAATCGCAAAACGCTGTCTGTAGAAACGCGTTACGAGACGCTGTTGGTTGTGAGATGCTTGTGGTAAGATGTAGACAGATACTTGCCTGGAGCGAGACCCTGTTGAGGTGCTCTATGTAGCAAAATGCATAGCGAGAAGCTTTCTCTAGTGAGACGCTGTCTGAAGAAAGACACTGTTTGTCGCAAGTTGCTTTCTGTTGCAAGATGTAGGTAGAGGCTTTCTTTAGAGAGACGGGCAGTTGTTAGTAAGATGTGGCGAGACGCTGTCCATCGCAAGTCTCATTCCGTAGCAAGATATAACGAGTAGCGTTCTGTACAGAGAGGCGCTGTCTTTAGCTTCTCGAGGGGTGCCCCCTAAAAATTGTGACGTTTCGAGGCTTCTCAAGTACTGGAATATTAATCAGGATCGTGACAACAACAAGGCATCTGACAGTAAGCGAATTCGACATGGAAAGCACATCTTTCCAGCCGATGTCACATCCTTTTTTCCTCCATCCCCTCAAGGCGAATATTTTAAAACTTCTTTCCCGGATCTTTCGTTTTGTCGTCTTTCTCCCAAATAAAACCGAATAAAAAGAACCGTTTCCAATAAAAACCCATCACGCGGAATCAAAGGATCCCCCGAGGCACCAAAGCTGCCGCCACCGCCGCCGCCGCGTTCACACGAACCCGACAACTTCAACAAGCACGCCAACACAAAACATTACCCGCCTGAGTGAAGGAGCGAATCAGAACAACAAGAAAACAAAACAAAGAAACCAAAGGAGCACGGTTGTGAAGCTCAGGGGCGATAGAAACACCGGATTACTTCAGAGTAAGCACCTTACAGCGAACGAGAGCAATTTCAAGGAGGCGTTTCGTCGCACACACACACACACACACACACACACACACACACACACACACACACACACCGACACTGGCCGACCTGGCGCACGCGCACGTAGTTCGGCTGTGGCGAAGGTTCTCACACACCCCGAGGCAACCGCCGACTTCCACAACCCGAAAATTAGCCGTCGAAATGATGTGGGGAGGACAGAAAAAGAAAGGAAGAAATCAAATAAATGAACGAGGGGTTAGAACCCTAAGCGGCTTAGTGGCCTCGGGTCTCCGACTCGCTTCGGAGGTTCAGACAAGTCGAGCGCGTTGCCACCTTCTCATTCGGGCTTGTGGCGGGGGACAAAAAAAAAAAAACGAAATTGCAGTTTCGCGGGTTGGGGGCGGGTCGCAATAAAAGGAGGCTCAATTTAGGGAAGAAAAAGGAAGCACCGGTCTGAGGCGTTCACTGTTTCTGCGGGATCGGAAATCCCGCCTTGAGGGGGTATAAACTCCGCGCTTCGGTATGATCATCTCGCTCGGCATTGGTCGTCGTCGGGGACGCTTCGCGCCCCACGATTGCTTTATTTCACTTTGGGCTTCTGGTTTTTAGATCGCGCTCCGCGGTTTGCACTTTCATCTTGTAGGCGAGCGGATGCCAACAGTGATGCGTTCATTCCTAAAACGTGGTACGCGCAAATAATTTCCTTTTTTTAGTATGGATATTTGTTTTGGTTGATGTAGAGCGACCCAAAAGCGCTCTGCGATCGTATCTTTGACGCGATAGATGCTAGCGCGCGCTTGCCTGCGCGAAAAGATACCAGCAAAAAGGCGCTCCAAAGCCGCTTCCAATCCACGAAGAGAATTCCCCATAAGCTGGGGGCTAACGTTCCTTGCTAGAGCGAGGGGCCTGAATGAACGCTCGCATCTTTCGTACATGAGTATGTCCGATGATTTTCACGTCGCTGTTTTGGAGGCTTTTACTTTTCTTTGTTTACTTTCGTTATTGTATTTCTTTCTTTTTTTTTTTTTTTTTTCAGCGAAGGCTATGTACTGCTTCAGATCCATCTTCACGGGCAAGATGAGAACGCGAAGGTGGTCTTTTGGTTGTCTCGACTCCAGTTCGCGAGCTCCTTTTCTTCGATGTCGCTACCCGGCGTCTCGTAACTTTCGAGCGTGCATGCGATGCCAAAGCACGACGGAGGGCATTGAACGCGTGCTGGCGGCGGAGCATCTATAAGAGACACGCCCTGACATTCTCATTCTTTTGGGGTGCTTAGAACAAATCCAATGCTACAAACACGAGCGTGGTACCTCAAGAGGGCCGCTTACACATCTTCACGGGCGCGCATGTGTAATGGGCCGGCTCGAAGCGTTTTAAAATAGGAAAGAACTGGCAAGTGAGAGTTTTAGATCGGTTCAGTCGTACTACATAGCACTTGGACTCTAGAAACTACTGCTCCGAAGGGACCGAAATGGCGCTCTTGCCACTACGTTCCCTCGGATCGGCTGAGGCCGCTACGTTTCCTCGGATCGGCTGAGTCTATTGGATAGTCACGAGAGCGCAAAATATTGCGTGTTGTTTAGCCGACGTTCATAGCGCGCAACAACGTTGCGTGCGCCGACGGCAGTTAGGCTTTGGGAACTCCAGGCTTTTGCTTCCTCTCTCTCTCGTATTTTTTCTCTATCTGCTGGGAGGAGAAAACCTGCGCGCCGAACGCAAATTAATTAAAAATGTATGGCGCCTCCGCGTTGAACTATATAGGTCCCGCACGAATGCCTTATAATTCATTCATAAAAGTACTCCTGGGTTGGGTTAATTTAATCATGTTTCTGCGCGGGCCTGGCTGCAGCGGTGTTGTATTATTCGGAACCCCCGCCTCCCCCCCTCTCCCTCCTCAAAGAGAACCGCCCCCCCCGCCCCCCCCCCCCCCCCGAGTTTGCTAAAAAATAAAGTAAAATAAACATCGTAAACATGGAATTCTCGGAATAATCCGCGCTGACTGTTCGCAACATTAATGGCCTATAGGGGGTACACAATAGTTTATATCAAAATGCGTGTCATCTGGATAATCATCATATAGAACTCCAGTATCAGCTTGGTGTCTGCGGCGCTTATTATTTTTTTTTTCGAGATACAACCAGTATAAGAACCTTATTTCATACGTCCCCATCAGGAAAAGTGTAAGCAAGCAAGCACCTGTACTCTGAGCTCGATAATCCAGGATCTATAGGAAGCGTGAGTCTCACACCGCGGTCCTACCATCGCTGATAGTTGCCAATTATATTATACTCCGGGCTACCTCTTCTACTTTGCTCGATGAATTAGACCACGAAATTTGGTTCGGCAAACTGAGCAAGAATTTTAAACTAAAGCCCCCCTGTCACACTGCTTAAAACACCATACAAAAGACAAGTATGCAGATACTCTCTGAGTCCTGTCTCTTCCCTTGTAGTATGTCGGTCCTCTCACATTGGACATACTGCCACGGAGCAAGGCGAAGGGACGATAAATTATTAACTGAAAAAAAGGTCTAATAGGCGAACTTGTGCCAAACAAATTAAAGAACGAGCGTCGAGACAGCAGAAAAGTGGGCGGTAATTTAGCGGCGTAATAGCAAGCTAGAGCGAGACTGACTTGACAAGGTCGCGGGCAGCTCCTTATTTAGTGTGCGTCGGCATCGCGAAAATGAGGCCCAAAAGGTTCGAGCATCGAGCGTTCCGGGTGTGAGAATGAACAGGTACTTTCGAGAACAAGAAACTAGTACGAAATGAAAAAAAAGTTACGCCCCAAGTAAGAATAAACGCGAATCTTCTAGAATACTGTGACCAGGCACTGCTCGCTCGGCCCTGCGCGCGGCAATACACAAGCTCTCTGTAGACATGTTCAGGCATGCGCAGGTATGAAGCGATGCTTCGAACATATTTTAGGCGTGCCCGTAGTTACTTGATTGAGCATGACTGCAGTGAGCACCCTGTTTTATTTGTTTATGTTGTAGTAGTTACAGTGAGTAGTTTTATCAAACGTTAATTGGGTCGTTACATCCTAAACAAACCAGACAAGCTGGCCGATGACGCGAACACTTCAGATACGTTTTTAGATTCGGGTTGTCGTCGCGTCGGCGAACAGCCGGTTTCGAACAACAAAGTCAGGGTGTGGTCAGCGCCCAACCTACATCACCGTATCTCGAACGTCATCGACTTCGAGCGCGGCGACCGCATTTCTCCTTTCAAAGAAGCCTTCCCAAATCAAGCTCGAAAAGGAAAAAAATAAAAATGGGACAGCCGCACGTTCGTATTTCCGCCAGCGCGACGACAAAAGCCACCGTCGTACTGCGCGACACAAAAGTATGCGGCCCGTGCGTTTGCTCCCATCAAAGACAAAAGCCTCTCCGCCCCCAAAAAAGTCGGGTTCGTCTCCGAACGACCGTTGCACTACGTCGTACCGTAGATTGGCAAAAGCCGAAGGCTACGGTCTCAGGGAGCCAATCAGAGTATCGGAGGAACCCACGTGACCGTACTCTTCCATCTAGCTTGTTCGGCTCAGTGTCGTCGACGACACGGGCGGAAGAGAGAGACACAGACAGGGAAAAAAACAAAACAAAAAGCGACGTCTTGGAACACGCGAAAGAGGAGGGTCCGAATAAGAGGAGAGTTCCTCCTTTTAACGACTCGGGTTAGGCTTCCGCCCTTGTAGCTTTCATAAGAACTGTCACGTGGTTTGTCCGCTTCGCTGTGATTGGCTGGAAGGAGCCGTAACGTTCGTTCTTTGTCGAGTTACGGCGAAACAAAGTATACAGTCAACTCGCTTCGCCGAAATCGATTCGAATGCGAATACAATGAGGCGACGGTTCGAAGAAAAGCCGGTTTTCTTGTCCGGGATATGACATCGACTACGGGGAAGGGGGGGGGGGGGGGGGGGGGGCTGCTACATTACACGTATCAATCGGTGATGAGCGAGGTGGCAACACCACGACGTGAATGCGAGTTTCCATTCCCGCGGGATTCGGCCCCGATCGAATGGCGGAAGCATTAGAAGGGACCGCCTTATTTTCGCGTTCGTTATTTTTTATTGTTTTATGTTGCGTTACGCGGGTTTCAAAGCGACGCGCTGCCAGATGCAAATCAATACGTGCTACGTACGTTCCCCGGATATTTTAAGCGCGATCAATGTTTACGTTTAACGGAAAAAGACAAAAACGAAACGCTGTGCGTGATAAGTCGTACGGAAGTGAAACATTATTTGTGTGTGATCGCGCGACCGCTCGCGCCGATGGATGCATGGGGTAGGGAGGGTGAGTTTGCGCAGCTGCGGAAAGCACGAACTTTAAGTGCGCGTTCAGATTGATCTCGATATCGATGTAGTCGCCCGTGGGTGCACTTTTTCTAAAACCTTGCCGTCGGTGAAGTTTGTACGGAACTTGAAAGGTACACACGCCCGCGACGCAACGCCGCTCGGTCGAAACCGTCTCCTGACGCTGTGTAATTCGAAGTCGAAGACAGAGTTACATTGTATACAAAAATACAATCTGTGGCGTGTTTCTTGCGTGTATGACGGTCATATTGGTCATACTAAAAACTGTCCTCAGAGATACTCGGAAGCGTACGAAAGTGTGAACATGGACGCTTCGGGTGCGTCCACGGAAGACACTTCTCTAATCGCTCCTGCAGTGAACGCCGCGTCGTTTGTATACGATGCGCAGCCGGCGTGACTGTGCAACTTTCTCGCATAGTACACGGCAGAACGCCTCGCGTGACACGTCAAAGACTCGTGATGGCCACTGGGACATACTTGCAGGAAAACGTATGTGTTATTGGTCACGCGTTGGGCGCGCATCGTTTGGTTGATTCTACTCAAAGTTTGGTTCGTAGTTATAAAATATATATATATATATATATATATATATATATATATATATATATATATATATATTGTGTTTTGTCGTGAAAGTTCTGACGTGGTAGTGAGGCTTTGGAAACCCGAAGCCGGATCGTTATTCTGGGTAGACCAGGCTGGAAAAAGGTCGGTTTACTGATTTATTGTGAATTGATTAAAAATTGTTGCGTTCTCGATTTAATCCTGAAGCTGTCGGGGGAAGAACCGCGTGCGCATTACTTGTTCTTAAACCTTTAAAACAGCGTCGAAAGTAATGAGGAATTTTTAACGGTCTTATATAGTTTTAAAACTCATAAAACCGTCAAGCGAGTAAGTTTTAAAGTTTATGTTTTTCTTTTGTTTGTTTCTTTAAGTTCGCGATATTTCAACAACGGATGACAGCGTGCTTTACATCTTTATTTTTTATTTGTTTTCCGCTGAGACTTGGGGCAATGTGAAAAGGGGGATTTTGGAACGGCTTTAAGGAACCTGTCTTTGCTACAAAAAGTAATACAAATTGATTTTACATTTTCGAAAGAAAAAGAGTTTATTCCCTTTCTTTGTGACATGCTACAGGGAGATACGTGGGTCTAGCGGTGTGAGCTGTCGAAAGATTCAATTACGCGGTTTTAGTCTTGCCGTCTTTCCTACACACGAATCCTGCGCAACGGTATAGTTTCGGTTTCGCCAAGAGGATTGTGAAAATATCAGAATTCCGCGGATTGTTTCGGGTTGCCTTTAAACGAGTTTCGAAGAGGCGATCTGTTTGAAACTGCGCCCGCGACGAGAGACGGTATCTATTTCTTTTTTATGCTCGTGTTTATCAGTTTGGAGGATGTAGATGCATAGTCATTAGATGATGAAAAGGTAGGTGGGGATTTCATTCGTGCTCCAAGTCAATCCCGAAATTTGCGCGTGTTGGCTTTCGGAGTCGTCTTGATTTCACTTTTAGCGGTACTTCTGAATTAAGAGGAAACTATCACAAGAAAAAAAAGGAGCACGCCGACGAAAGACTGGGAGAGATGAACTGAGTGAGAGAGACAATGAGTAAGCAACTTTTTTTTATATTTTTATAGCCTCGTACACAGGAAGACCACGTCACACTAAGCGGAATTTTTGTCACTCGATTGTTTGTAAGAATCCAGAAAGAATCGGTATTACACGTATTAATTATTTAGATTTTATATTAGAAACGAATTTTTCATTGAAGATAAAAATTAAATAAAACGGGATTTATCGAAGTGAATGCAGGGAAGAAAACGAGCTGGTTTAGATTTAACATGACATAAACTGCTAAACTCCAGGCAAAAAACGACACGAACACTTAAGGTCTCAAGCTATGCGTATAGCGTTTCGTAGCTTTACGCATAGTTATTATATGAAAGACGTATCGGGTCTTCAAATCTTAATTTGTTCACTCGTGATGACTTTTTGATTGCCACGGACTCTTGGCAAATGTCACAGCATCTGGCTCGCGCAAGAAACAACCGCGAACGCTGCAACACCGGCAGAATTCCAAAGTTAATGAACATGGATGGATGGATGGATGAATCCGGCTGAGCCCTTTGGATCGGGCGGTAGCTTACGCCACCTAGCCATTTTGTTTTACCATTTAAGCTTAGAATATTTAAATGTGAAAACTATATTCACTCCGCACTGCAAAGAAAGTGAGGCTATGAAACTCCCTTGCCATTAGTTAATAAGAAAATACCTAGTTTTCTCTCGCTTTCTGCCACCATTTACTTAATCTTTGCTTGGTAATCTTTACTGTTTTTTTCATGTAGAGGCGACGCCAAATGGCGAAATTTCGAACTACGTTTGGCGTCCGAGAGGAGAGGTAGCTTAATTCACCGTCCGGAAGCCCACCAAAGCTTGTTTGCCCCTGTGTCAGGAGGGACTACGCAAACTCAAAACTCCTCGTAAAAAAAAAAAAAAAAAAAAAAAAAAGTATTATGTTATTATTAAAGTACTCCTTACTATTCTTGGCTGTTCTTCGAAGTCGACAAATATGACACCCGGTTACAATTTCGTTCGTTTCTCAGAGGTTGTTTTCTTTTCTTCTTTTTTTCCTTTATTCTACGAATAAACTACGAAACAGCGTGTTAGAATATTTCCTATATAAAACTCAGCGAGTTGTCAAGGGGTTGCCGAAATACCATACTCAACCATTTTATTAGGGAAAAAAACGGTACTAGTATTATCTGTTGCCCTCTTTCACTTCGATATCGCGAAAAAAAGTTGGGAACTCCAGCACGTGTCTTGTCTGGCGTCTCAAGGTCATTCCTGTCAGACAAGGGATTTTGCGTTTGAAAGTTTTACTACTGTCTGCAGTACCTTTTAGACACCGATCGTTTTGCAAGGAAGGCTTCAGCTTCGTTTCGAAACAAAACTGGCGCAATATTGAATGTTGCTCAATTTCAAATTATCGGCGATTTTTTTTTTTTTATTTTGTTGTTGAATTTGACGTTAGCCTTTCTTCAAATAGGTCGCGTCAGGGTTGCTACGCGGTGATGGTTTTATCGTACTTTAAAGTAGAATTTGCGAGAAGCCTTTTACAAAAGTTGGAAATACTATCACGCGCTGAGAGAGAAAAAAAAAAGTGTAACCAGACCTCAACCGAACTTCCGACGTAAAGTTTGAACAAACAGCGAGCAACTCGATCAAAAAAGTTTGCAGCTGACAACTCGATATGGAAAAACCCGCGTCGAGAAGTACGTGGTCACGAAACTCCCCAGACTTTTTTGTTTTCTCTTCTTTTTTTCCTTTTAAGTAGTCGTTTTATTTCCTCGCGTTTTAAGTGACATTCCTCTTTTTTTTTCAGGTATTACCGCATTGAGTTAATTCTGTTTATTTTCAAGAGAGATACACTTTGGAACCGTACGACTTTCTGCGAGCACTTTTCGTCGCGGGTTTTGACGCGCCCGCTCAATATGTACAGCTGCTTTCGCTCTTGTGCCAAAGTGCATCTAAACAAACTTTAATTAGCGTTTCTGGCTTTCGACTCTTCATTACGACGGAGAAAGATACGTGATCGGGAGACGATTTTATGAGGCATCTAGGTATCGTCTTGGAGTTGGGGGGAGAGAGCTTAAATTTTAGTTTAAGGTGAACTTCAAAAACTGTAATACTGAAGAAATAACAACTAACGTTTCTTTTTTTATACATATATATATATATCCCATCCCAATAATTACATTTTACCCTATACTTAAAAAAATCAGGGTGGTCTGTGGTGTTGGCACGAGTCTCAAAACTCAACTAAAATACATTCCACAATTAACGACTTAAAAAAAGAACAGTAAAAACGGGACCGTGTTTACGCGGTTCTTCGCTGCAAGCTATTTACGTCGAAATGTTAAAGCAGTGCTTGCCTTCTACGAAGAATATAGTGCGGTATCCCTTTGGCACGCCGAGCACGGTCACACTCACTCGGCACGTCGCCACTTCTGCTATCTCTTCTCGGGTCTGCTGCTTCCTCTTTAGGCTCGGTGCGAAGGAGACTGGTGCACGCCCTGGGAGCGATTCTCCCCTCGACCCGTGCACGCGCGATGAAGACAGGGGTCACGTGTGCATAAAGGCCCGTTCACACTCTTGCAACCGAGTACGACCGAGAGAGACCAGACCGGTTTTTAAGCCTCTTGCGATCTCTTAGGACCAGCTCCGCTGCCTCGCATCCGGTCCTAAGAAGTCGCTCTCAGTCGTACTCGGTCGCAAGAGTGTGAACGGGCCTTAAACCTGGGTTCCTTAAAACTTCTTAAACCAGAGAACACACTGGCGCCATCTATTGGGAAGCAGTGTAAACTCGGCGGTCCGGCATATTTTTTTTTATTTCTCGCGCAATATCCTTTCTTTTTTGGCTCGAAAAACTTTTGTCAACGTTATAAACGAGCCTTTCTATGGGTATTACGCACATTTGACCTCGGAAACCCCGCAAAACCTTCGCTTTTGTGAAATGCAGTTCTAGGGTCACCGCATAGATGGCGCCACAATGTCAGTATGTTCCCTCATTCTAAAAACATTTAAGAAGTTGTAAGAGATCTCGTCACTCTCAGTCGTACTCGGTCGCAAGAGTGTGAACGGGCCTTAACTCTTCATCAGCACGTGCATGTGCTCGATCAAGCGAAGAGGACGGCGCGTGTATCTCACTCTACCGCACATGCGCGTGAGTTTCGATGGGACGGCCGGAAATTGTTTTCAGGGAGGGATGTGGGAAAGAAGGGGGGGAGGGGGGCGGGGGGAGGCGTGAAGAAACATTACCGCGTTCGATAATTGTCACATTACACGACGAGCTTTTCTGGTCGGAAGCATACTCAGTGTTCCGGCGTGAGATTCCATTTCCCGCTTTTTGAAAACAACTTCATCACGCTCTTGTCTTGGAAGGTTTTGATGGTGCGGATCTGTGGACATTGGAATGAGCATGAAGAAGTAACCAATCGTTGTTGATTAAAACAAACGCCTTTTTAGACAGGAGTTGTGCTTGGCGCAGACGCGTAGAGACCCGTTTTTGTTGTTTCTTGAAAAGGGAAACATGTACATATGCGCTCTGACTTTGATGTGCCGTCAAAAGCGTTAGTTGTTGTATAAAATTAGGTACGTTTCTACGCAAGCGACTCCCAAAAAACGCGAGAATAAAAAAATACAAAAAACGGTATGTTAAACCTAAAACATGTCACATCATCTATTGCTTTCGAACATTTCCAGCCTTGAACGTATCACTACGGAGTTCCTCTCCGACGCCGAGGACGAAGATGCTCAGAAGCTCCTGTTTACGCTACAACTTTGATGATAACAACAGGTTTACCTTCCCAGGGAAGGTACACAGCCTGGGTGTGGTGCACAAACAATTTCTGCGTTGAAAGCGCCGAATCGCGTTAACTGTCCACACTGAAATGGCTACACTTCGATCTTTGTCATTTTGAAGGTCTGCCACTAAAGCCAACGAAGTAAACGAGCTTTGACGTCTGCGGCGCGGAAAGCAGACGACGAGCAGACGACGATCAGATCGCTAAACGTATTTACCCGATTTGATCCGATATTACTCCCCGATCGAGGAGGGTAGCGCAAGTAATTGCACCTGAAGAAACAATTCGCTTCTGGAACGCGAGCCCTGGCGTCATCGAGTAAGCGCGAGTAAGTTTTGAAACGCCACGGCACGAGACGTTAACTCTGGAGTTGAATCAATTAAATTTTAGAACACAACCTAATAGTCCAGATATCTTTTTTTGTTGAAATGTCGCTGTGACAAAGAATTGATAATGCTCGCTGAAACTTCTTATAAAGATTGTAGGTAATTTGTTTTTCGTTATTATTTCGCGTTGTGTGCGCTCAGCCGCCGGGCACACAACTATGACCGCCACTGAACATTCCCTATAAGCTCGCACCCAGAATGACTTTGAACCATCGACACCCGTCGAGCACAACAACGCTCGTCAAAACGAAATAGCAGAAGTCGAAAAAGTACTAACGAAACTTTAGCGTGAGCGAGCGCGCCCTCGTGCGCTGCAGGTGTTAGGCGCGAAGGCCGCTTCTTTCTTGAAACCGATGGCGGGGCGAACCCAAAAGAACCACCGCGGATCGAAACTGTCCGAGCGCACGCCAGTAGCCGTCCGGCGCTCGCCGCAGTATAGCACACAACTCGCGCTCCACTTGGTGCCAACACGAACCGCGCTGAGACCCGCCCCCCTATACACCGTTCCACCTTACGTCAAACCGTAGCGAAAGCTACGAACCACGTTCCAGCCAATCCAGCGCCGTGTACTTATCACGTGGTGACATCGTGCTCAGCGCATCGCTGCATATCTTTTTTCCCTCCGAGGCACGTGAGTCACGTGACATTCAAACGGCGTTGGATTGGCTCGTATTGGATCGTAAGCCGGAAATGAGTATAGCCAATCCAACGAGGCATCGCGCGACTTCACTATAGCAGCGCAGGGAACTCGCGAAGCGCCTAGTCACGTGTCACCGTCCCCGGTCTCTGATTGGATCAGACTGCTCGTGAAGTTTAAATCGCAGTCCAAGCCGACTACGAAACCGAGTCGCTTCGCGAGCGGTCGAAAACTTGCCGTTCGATGAGGTGTGAGCGCTTCTAGAGGCTTTGGAGATGCCGCTGCATTGTTTTCCCTCTCCCCCTCCTTTCCTTTCCCCCTCTCTTTTTATTTTATTTTATTTTTTTGTTCGCGCTTGTCAGTTCTCCCCTCACTTGCCTACCTTTTATACACCGCGTTTTTGTGTTTAATTTTATATGTTGTTCTTTTTGTTTTCGGCCAAGATCAATGGCTGCAACTCTTCTGTTTCCGCGGCGTAGCGACACCTTGTGTCAGCCGACGAGTGCGCGCAGAACGATTGCTGAGTGGCTGACAACTCCCTTAAGAACTTTTGATGGAACGGCGTGTTTTTTATTTTTTATTTTTTTCTTTTCACGGCGATACCTTTACGTAGCAACCCTACACGGGCATTTACCTCCGTCATGATGTAACATAACGTCGCAGTATTGTGCAAGGTCACTGCATTGTGTGACGTCAGTGAGTCACGTGACGGAGTGTCACGTGACCGTCGAAATTCCAACGCTAAGTTTAAGAGGGAAGTATTTTCGCTAAATTCCTGTAGAAAGTTCCACTCCTTAAACAAAAAAAAAATATAAAAAAAACGTCACGCGCAATTTCAACTTTCGTGGCATTCAACAAAACTTCAAAGGCAGGCGATATTGTTTTTCCCTTGCTACAGGCGTCAGTTTTTTTTAATTTTTTTTAACCGCAGTCATACCGCTAATGCACCATACAAAGAGACGTTCTCCATGCACTGTTCGAAGCGTGTTTCTTACTTCTACGACGTTCCCGCGTTTCATTAGGGAGTCTTAAGGAACCCTTTCTGGGCAGGTCCGATAAGGTACAATGGGCCCTCCGACACAAACTGCGCATGCGCTGCCGCAGAAACCTCGCACATGCGCAGTGCGTACCGGAGCGTCCATCGTGCTCTATAACATGTGTGAAAACGGCTCCCTAAAACTCCCCATGGATCGTACAAAAACAGTCTGCAGACGTGCACTAAGCATACATGAAGCAGACGTACTTCGAACATGCCTGAGCCGTATCCGCGGATATTTATGTCATGTCCGCGGAGAAAAATCCGTGTCCTTTTGGATGATTATGAGCCGTGTGACTTGGGCTTTACAATAAAGGCCGCGGGAGAAGCGGAGAAATAACCGGGTAAAGACGGCGACGACAAAAGATAACGCGAAACAAAACAAAAAGAAAACGCGAAACAAACAAGAAGAAACAAAATAAAAAACAAAAAGAAAATAGGAGCCGTGGAAAAGCAAAGCGTGTCGTCCGCGTCTACGTATCGACGAGAAAACGATTGATGAATTGTTCGGTCCGAATTTAATGATTAAACGTTTAATAACACGCAAGAAAATGATCGATCTCGCCGTAGCTCTTGGTTAGTTTCGCGTTCGTTGGAGGCGGGTTTGTGTCTGAGTATAAAATATGCTTTGAGAATATGTTCTTTTTTTTCTTTTTTTTTTTCTAGAGGACTTCGTTAGGTAATGACGTTAGCATTTTTTTACGTGACTATTTTCGACTGATTCACTTCACGTTTGGTGTAGCGCAAGAAAAGTTTATATTGCATTTTTTTAGGGGGAGGGTGCATTTTGTTGGAGTCGTTTGTAGCGCAATTGTAATTCTTGCGTCCAAGGGAGGCTACAAATTATTATTTCCTTGACTTTCGTTCGCCACGCTGTCCAAGACAGAACCAGAGACATCGTAAAACCGAATTTTTGAGGGTTTTTTTTATATTGTCCTATTGCATGTTTATTATAAGCAGGGTAAAACGAAGCATAGAATGAAGTATCATAGAATGTGCTCCACTATGGCATTCATAGAAAAAAATAAAAATAAGCAAGTAACACCAATACACGGATAAAATGTGAAGTTCAAGTAAATGTGCCTAAATTTCCGTGTTTACCAAACGGACGCGCGTGGTGAAGGAGCCTTTGAAGGCCGCGACTTCTCGCCAAGTTCCACAATAAAAACAAACACAAAACAAAGTCTACAGTGTCCCCTGGCGATAATTCTTTGCAAGAAATGATCGCGCATCAAGTGCTTTTAAACTTATCAAACATGCGCGTGCACCAAACTGTACCTCAAGTTGTCTGCCACAAAGACGTAGAAAAGTAAGACTCGAGTTTCCACTCATAAACCTTAATTAAAATGAGACCCCGGAAAAAAAAAACAGAACACTGGGCTTCACCACATAAACACTCCTTCCGCTGCGAAGCACACTTCGCAAGTAGCATCGCCACGGGGTGGGCTTCACCACATAGACACTCTTTCCGCGGCGAAGCACACTTCGCAAGTAGCATCACTACGGAGTGGGCTTCCCCACATAAAGACTGCATCAGTGGCGAAGTAATCTTTTCAGGCGCCCTTTGTTTTTACTTACTGGCAAAAAAAAAAAAAGAAAAAGAAAACGTGCCCGACGTGCAAACGCCGCTTCAGTAGAAGCAGCGAGAAGCTCTTCGTCAATTATGCGCGCAAAGGCGTATGCCGTTGCCCCAAACGTTGGCACGGAGGGTCGCGTCGAAAGAAGCCTATTTCAACGTTAATCGGTATTAACGGCACGCCGAGATACGCGGCGACGAGTTGGCCGGGAAAAGTTGCACGCCGGAATCGATGTTTTCGCCCGCGGCTCGCTACTACACTTCCTTTCACTCTAACTCGGCAAAGAGAGAGAGTGCTAAGGCGCCCACCAGCCAATCAGCGCCACGGAAGCGAAGCACGTGACAGCCATTACCAAAGGTACGGAGGTGAGAGGGTAACCCAAGCGACAAAAGACGTTGCTTTTGTCCACTCGAAATTTGCACGAAAGCGACTTTTTTTTTTCCTTGCTCTTTTGCTTGTGGTTTCAACAGAACTGAGCAAAAACTTTCGACATAGAACACGGTCACGTGTCTCTACCTTGCGCGCTGATTGGCTCGTTGGAACCGCAGCCTTCGCTGTTTGTCAGGTTACACTGAGACGGACTGAATATCTCTTCCCCGACGAGTTCGCGATTTCCCGAGCAGCCGAGTTGGCACCCATAAATTAGAGCCGTAGATGACGACGACAACGCCGTGCGTGCGGCGGGCGATCACTGCCGGGTGCCATTAAGTCGTCCCTGAAAAATTATAGCCCCATGCACGAGAGGCGGCACGCGTTGATGAAGCACTCTCGGCGACGCTGTTTGCACGTAAGCGTCCGCCATCGCCGCTCGTCAAGAAAAGGCACGTGCCTTTTAGTTTATGTCTTTGCGCAGAAGGTAGGCGGGAGAAAGCGTGAATTAAGGTAGCGGAGTTTTTTTTTTTTTTTATGTGGCCGATTTCATTTGTTGACATTTCGTCTCGTTATGATTCCCGATGAATTCTCACCGACGTGGTGGCACGAAAAAAATTCTCCTTAAAGCGTGACAAGTACCGTAACCTTTAATATCGTGGAATACATTGAGTACTTTTTGGAGCGTGGTGGAGCTCTCGAGGAAGAAAAATGACTCGTAGATTTTCTGTGGGAGAACAAACACCAAAACAACAATTGACTCGAGGGTTAGAAGCTACTGCGGTGTTTAAGCCTATTATGGTAATGCATGTTTTTAGTCGCGTTTTTTTTTTTTAATTTCTAGATGTCTTTGTTTAAGAAAGATGGCGACGAGCGGATTCCACCGAAAGTGCTTGGCAACGCCTTCCTAAAAATAATGTAGTGATACTTTTATTATACTATAGGGACGAACGCTATGAAAGGCACCGCGAACTGAAGCAGTTCTAGGGAGCGATTAATAGCTTTCTAGACTTAGGCTAGGTGGCGTAAGTTACCGCCCGTTACAAAGTGTACAGCCATTAACATCCGTCCAACATCCATCCATCCATCTAGCTACTTCATGAAACATTTTCTATTCTTCGTGGTCGGGACTCATTTCATCTGTGTGTGCCTGTGTCTGCGTATGTCCGCGTGTTTGCGTCGGTGTTTATGTGCGAGAAAGCAAGAAAAGTCGCCTAGCTTAGATATATCGTAAAATGCAATGAAGGTACGATTTATCGGAATTCAGCGAATATTTTCCTAAGTTAACGCCGGAATTTCTGCTACACGAGCTGTTTAACGCTGTCGCGTTAACAAAGGCCCATGGAAGGGGCATTTTCCTTCCATAGGCATGACACTATCGCTGTAAAAAAATATAAATGAGAGATTTACCGTCATTGTCTGAGCGTGCCAAACTTTCCCATGCTACTCCGACTGCGGCTCGACTGCGTCCCAAAGGAGGTCTGCGTCGAACTTGGGAAACCTTACAGTATTTCGACAGAATCCCTAACCCCTTTTCCCCAACGTTTAATCAGGCGAAACAAGCTTTCGTAAGCAAACACGCGAGATAGAACTACGACAATCTCAATGGAGGGCTCTTTCTTGAAATTGGGTCCGATTCCCATTTCTACGCAGCTCAAAAGGTTGCGTCACAGAAAAGAAGCCGTAACATTCAAAGTCATCGCGACAAATACGTGAACAAGTAAAATAAAGATGTTGCGAAACGTGCAGGCTGCGGCCGTAAGGACCAACACATTTGGCACGCCTTGGAAAATTCGAATTCCGAACGTGTATACCTCACAATTGGGCACGCCGAAATAGGTTCGCCAGAAATTTTATGTCTTATCTTTTTAGACCTCGATCCTAAAATAGTGAAATATTAAAAATAAAAGCCGAATTGGAATCCGTGTATTCCTTATTATCTATACCAGCCTGTTTGTTGTCTGCACTCTGGTTTATGAGCTCGATCTCGGTTGGCTTGCTGAACGAAAAGGAACGCTGAAACCAAAATAGAATAGAAGAGGCTGACGAAGAGTGAGGTCGTCGCCATAATTAACACTTTCAACGAAATATATGAACAATGACCACCTGCGAGCGAGCTGACAAATCAATGTGCAGACGACCCTCATTTAAGTCTATAGGGCATAAAAAACGCGAAGCCACCATTTCTTTTTTTTTAATATATATATTACAATTTCTGACATGAGACCTGAAGAAAAATAAATACAGATAACACTTTTTGTGAAATTGCGTTCGCGTGCCCAATTTTAGGTGTATGAACGTTTGGAGCTCGAGTTTTTTTTTTTTGCAAGGGGTGCCAAATCGGTTGTTTTAAGTGGGTTTCCAACCCTGGTGCTTGGCGAGTATGATTGGTAGACACTGGATAGATGAATTGATGGATGGATGAGGCTGAACCCTTTGAATCGGTTGGCGACTTGTGACACCTAGCGTTTTTACGAAAAAAAGTCGTGAACAGCTAAATAAACTCATGGCGTGGTTTTGTATGTTCACCGCGCTTATCGGTTCCTGATTTGTTCTCCGGCGTTCATGTCAATTAATGAAGCAATCTGATTGGCCGCAAAGCAATAATGAGATTCACGAGGTAATGATATGCACGAGGCTGGAGCAGGCGATGCGTTTCTTAAAGTGGCGGCGACCATGTCTCCAATCGTGGCGTTGGCGGGAGCATGGCTTCAGGCTGAGGTCTAATCAAGATCTAGGAGCGAGGATTATGATGGATAGATAATTGAATTTGGCAGTGGCTACACCTGTTGTATGGGGTGGTAGCTTGCGCCACCTATAGCAATGCAATCGATGTACGCACCTTCACTAAACCGTGGGAACCGCCAGTGTTGCTTGACGGGATTTTGAAAAAAAAAGGTTTTATTCGAGATTGTATATCGCATTTCCGGTGTTTGTTTATTTGTTTTTTCGCGCCAGGAAAGACAATTTAAAAAGAAAAGATTACTATACACGCTCTCTTTCGTGCTCTGAGTATTCTAGAAAAATTCTTTGTGTTTTTTTTTTTCCTTCTGCAGCTGTCGGCGCTGTTGGCTTTCCGGTTATGGATGCTTCATGGAACGCTGCCTCAGTTCTCTGAGGTGGATAATCCGGCATCCTTCTCTTCGAGACTCTCGACCAGGTGAGTCTGCAGTCGCTACAACCCAAACAAACGATCAGTACGCACAAATGTGTGGACGTGGAGAGGATTTTTCGAGTGAGGCCTTCCGCGATGGGCGGTGCCGTGCTATAGATTCGATACCATCGGGGGACGAGTGCGCGTGCTCAATTGTTTCCTATATTTATATTCTTTTATTTTTCAAAACGAGAAATTTGCGAAACCAAGATTTTCGCGAAAATACGGTCATTTACAGTAGTAATAGCCTCAGACTGATGAAGGTTTAGTTGGAGTCATCGCACAACCTTTATTTCTTTTCATGATAGTTGTTCCATGATAAGATACCTTTACTAATAAACCGTGACGAAACACACACAACACTTACAGTTGTATTCCCCCACCCCTAAATTAAACCCCACAATAAAAATCTCTCAAGCCTCGTAAAAAAAAAAAAAGATGGTTCCGCATAAGAATTCGTTTTACGCGCAACCGCCAGTTGTTTTCAAGACGGCATACATTCTGCCGTGTCCTTGTCCCTAAAAACCAAATCCCATATCGCGCTCCTGCAGCTATTCCTCTCTTCTTTTTCTCTCTTCTCTTCCTTTTCTCTCTTCTCTTCCCCTTTTCCAGCCTTCCTTCTCCCATCTTCAGAATTCAGAGACGACTATCCTCCATCCAGAAAGCATCGGAGAGGATAAACGATTTCAAACGCGCGCGCTCTCTCGCGTCTTCTTGCTGCCTATCCCTTTTTTTTTTCCCCTCTTCGCGTTTTTTTATCCGGACAGCGAACCTCCTTTATCCCGTTCGGCTCTCGCTCTCCCGAATAACAAACAGACAGACAAAACGAACTAAGAAACCGGAATAATACTAGCTCTCGTGGTTCGGTACGCGCCACGCGCTATAGCGATCTTCTTCTCCCGGCAAGGCCTCCGATCCGCCGAACTCAACCACGACCGAGTAGGACGCGACCCCGCCCGGTACACCGCGTGGAATGAAGATTGGGGAAACGGGGAAGACCGAGAAGGGAAGAAAAGGGAAATCAATGAACCGCCTCTTCGGTTCTTGTCGCTCGCGTCGTTCCGCCCAAATAAAAAAACAAACAAAAAACTATAAAAAAGAAACAAGCAACAGGGTTCGAACCTTCAGCCAGGAAGAAGCGGACTTTTTTTTTTCTCCTTCTCCTCTGTTCCAAGTTGCCCCTCTCACAAACCGAGCCAGCAAATCCGTAAAATCACTTCCTTTTTTTATTTTTTTATTTTTTTACGGCACACCGGCTTCGCTGGAGTGGCTTCCTTCTCTTCGTCTCGCACCATCGCGGATATAATCTTCTGGCTTGTTTTTTGTTTGGAGTTTTTCTTTCTCTAAACCACTTCTCAGACGTACCTTTTGTCCCGAAACACGGTATCTATGCGGACAAACACACGAACGAAGGAAAACAGACGCGTAAACAGGCGAGTACCTGAATCGAAGAGGACCGCGTGCCTCCGCTGGTGGTGGTTGTGGGGGGGATGGTACCGGAGACGCGCTGCAAAACTTCTGGCTTTCCCGCGGCGGCACAACAATCTCTTCCGCTTCGACAAAGTTCCGCATCTTCGCTTCAAATCCCCCTCCCCCCTCTCCCAACCCTCCCCAAAAAGTGGGAGAGATTAAAAAAGGAAAAGAAACATCTAGCTAAGAGAGCAGCGTCTCGACGACGCCTTGTATGAGCGGAGAGAGAGAGAGAGAGAGTCCCGGAAAAAGGAATCGCATCCTCGCGCGTTTTGGGTCTCCTGGGAGATTTACGGAGTGATCCAGAGTCATCCTCATCCACTTTCCCGTCGCGGAAGGGGAAGAAATGAAAGAATAGGGAGGGAGCGTTATCCTGGGGAAGGGAATCCTCGGTTCCGCTTAGCCGCACACGTTGTGTGCCCCGCCACTTTCTCTACAACTTTTCTTTTTTTTTTTTTTTTGGGGGGGGGGGGGGGGGGGGGGGGGGGCGAAGGAGTTTTTTCACTTATGGGAATGGTTATTCGGTGATAACAATAAGGACAACAATACGAAACGCTAACGTTAATAACAAATACGCACGATATCGGTGGCGAAAACTTTCTGTTGCAAAAAAAAAAAAAAAAAAAAGAAAGAAAAAAAAAAAAGACGCTGCGCGAACATTGCGATTAAACATAAACGTAACAGTAACAGATAACAGAGGACGGTTTGGCGATCCCACCAGCACCCTTCCGTCGCACCGCCGCGGAACCAAGAAAACGCCTGTGTTGTATATATATATACATATATAAAACAATATACATAAAGCGAGGCGGCCGTGATTTTTACGAAGAGGACGACGCAGTCACTCGCGCGCGCTCCACCGACAACACGGAGCACCATTAGGAAGGGAGAAAGGGAAGGGTACGGGAATAAAAGGAAGAAGACAATAATCAATAAACAACGCAACTTTCTCTCTCGAAGAGAACGTGGCACGGTGGCACCCGTCAGGCCTTGAGACTTTTACCACCACATCGCTTCCCTGTTTCTTTTGTTGTTTTTTGTTGTTGTGGTTGTTGTTTTTCTCCACCCTGCGTCGCCTTCTAAAGCGCGAGCTGGCGGCTTGATACAGCGCGTCTCCCTTCTAAAACGAACGAACCGGCGACAGAACAGACACCACACACTTGCAAAGCAGCATCGGCTGCTCTGCTCCCCCTCCCCCCCCCCCCCCCCCCCCCCCCCCCCCCCTCACGACTACGTGTCATTCCTCTTCCTCGAATGACTCGCGTTTTCTAGATATATATTTTTGTATTTGTTGCGGCGTTACCGGAATCTCCGTTTCACCCTTTTCCCTTGCCTCGAACGTCTCTCGCGTTTATTTGTTTGATTTTTCTCCGTGGGATAGCGAAGGTTCTCCGAGCGAGAGACAGCACGCGAGCGGGCGCGGGCGACGTTTTTCGGTCGGATGCGTGCGCGTGACATTGAAGCCCGCTTCTCAAGAACGCGACGCCGTCAAGGGCCTAACACAATTTATCCGAGCTTCTCTTCGTTTGTTCGTTGTTTTTATTGTTGTTTTTGGTGGGATCGCGTCACCTGGGTTGGCTGTACGCTCGGAGTTGGAGGATGGAAGGGGGGAGGGGGGTTGATTTGTTTGTTAGCTGTCTGTTAAGGGTTGCCTTCGCTCCCATTCTCCGCTCGTGGTGGTCTACTTAGAGTGGAAGAAGAGACGCGCACGAAGCCGCGTCTACGGCGTCGCGATGTGTCAAACTGCCACGGCGGTGTCTGGAAAATACGAAGCCTCGCCCCAGACAAAGAAACACAACCAAAACCATCTTTCGGTTTTGGGGTTTTCGCCTCTCTGGGAGATTCTAAGGCGCGTCACACGGCAAGAGCCTGACACGATGTTCGGTCTCGGTGTCTCCTAGGACAAGGGCACACAGTACCCGATTTCGGTGGGCATAAAGCATCTTTACTTTCTATCTCTTTTTGAAGACTTAATATTTGATATCCGGCGGAGTGGATATTTGCGAACATTGTAGTGTAAGTAGGTTTTGGAAGTGTTTCGAAGCGTAAGAATTCGCTGTAAAACCACCTTAACATAGTGTGGCATAGCCCGTCTCGACATAACCTAAAGTGAAATAATTTGACACGCCGTGCCATATTCTAGCTTTACCCGTCACCGTCACCCCAGGGTGAATTTTGAACTTACCGGAAACCGTCACTTTCACAATGGGCTGGCAACAGAAATATTAATTAAAAAAAAAAAAACGGCACTACACGCAACTCATAAAAACTCGCATTTGCACGGCCAGCGCCTCGGGGGGAGTCAGCCTTTTATTTCTTCTTCTTAATCGCAACTACACGCTCAGTATATTTGCTTTCCGCTTTCGAACTACTTGGAAACATTTCGGCATGATATTTTTGGAGCGCACAAGTATATATATTCCTTAACTATACTAATGATACACTAAGTATTCTTGCGGCGCTTGGTGCAATTCAAATGTACTCTCTATACACTAATACTCTGCATACAATAAGTAAACTCCGCCAGTATACCTCGCTCGCAGAAGTGCTTTCGGGGGCTACATACTATTCGTGTACATCAAATATAATTCCGTTATTCTACCTCCACACAGCGACCGAGCATGCTTTCATTAGGCAGTATTTCATTAAGGGACCTCGTGTTGTCAAACTTTACTTTCTATTTACAAGACAAATAGTCATTTAGAGTACCAGCACTGTCAGCACTCTCAGTGATTTGCCTTTTGGTTTCGCTCAACGAGGTAGGGGGCCTTAGAGCGATAAACTGGTAACTGAAAGTGACCCCAATTGGCCGCCGCCGTGTTGCACATTTTTGGCCACTAGACACGTGACCTTATAGTTTTACGTCTAGATTATAACGAAGTACCGGGCACAAGTAATTTCTTATTGATATTTAATAACATAACCGACGAGATAAGTCATGTTTCGTTTGTTTTAAGTTTGAAATGTGCTTTTACGACAAAACCTCGGGCAGTTTCGCAATGCCTCCGCTAGATGCCTTCAGCCGCGGTTGCTGTATTTTGGGTTTTTATCGGAGCTAGACACTGATCTCTGGGGCTAACAGTATTGAAAAAATAGTTTATCATGTTTTTTTACAGCGATCGCAGTACAAATCTCAGCTCAGTTTTGCGTAAACGCCTCAGGATTTGGTACGGTCACGTGTTTAGCGGTCAAAAGTGTACAACATGGCGGCAGCCAATGTTGGGGTCACTTTTGCCTGGTGAACGGGATACCAGTTTATTGCTTTAAGGCCCTCTACCGCGTTTGTTTCGCTCTAGGCCAGAGCGAGCGCAACCGTCAACCCGGAGTTAATGGTGTCAATCAACAAGCGGCGCGAAAAGCGTACCGTCATGGCGTTCTCACCTTTCCGTGCGTGCCCAGTCACTGGTTAGACCAATCAAGCGAAGCGAAGCTGCCATGACCTTGCACTTCTGGCGTCGTGTCCGCGTTTTTATGCCCTCTACCCTTCCACTGCGCTCCTACTTATGGTTAGAAGCGCGATTGGCAGAACCCGAGGAGCACGTGTGGAGCGGAAGCCCTCGCTGTAGAACCCAGTACGTCCTGGGTTCGATACCCACACCCCCGCCGGTTTCCATCGGGATAATCGTCGTACCGGCGTTTGGTCGTGTTCCACCACTGCGGGACGCGCGTTAAAGACCCCGGGCTAGCAGTGGATACCGCGCTGGCTACATTTCTCACCAACAGCTGAGACAGCAGACCCCCGGTTGTGGCTGACTAATCTGCCCGCCGTCTAAACATGCACGGGACAAAACTAAGCCGCAGTTACACTGCCCATGCATCGTGCAAACGACAATCTAAGGACACTGTCTGTCGCGTGTTTCTTTTTTTATGGTAATCCTGTCACAATGGTAATTAAAACAAAAATTGTTTGGGGACGTGTCGAAAGCATACGCATGTATGAACGCAGATATTTCTGTTGTCCTGTCTGAAGCAAACGCCATGTATTTAGTATGATGTATGAGCGATGCGAATGCGACCTTTATATCACCCGAGATATTACAACCTAAGTCTATCGTGTTATCGAGCCGCAGCGGAGACGACGCCAATTCTGTCGGCAAACGATGCCGAACCGTGTGTCGCTTTCCGACGCCTTTTCTCCGATCCCTTCCTGTCCTCAGGCTGCTGACGTACAGCTACCTGGGGGCCTTCAATGCCTGGCTGGTGCTGTGCCCGCGCACGCTGTCTTACGACTGGCAGATGGGCAGCATTCCCCTGGTCAGCTCGCTCCTGGACCCCAGGAACCTGGCCACCGTCGCCCTGGGCACCGTCCTCCTTCTGCTCTTCTGGAGGGCCTGCCGGGAACAGGTGAGTTGCGCAGAAGCTTCGCCCGGGGCCCGAGTTTGGTTAAGATGAGTGCGAGTGTGTTCTCGGCAGCTGCTTGGGCGTTGCGCCACAGGCTGCGCCTAATCAACCATTGATATGTTTTTTAGCCGTTCGCGGGTTTGAAATCGGTCAATATTTTGGTGAGAACGTCGCAGTAAAACATAGAGAGCGAGAAGTTTTCTGGTCTCTGATGTTGTTGCCATTCGTACTCATTTACCCACCGATAAATGTCAGCTTGTGTACGTCAGCGGAACGACTTAAAGTTTGAAAACAAAGTGCGTGTTGTCAATGGCTTCGAACGTGAAGTAATACACGATCACAATTTCAGCCTTCCTCCGATCTCACCTCGCCGCGGTGCTAGGTTCGTAGCAGACGACGAACTTTTTCACCCGTCTGGTAGCAGACGCGGTACGGTGTTTACCCGTTTTATCTCCGTCTGCGAATGGCGCTTCGTGGCAGACGAGCCGTGTTCTTCGCTTCCCTTAGCAGACGAACCGTCTGCGAACGCTATCTTCGCTAGATCCGCGAGAGGAAAATTAAATCTCGTTCTCGGTTTCGCAGTGACCAAAAATCGAACCCCGGGGACGGTTTGCTGATGAATTCGGGTATCTCTCCCGGCGGCTAAAATCCCCGCAAGAAATATTTTTTGGTCACGTGACCAGCTTCATGGGGACACGGTAAAAAAGAGCTCCACATCAGCTATTTTCTGCTACGCTGTGAAGGCTAGCGTTGCTTCCTCAGTGCTGCAACTCAGAACTCAGGAACCGTCCTTATTCGCTGCTTCGTCTTGCGTACTTTTCGCGCACACTGTCCTGCGAAGAACCAAACAATATGATGCACTCGCGCAAGTAGCTTTGGCAGCGTTGAGTACTTTCATAACCTTCTTGATTACGGTACTGTGGAAGCTGCCACCGCCTTAACGATGTAGCACAAATACTTGACGCCGAGACAGGGAAATGGTGGCCGTAATTTAGGCCTCGCTTCAATTATTTCAGCCCGTCTTTGTGTGTAGAAAAAAAAAAAAAAAGATCAACAGGCTTGAAACGTAAGTAAGAAGAATTGCATTTGAGCAATTAAGGAGCGGCATGTAAAGCTGTTTTCTTTTTTTCTTTTTTTTTTTTTTGGGGGGGGGGGGGGGGGGAATATCGGGTTAAGCGAGATTTAAAGAAAGCATCAGAGAAGGCTTACGTCTGCCGGGCAGAATCGTCTGGAACGCCTCGTGTCCTGCGCTCTGAGTTGCATTGGTCAGCAGTGATAAGCAACTATTGATCAGCAATTAATTAGTATTGAGTAACAAACCTGGCAGGATTGCTACTCAATGCGGGTGTTTCTCCCGGCGGATGAAATTGCGGCAAGAGGCATTTTAAGCTCACATGACTGGCGTCGTGGGGAGAAAGTACCTAATGTTCTAGCCGATTCCGCTCAGCAGACGAAAACCCTGCTTGTCTTTTTTTTTTTTTTTTAATGATCGAACAACAACTTCCCCAGAAATATATTTAGACGAAGCTCCTAAAGTACACGAATTCATTTAATTTTACCTGCATTCCAAGCCTCTTCATCCTTTTTCTGCGTTCAAAATTTGACTTTTAGATCCGAAGCGAGGACGGATTCGCAACAGCCATTTGGCTGGAACGCTAGGTGACCTTAGTTTCTTTGTTCCTACGGAGCCGGTCACGTGACCTCAATATTCCTCTTGCAGGTGATTTAAAGCCGCGAGAGACACTCGCGTTTATCATCAAACCGGCTGTGGAGTTTGGTTGCACCCACGACGCCGCCTGAGACACGTTTCAGTCTGGTGTGTTCGGCTTCCAATACCTCTCGAGCAAAGTGAAAGAAGAAAGATGAATTTGAAAGAGGCCATCCGATGATGCCAATGTTTGCTCGGAGTTCGGGCATCTCCCGGCAGGGGGCGCTGTCGGTTTGGGGGCCTAGGTGGCGTAAGCTACCGCCCGATCCCAAGGGCTCAGCCGTATTCATCCATCCATCCATCCATCCTTCGCAAGGGCGGGATCGCGCGCCGCGTGTCCGTGTAAACGAGTGCGCGAATAAGGATGTTTCCTCGAGTGGCTGTCATTAGCCCCTTGATGTGCATAAGAATGCCCGTAAACGCGTTGTGGCGTATTACGGCGTTCATCGAAATACGAACAAACCTTTGAAATACGAACAAACCATGGCGAGACCTTGCCCTTCAGATCCTCTCTCCCTTTCTCAACCGTGCTTGGACCCACCGGGGTCTGCACGATTTTAACACGCACACAAAAAAAGAAGTTTATGTGCAGTGCTTGGTGGTACCTTGACTCCTAAAATATTTTTACAGAATAGTTTTCAGGAAGGTTTATAAGTTATAAGACTTCAGAGAAACTGCTGCTTCCAATCTTCTATAGCTTTGTCTAAATATGCATACTGTGGACCGGAGTAAACTCATCTCAAGACTCTGTTCATCCCGGGTAGAAAATATTGCGAATGCGCTCTATTTTTTACTTTTTTTCTGAGCGAGCAAGATGGGAACAGAAATAAGAGATTAGTCATACCCTTGCAGGTGTCTTTATATCTGCAAGTGACGAGTAGTTTCCTAAATCAATACTTGTAATGATAAAACGTTTATAAGATTGACGCACGTGCGATTAGCTGCAACCGGCCTCGTTCAACTTTACTATTGTGCTTGCGGAATCCGGGTCCGTGGAATTCAGGCGTTGCCATCGCCGGTTCGGCCACGAGACCACCATTGGCACGACGTCGATTCCACCCCCGCTTACCCCGGACGCGGTCTTGACATTGAGTCACGTTCATCGTTCCCAGCAACGCCTCTGTCCGGCAAGAAAGATCCCTCGGGAAAACTTTCCCCGAGCAAAGAGGGAAAAAAAGGTGCACTCACGAACTGCACCCGCGTTCCCCCACCCCCGTTCCCCCAAACTGCCTCTCGACGCGTTTTCCCCAAAGACGCACCCAGCCGAGCCAAGCCGAGCCTGTCTGGCTCGGCCAGGCCAATCCGAAAGCCCTCATTTATCCCCGAAACGATCCATAAGCGGCCGATCTATCGATCCGGGGTCCCGCCCGCACTCCGCACTCAGCGAGCAGACAATGGAGATTTTGAGTGGATAGCTATTTTTTTTTCTATATCTTTTTTGCGATGTTATCCGAGTCTATGCGGGTCTCAAATGGCAACAGAACATTTCAGATCTGGCACTATGCATCCAGCATGCGCTCATTGGCTTCCGTCGTGCTTTGCCTGCGCAGGCACGCTCGAAGCTCACGAGACGCCCAAGTGTTATCGGAGGTAAAAAAAAGAAAAACTCGCGCTGGAGGCGGGGAAAACTCAGAGACCTCCCTGCCGTCCTAATCCTTTCAGTAATTGTAGTTGGTCTCGGGGATTTTAGTGAAAGCATACGGCGAAGGCATCGGGCGTGTGTCAAAGATGCTCACTGCATTTTCTTATGCTCGGCAACACGTACGCCGCTGAAAACGCCCTACGGTTGTGGTATGAGCGACAAGTTACACCGGTAGGGGGTGTTCACTGGACGCCATATTTCAGGGCAATGTTCAGAGCGCATGCTCAGAACGAGCTTACATTAGCAGGCCGGCAGTCTTGGTCGTCAGTCTTGGTGATGCGGAAGCTCGTCGTTAGCACGCGGTCAGCAGCCGCGCGCACAGACATGGCTGCCAGTGAATGCTCCCTATACACGTCTCGCAAGAAACACTCCCGTGCGCCGCCATTTTGAGCGATCCATGCGCCGCATAATGTTTTCGCCATGTTGAGGTGGGTTGGGAGCGCGTCATCGGAGTGGGCGAGAACAAGATGGCGGCGTGAGCTGCGTGGCTGACGGCTGCAGCGTTAGCGACGCACTTACTGTTTCGGAATGCGGGGAGGAGGTATTCTTTAAAATATTTTTTTTTTCTTTCCCGAAAGACGCTTGTCAACATTGCAAGCCTAACCTCGGCGCGCGGTTCGAGGTTAAGCCGAAATGCCACTTGCAAAAGTGTATAGTATCCAGAGCCGGAACTGTTTGAAATGTTGTACGTTACGCCCACCGGTGCGTCAAAGCGCGTGATATTTGCTCGTATCTGACTGTCATCACCACCGCGGGCACGACGAGAGTTTCGAAACATCAAAGAGTTGCGGGCCCTTTGAAGAGTATTTGCACGTTATGAGCATCCTTCATAGTGGCTTTCCGCCCCTGTCTTGTTTATTTTCAGTTCTTCTATTTCATTTCATTTGGTGACGAAACGAAAGATGTACTTTGGATCCCGAGTTCGTTTCAACTATACCGTCTTAAACAACTGAAGTCGTTTTGTCGCTGCGCGTCTCTGTACGTTTTGTCATGTGTGGACTACAAAACAGGGATATATTTACGGCCAGAATTTCATTACTTTTTCACTCAAGTTTGAGCGCACACCTTCAAAACCATTATCATTTTAATATTGAAAGTCAAACTCGCACTTATGGGCTCATACTGACCCACAGTGAAACACACTCGTATTAATATAATCACGCAGCTTACCTGGCCCTCACAGACTCGCACTACCATGTTCTGAATCTCGGAGACTCGAGCTGCCATGCTGACCCGCCTACCTTCAGGTTCAAGTTCACAACCTCGTATAACACAGGCGCTAGCCTTCTTTTTTTTTTTTCTGAGCAGTGTATATTCGTCTCAAAGTCAGACGCTGATTTTCAGACGCTGACACTTATACGCTCAACACCACAGTCACAGCGTCGTGCTAACCCAGCCAACCTGACTCTCACATCCTCATAATTCCACAATCATTCTCACATTCAAAAGCTCGCCCTCAAGCAAAGACACGTGCGCAGTCGAGCTCACTCAAATGATCGTACTCACACAAACAAACTCGCGCAAAGAACTCGCCCCACGCCTTACAACTTGCTCAGAAACTCATCCTCCCCAAATATTGAAGCCTACTCGAAACTTCACGCACACGTAATCAAACAGTGGTGTCTTTTTTTTATTTCTTACCTTTTTTTTTCTTTTTTTTAAGCATGAAATGTTTTTAACGCTACCCCGAAACCCAAAATTTTGACAGAAACCCAAAATTTTGACCGTCTTCCCGTCCCTGCATTTTTCGCTAAATTTAGCGGGGAAACTGGCGTCACGTGATCCATAAACCTTGAAAAAATTGATGGCACGTGACCTATAAATACATCAACTTAGTTTCCCCGCCATATTTAGCGGGAAAATTCACGTCTTCTGGCCAAAACATCCAATTCAGTTTCCCCGCTAAATCTAGAGGAAAAGTGACGTCAAGTGATCTATACACCAATTCTGCAACCCGCTAAATTTAGCGGGAACTTTGACGTCTTGTGTCCCAGACGCTAGTCCAGTTTTCTCGCTTTATTTAGCGGGGAAAGTGGACGTCACGTGACCTGATGTCACGTGACCTGTACCATTATTCAGTTTCCCCGCTAAACTTAGCGGGAAAACACACGTCATGTGACACGCCAATTTCCTCATCAATAGACCCTTTCCAAAATTTAGTCTGGCCACTTTGATCACCATCATCATCGGAAAAATGGCATATGTGCCGTACTAATGGCGGCCTTTTGTTTACTGATGAACGAAGAAAGTCAAGATGCTCCTTAGCAGATAATTCGAGTCTTATACATTCGTGACGTTAGCACGATGCGAAGCAGGAATTGGAAGCAAGATTTGCGTAAGCGTTCATTTCTAGCTCGGGCCCAGCCAATCTGTTGGTAACATCAAGGCTGATTTGTAGAGCTTTATCAAGCCGCGTACGTGGGTTGACGCCTCGTTCTGACTGGTTGCATCTTTGTTTCTGTCGTCACTGAAAGAGATAAAGAAGGAAATGTACTGTGAAGCGCACACTGTCGTTTGCCGTTGACTTGCCAAAGTGACGGCGCCCGATAAAATACGGCACACTCCATTTTCATTGCCACCATTAGTACGGCGAAAGTTAAACTGCCATTATAGCCACCAGATTTCGGGAAGGGTCTATTCACATTGCATGCATTACAGCCCTTCTCCTGGTAAAGGTCCCCGCCCATTTTTTCATCAATGCTGTTTTGTCCACATTAACGTGCATGAACCAAATAGCTCAAGCGTAGCCCGTAGCCACCTACACGAGTCCATTCTCGCACGCTGACACTTACAGAGTTGAGCTCACAGCCGGATACTCACGCTCACAAAGCCAAACTTGCACTCAGCGGCTCGCGCTCACTTATCATACTCAAACTCACGCACACGTACGCTTATAACGATAAAGTGAAACGACCACTCACACCTTCACTCAAGGGCAAGCCTCGCGCTTACACACCCAAAACACGGACACGCGCACGTAGACACTTCAGCACACGAAACACGCAAGCCCAAATGTACTCAGTCGAGTATTGAGTAATCGCTCTGCCCGCTCATTTCCTCTGGAACGCAGTCGCCCTCGTCTTCGCCGCCCTCCACGCGTAACAGCAGAAAGCGATGGAAAACAGAAGCGAGAGAGCCGCGAATGCCGACGAGCGAATCAAGTGAGAGAAAAGAGATTCGTTGATTGAGAGAGAAATAAAGAGAGAGAGAGGCAAAGCGCGCACTTGATCCAATTTCCCGCCGAGCAATTTCGTGGACAAGGGGTTCCGGAACGGGTGAAGGGAGAGGTTAGGCGAAGTGGAAGGCGACACAGTGCAAGTCGGAGACCGAGCAGGCACCGGCGCCGGAAAAAAGGTCGACGGTAGCGCCTACTGATGGCAACGAAACGGCACTCTCCGCTTAAAGTCAACCGTGCGTTTTTATACTGTAGCAGCCAAAGCTACAAGTGCGAGTTAGCTCGCGCTCCTCTGCCACTGAGACGCGTCTTTCTAAAGTGCGGGTGCTCGTTCTGGGGAAGAAAGCTTCAAAGCAGCGACATCGAGCTTTCGAGCATGCTTGTGGAATTGAGTGCAGTCTCAGCTTAAACGGGCACCAACACTAGAAAGGTCGCATTTTTTTGTTGTTGTTGTTTAAAACGAGAGAAGTTGTTATCATACCACACAAAAAATACAACGCAAAAAATATACAGGGTGTTTTTTTGTTTTTTTTTAAGCTTAACAGATAAAAAAAATCCATGAAAGCTAGATTAATTCGGTCTGCGCAGGTGAGTCATACGGCCGGGGGGACATAATATAGGAGGCTAATCATAACGACCAGTCGGTTAATTAGATCAAATTCGTTGATGAACTTTTTAATTAATGAAAATAGACACATGGTTCAAATTAGAAACTTGTTCAGCGTTATCAAAAACCACTAAATCAGTAACCTTCAGAAAGAATTTGAGCGCGTGAGAGGCGTAGTAGTGCACTAAAGTTAGCACTCGTGGAGCACGTACAAAGCTAGCGGTTGCGGTAAGGCGCCCGCGCGATTTTTCTGTCTCTTATCTAGCCCCAGCCTTGTACTTGCTCCACGAGTGGTAACTTTAGTGCACTACTACGCTTCTCACGCGTTCAAAGTCTTTATGAAAATTACTGACTTAGTGGTTTTCGATGACGCTGAGCAAGTTTCTAATTGGAACTGTATGTCTATTTTCATTAATTAAAAAGTTAATTAACAAATTTTAACTAATTAGCCGACTGATTGTTACGATTGGCCCCCTATACTATGTCCCCCTGGCCGTGTAAAGCGCGATCCAAACCAACGCTTCTTTTTGCGCCTGTAGGTCGTGCGGCTGCGGATGTGACGTATTTTCGTGACGTCGCGCCGCTTCTTCGCTCCTTCCGGGCGCGCATAAAAAAGTTGGTTGATTTCAACTTCTTTCTCAACGCGCACAAAAACGCGCGGTGACGTATAGGGCGCTCCTGTGTCCCGGCCAATCGGTGGAGGGCAAGCTAGTTCCGACTCCGCGTTTCTCGCCTTCTGGCTGCCCTCTCCTCCCTCCCTTTTATTCTCTTCCAACATGACAACGCGACAACGAGGTTGCAACGCGATCTCTCTCTCTCTCTTTCTCTCGCCGTCTGGCCCATAGAGTTATTATAATGTACGCTAGAGGTTCAAGTGGCGCTAGTGTGCTGACGCAAATTGAAGCAGACAGCAACCAGTCGAAAATTGACTTCCGGTAATGCATTTCTATGGGAAAAAGTGAGTGCATTTTCTCTCTGCGCTCGATCATAAAAGCAAATATCCCGAATAATTCGTACGTACTAGGTAGCTTGGAACACTTCTCAGTCAGGCCGACGAAATAATTGGTCAGTTACGGCGTTTTTCTTTCAAATTCATCGCATTAAAAACGGTGCTAAAACGGCTTCGTACGTGTATTTATGTGCACTGTCGGACACTGTTAGCGCGAACACGACGTCGGCGCTTTTCAGCGTGGGGGATATACGTGCCAAACGAACGAAGAGCATCTGGAAATTAAGAAAGACGGCAAGAACTACGCAGTAACACCGGATCATTGCATATACGATCAAAATTAATTGAAGACCATGTAATCTATTCCTATTTTAAATAAGTAAGTACCGTTTTATTCTTTCTGCTCTGAGCGAAGCTGCTTGTTCTACGTTCAAAATATCACTCGCACGCTCGAAATCTTTGAGAACAAGTGCCCGATAAAAGCTGCCCGGCAGAAAAACAATACAAAGAGACACCTTTTTTAGCCACGTACTTTATTCTCTACGTTTTGAATGTTTTTATCCGCTCATGCACGACGGGGTCATTTTTATATAGTGACAGGACTGGCATATTATCAATATATAAGCGTCACCGGATTTCTGGCGAGCCTTGAACACACTCTACATTCCTTTCGATTGTAATTTTGCTTCGAATCGTCGCTTGTTTTTACACACCTGCTGCGGAACACACGTTTGGAACTGAAATGTAGCGAAGTTAAACACCGTTGACTGATGAAGAAAAATGCGCTAACTAAAGCAATTGCACTTTTACAGTGTTAATCAAGGTACATACTATCCGGTACGACCCCAATAACCAAAGTGCTCTGTGTTATTTTCCGGCGAAGAGACAAAATTCACGCGCGCTTTCCCATAGGAATACACAGGAAGACTGGAAAAGTAGACTGGTTGCTGTCTGCTTCAATTTGCGTCACGGAAGTCGCATAGACACTAGCGCCAGTTGAACCTCTAGCGTACATTATAATAACTCTATGGTCTGGCCGGCCAGTCTGTCGCAGTTGCACTTTGCTTGTGCGCTCGTGCCTGCGTGCGCGCGTGCGCGCTCGCCCAAAGTTTCGCCCGTCCAAACCAAAGCGCACGGTTCTGACTCAGAAAGCGCGCCCGGAAACAGCAAAAACGCCACGAAATGCGTCACATCCGCAGCCGCACGACCTACAGGCGCAAAAAGAAGCGTTGGTTTGGATCGCGCTTTACTCACCTGCGCGAACCGCATTAACCTAACTGTTATGGTCTGTTTTTAAAGATTCTATTAAGCTTAAAAAAAAAAAAAAAAACACCCTGTATATATATTTTCCACTCGCGCGTGCGCATTTTTAATTTTGGCGCTTTTCTTTCCTTCCTTTCATCTCCTCGCTTCTTTTTTGTATTTGTGACGTCAAACATTATTACATTTAGAAGCTTTCTAAGCGACATTACGGCGTTCGTAGGAAGGTAAAAAAAAAGATGACTTTCAACAATATCACAAGAAATGTGCCCCTTTGTTATTAGACCGTTTTTTCTACCCAAACGTCTGCAAAGAAAAAAAAATAGGAAAAAAAAAACGTGTGTTTGGGAACGAGCAATCGATCCTTTGCAAAAATCCCAAACTCCCGCGCGCGCCGCGCGACGAATAATGGGAGCCCTCGGTACGCCGCTCGTCCCGCGACCACGTGACCACATGGCATACGCGAGCAGACGCAGGTTACCACGGCAACAACTTTCGAGCAGCCGAGTCGCGCGAGCGACGAGCCAACGGCTGCCCCTTCTTCATCTCTCTCCTTTGTACCTGCTCTGTCGTCTGCTGCACCAACACTTTGTCGAACCTGGTCGAAACCTGCCACGGTTGCGGTGCAAAATACGTGGATTCAGTGACATTTCAATACGTGAAAGTAAGTTACGACGAATAACGTATTCAAATAAGTTGTGGGAACCATTGGGTTCCCTCTATCCCTATCCAGGCCTAGCTTCAAGCAGGCCGTGGGAGTCGTCGTCACCAATGGCGTCGGCCTCCCGGATACAAGGAACCACGAGGCCGAATTCCCCGAAGGGGCCGGCTCTCCCTTGCCCATTTGGGTGAACGCGCCTTCGGCACACCCTTGAGAGTTATAATGGACGCGACTGCTAGTGGCCTCCCCGGGCGCGTCCATTCTCCGAGGCTACATAAGCTGGCCCCGAAGGTGGGCCAGGGGCTCTCGTCGGCGGAGGCCCTGGCTCTACGGAGCTCGGTTTTTCTTTGTGGGCCTCCGACTTCCCGTGATTCTGTCTAATGCGGCAGCGCGGGAAACCGACCGGGTGATACTGGCAATTGAGCCAGCGCCCAGACTTTTCATTGTCTAAGAGCGAAGCGTGCTGACATTGCAGTCAATAAACACGTCTTTATCCGGACCCATGGAACCTTTGTGTTTCTAAGTGGTAACCCCCCTCCCCTCACCAAAAGGGCAAATCCCACATCTGGCGCCCCAACGTGCGGCTTACCGTGGACTGCAAAGACAGCAGCATCCATCGCCTTTCGCTAAGATAGCGAACCAGGTCAATTTCCGGCCAAGGATCAAACAGGTGGACAAAGGGAGAGGCGAACGCCCGACACCCAACGCCACTCAACGGCTTAGTGGCCACGTCAGCCACGCACGGACACAATGCAGTGTCTTTTCAGCCGAGCTCGCTTCCAAACGGAGGTGACTAAACGCCCGGAATACGTCCGAGGCGGCGAGGCATTCCCTTTCGGGACGACGCCAGCCTACTTCGCTGGGGAGGCGCACCTGCGCTTTTCGAGGTCAAGCCCGTTCTCGAACAAAGCACGGTGACGCAACACGAAGCAAGTGCAGCTTTTTGCCTTCGAGACGGCTCGCGGGGCCCACCCAGAGTGGACACCCCGTCAGCGCACAAACTAAAAGCGTATCTCGGAGCGAGAAAATGCGCTGTGCCTGCAACACCGGTCCCAGTCTAGCGAGGTTGCGGAGACCGCCGATGGTGCCCTTCGTCGCCGCGTCGACGGACCAGTAGCCATCAGGTTGACCAAGCGACCCCGGAACAAAGGCCCCCCAGGAAAACTGAGTGAGTCAAAATGATTTCCTTTTTACTCCGCCTTTCCTTCCCGCTATCAAGGGACAGAGGACTGGCGTGAGCATGGTTTTCGGCTACTAGAATTTAGTATGTTCCGTTTACCCGCGATCGACTCCGGCCAAAAGTCAGTGAGCGTCGCACGCAACAATAACGTTAGGAACCCTTGAGGGCCACCTATCGAGTTGCGACCCCGTAAAAGCGACGTTAATTGTGGAAACGCCGCGGGGTCCGGGAGCAGTTCGATCGTGCTACCGGGCAGTGCAACAGGTTGAACTGCGTCCCGAGATGATTGCGTGTCCGATTAAGGTAACCGCCATGCGGTCACTGGACGAGATCGTGAGCCGCGGAACTCGAAGTGTTCGTTGGGAATCGACGGTAGCACCGATGAGTTTTTGATGCCCAGCAGAACGATCCGGGGTGTAAATATGTGAATAGTTGTAAATACTTTCGCGGACTCTGCGGAGTCGGGCGGTGCGTCCGCCGGGCGGTACGCTCGCCACTAACGTCACTAAGCAACTCGTATTGTTGCAGACGGGCTTTGGCAGCCGGGCAGCGTACTCGCCGGGTCGAGCAACTCGTGTTGTTGCCGATCGGTGCCGTAAATAGTCTTGTATTGCTATTGGCACGGGGTTTCTTTTTTTATTTGGGATCGGTTTCTGTTCTTGCTGATGCGGATAAACTCGTGCTGCGTCGCTTGGCCTCTACGAACATTGCAGATTAAGGTGGCTGTCCTGCGCGGCTGGGAGGTGCATTCGGTGCTCTCCTTTGTTCGCGTTGGCCAGGGCAGCACGCGGCTCCAAGACTTTTCGAAGTTAGGTCGCTGTGCTATACCTGGCCACAGGCATTTGTGTTTTAGTCTCAGGTAAAAGCTAACATGTTTGAAAAATAACAATGTTGGCGAGCCTGCCCGATTGCAGCCCTGCATCGTTTCGATATCACAAGAAAGGACAGGGTGGTGCATTTGACACTTCATTGCGCCCGCAAATCGAAGCGATTAGGCATCGTTAGCAAAAGCAGCTACAAAGAACTTTGCCTAGTCGATCAGTCACCAACAAATCTATTGTCCGGGGTGACGCGAGTCAGCTTGGTATGTGGACATCCGTGTTCACATTAAGCGGAGTCGTGGAACTATTTTCACAATAACTTCGCGAGCCGAGCCAGTGCGATGCACGTGACTCACGGCAGAAAAGACACTTTTGTCTCTGCCTCTTTTTATCTCTGGGTCCTTGTGCACCCAGAGATTGGTCGAGTGTCCTCAGTTGGACGGCTCCACCTTGCTCGGAATGTCCGAAGCTTCCTTCTTGGGGAAAGAAACGGGAGAGGGGGCAGAGTGCAGGCTGCATTCCAGTGGCCGGCGTTTCCTGACTCATGGGGCCACATCGAGGTGGCATCGACGCCAGGGAGCGTCATCGTCGCCGCAGGGTCGCCGGCCTGCGTGTCCAGATCCGGCTCGTCGGCTGCTGGCCAAGATGGCCAGCAGCCATCTTGCCTAGACTCGTCCTCAGCCCAGCAACACGTGGCATCCAGTCGCGGACCCGGGCTGTGGACCCGTGCCGACAACAAGCAGCTCGCATCCCGTCACGCACCCAGTGACAGTGCCCGTGCCACTTAGTGCGTCCCCCAGGAGAGACGCCCAGCCGCCGTACTTTCTGTGATTCTTCGAACATTTCGTCATGGAGTGTCCGGGCCGTCCTTCCTGCACAAGCCAGGCCACTACACGGACATTGCAACGCTACTCCCGGTAAGCCTGCCAAGAAGCGTGGGCTGCAGAGTTCGGCTGCACCCGGGGTCCACTGTCAAGCAGCGAGCTAGAGTTTTCAGCATGTACCGCGCTGATCGTTTTTTTATTTCTTTGCTTTTCTTCACGGCATGCTCTTTCGCTCTAGCGTTTCGTTTTTTTTTATTTTGTTTTTGAGAGCCGGTAGGTTATTTTATTTTTAGGCCTACCTTAGCCTTGAGAAGGGGGGAGTGTGGGAACCATTGGGTTCCCTCTATCCCTATCCAGGCCTAGCTTCAAGCAGGCCGTGGGAGTCGTCGTCACCAATGGCGTCGGCCTCCCGGATACAAGGAACCACGAGGCCGAATTCCCCGAAGGGGCCGGCTCTCCCTTGCCCATTTGGGTGAACGCGCCTTCGGCACACCCTTGAGAGTTATAATGGACGCGACTGCTAGTGGCCTCCCCGGGCGCGTCCATTCTCCGAGGCTACATAAGCTGGCCCCGAAGGTGGGCCAGGGGCTCTCGTCGGCGGAGGCCCTGGCTCTACGGAGCTCGGTTTTTCTTTGTGGGCCTCCGACTTCCCGTGATTCTGTCTAATGCGGCAGCGCGGGAAACCGACCGGGTGATACTGGCAATTGAGCCAGCGCCCAGACTTTTCGTTATCAAGAGCGAAGCGTGTTGGCATTGCAGTAAATAAACACGTCTTTATCCGGACCCATCGAACCTTTGTGTTTCTAAGTGGTAACACCCCAAAAGGGCAAATCCCACAAAGTTCACCTGCCCCGATGCGTTTACGCTGCCACAGATACGGTACGCTGCCATCGACGTACGACTCGGCAGATAGGTGGGATGGCGGATGGCTGCAAAGGCTGCCGGGACGCGCGCACAGTCGCGGGGGCGCAACGAGAACGCGCGTGATCTGTGCTGAGGGTTCCCAGATTTCCCTGCCGTCTTGGTGCTGTACGTTTTGCAACTGGCCTATTGCGTCAAAACTAGCTCAATCAAAAAAAAAAAAAAAAAAAGCTTGTTTTGTTTTGTTGGCGGAGAAAAACTGGTGTTTGTAGCGCGTTGTGGGAACCATTTCCGCTGCTTCGTTGACCCCAGCGCGGCACCTCCGGGACCTTATGCGCACCACGTGAACCGCACCCGGTGACAAAATGGGTGGTTCACAAACTTGCGTCGAGTCCGTCGGAGTGCGAGGGTTGCTATGGCAACAGCCACGTCGGCTCCGACAAAGCCGGTTTTTACCCCGTTTTGTTGGAGCCGACGTAGCTGTCGCCATAGCAACCCTCGTACTCAAACCTGGTTCAGACAGTTGCGTTTCACTTGGTTGCGGCTGCGAGAAACCAGGACATCCCTGCTGCTTATATCGCGTGCCAAGATGATTCCTTGAATTGGATTCCTCGATTCATACGGGACACAGATGGGCCGGTGACTCGCTTTCGGTTCTCGACGCTACGCAGTCAAACGCACTTAAAGGCAAGTGTCTCAACCGGCCTTCAGTCGAACTTAACGCAAGTGTGTGAACGAGCCTTAATTCTACCTCACACCGGCTCTTGGGAGCCCCACGTCCGAACCCAAGATCGCCACCGGAATGCCTGCGAGGACAAAAAAGCAAAAAACAACCCTCCGCAATTTTTTTTTTTTTTTTTTTCTTTTGCGCGAGGGTTGTGCTGGCTTCGGGAGGTACGTACGGGAGGATCTCTCTTCCGTACACGACTCTTGCTTCCTCTCTTTCCCTATATTTTTCTCTTTCTTTTCTCTCTATCTTCCCCTTTCTCCCTCTCTCGCTCGTAGAAACGAGACCCATGACTGATTTTTTCCCCTTTTCTTTTCTCGTTTTCCTTAGACATAGGTTACAAGCGTTCCTTTTTGTCGCCGTTCCGGAATCTAATTACGACAAGTCAGCCGCGAAGAATAAAGGGGAAAAAAACAAAAAGAAATGAACTGAAGGCCGTATAGCTGAGCGTTTCTCGGCAGTGGGAAGGAAGGCAGCAAACCAAAAAAAAAAAGGATCACCCCGCCTTCCTTTAAAGACATACATATAAGGAAACGGGACGAAAATTACACAATCCCCTCTTCCCTCCTCCTCCCCGATTTAAGGCAGACAAAAAGGAGGAAACCAACTAGACGATACGTCCTGCTTTTCGCATTTATCTCCTTTTGGTATTATTTTCTTTCATCATTTTCTCGACCAATGTCACCTCTGTCTGTCTGTGTGTGCGTGCGTGCGTGTGCGTGCGTGCGTGTGCGTGCGTGCGTGCGTGCGTGCGTGTGTGTGTGTGTGTGCGCGTGCTTGTGTGTTTCTTGGTCTTACGATTTTTTTTTATCTATTCCTTCCACCCGCTTCCTTCATTTCTGCAAGTTTTCTCTTAGTGTTTTTATATTCTTTTTTTTTTTTAAATACTCTATCTTTACGTTTTCCCTTGGTTCTCAATGGTTGTTGTTTACTTTAGCGACGAGTATTATTTTACGCTTCTTCTCCGTTGTTGACTTTGTTTCTTTTTCTTCTCCAACGAGATGGAGAAGATCTCGAGCACGTTCGTTTGTGTGCTGGCGGCGAACTCGAGGGAACAAAACGCAAACTTTTTTTTTTTTTTTTTTTTTTTTTTTTGCGATTGCACGCCGCCCCGCATTTGGTTGGCTCCCGATTGCTTACGCTGTTGCCCCCCACGCCGCCAGTCTGACAACGCGCTTCACAAATATATATATAGACATAAAAGAGCATCGGGGACTCTAACTTTGCCGCGGATTCACATGAAAAGCGACAGAGTTTCCCTCCCCCCCCCCCCCTTCCACCCTTTTTCAGGCACAAAATATCTCACTGAAAAATACGGGCACTATATACTTACTTCCCAACGAAATCGCGATGGCGACGATATAACCTTGTCTCTCGCATCTCTCTTTTGCTTCCATTTGTTATTGTGCGCACTTGTTCCTTTATTTTGGTATCAGTTTTCGGGGAGTCGGTAGGTATTGCACCCTGACCTCAGGCGCAAGTTTTATAAACAATAAATAAAACAGCGGGGGCAAAATGCACGCAAGGAAAATATACCTTTTTAGGTGCGCGTCCTTCAGTAGTTTCTTTCTTTTTTTTTTTTTTTTTACTATCGATGGATCGAGTTTGCCGAACTTCGGGATCGGAAAAGTTCGGCAAAGATTCGGAAACGATTCGGCAAAAACTCGGCAAACGTATGCGCACGTGCGAGAACGTTACGGGACCATGGATTGCAAATGGACGCCGTGGGGTTACCACCGTACAGTGTAGCGCTACCAGCGGTTACGGCGAGGTGCGGAGTAGGTGACGTGGTAACTGTGTCTTTGTCAGCCATTGTGAGCGTGGTTCTCTTCAATATTTCCTGCCTCAAGAACAGAAGATTGACCAGGAATTGAAGCAGTTTACTGCGGAAGTGACAACTAATGCGGTATATTCTGGATAACGTGATTTTTATATGATCTTTCCAGTGATGCAACGAGGTAGTCGCAACATTGACTGGCATGTACTTTAAACAACTCGTCATCATTATAGCAATCCTGTTTTCGGCTCACAAGTACTTTGTGCCAAAACAAATAGTATTGCTCCTAAATTCGCATTATTTTGCGGTTTTCATCCGTCCGCATAAAACTAAACACAGAAGTATCATGCTCGACGTAGAACATCCGACATTCCTGACTCTCCCCATCTTCGTAAGCGTCCGTGTGTGTCCTAACATCAGAAACCGGCATTTTAAGTTAAAAACGAGTCGTTGCGAATATGGGACTCATACTTTTGTGCAAAGCTGAAGTGACTCAAATTGGAAAAAAAACATGTGTATTTACTATAATATTGTTATCGCTTCTGGTGAAGGCTCAGCAGCCGATACATTCATTTTTGCGCACGAAACGGTGACTAACAGAGAAAGTTAGAACAGTGTTACTGTCTTCATTTCAACAATGTTCACACTTGCAGGCTTGCGCTGATGAGGCCTCAAAACAGACACTCGCATATCGTAACCTCGTTGTCACACCACTGCTGAAAACGTCACTGTAAAATTGCCAGCAAACACACAAATATGAAACCGATACAATTATCTTGTAGAATATCACCTTATTTAGTAATAAGTGAGTCAATCTGCATTTAAAAACGAACCTAAAAACGTTTGTTTGCACGAAAAAATGAAATATCAACTTTTAGGTCTGGCAACAATGTAGTTTTGGCGAATCTTTAGAAACGTTCGGCAAAAATATTCGGCATTGCCGGATCCCAATATTCGGCGCCGAATTTTCGATCCGGCAAAAGTTCGGTCTATCACTAGTTTTTACGCAAATTATTCGACTCCGCCATTGTCCGGGCACGTACTCTGGGCGTCGATTGGACACGAGGGTTGCGTCAGCCATCGGTGTGAGCTCGGCTCAGCTCGTATCGAAAAACGAGCGTGACGTCCGCGTTCGGCGAGGACTCGGATCCAATCACACGCCTCGTGCCCAAGAAATGGCGACCGCCAGTGTTGCTTGACGAGGTTTCGAAAAGGTTATATTACAAGACACTCACAAACACAGTCCAACCCCCCTTCTACTTGTTCTTACGTCTTTATTTTTTTATCTGATCATGCACCGAGTCGTTTAGCTACACAACCTTTACACATTACCTAATCTAAAAAAAGTTATTTTTTTTGGCGGGGGGGGGGGGGGGTGTTTTTATTAGAACGACAAGCAAACACGTCTAGAAAAAAAAAAAAAAACAATAGCGGGTGCCCACTTGTTACCAACTTTCGTTGAACGCTCGAGTTTCGTCCACTGGCAACAAAATAATGTGTTCGTTGATATGAAGCGGTGGAGGCAATGGTTTCTCGTTGTCGTCCGGATGTTGGTTCCGTTCAGACGTCGGTGTCGGTAGGACTGGTAATAGTTCGTACTAAGCCGCGGCGACCAAACCGATCTGTCAGTCGTTCTTGTGCCCTGGTCCCACACTAGCGACAAAATAACGACAACCGACGACGAACAAACCTTAAGCTCGAGCGGACCGCTCGCGAGGGCACTCTTATCAAGCTTGCGGTCTGTCGGTCGGGAGAGAGGTGCCCGAACGATGCCAACCAAGGCAGCAAGAGTTCGCCCGTGCTTCGCGGGTCCCTCGGCGGAAGTAGCCTCCATTTGGGGCCTTCGCGCACGCGCTGTCGCGCAGTCTTGTAAACGTGAGCACCGAAACGGCTCCTGGATTGGCTTTCATCGGATGGATGGACGGATGGATCGGCCCCTTACACGCTGCGCCGTCGCACGGCGCTTGTCAGAAATGCGAGCGAACCTCCGCCACACTTGCCCCCCGTGGCGAGGCGGTGCCCGTTTTGACGCCTCTCTCCTCTTCCACCGTGCTCTGCGTGCCCCGCGAAGTAAGCACGAGTTGTTGAAAACCTGCCAAAGATACCATTCGTCGCGTGGTCGCTGCACGGGCTCACGATATTCGTCGGTGTCGGCTGTTACCGTTTGTCGCTCGAGCGGAACCAGGACGTAACGGAACGATGGAACAACACTCGGCCCGGCAGGCACAGATCGAGAACAGCGCGATAGCTTCTAGAAACTTCGCTGTGTATACAAAGACGCCGACACCGAACGAAGCTCTCTCTCTCTCTCTCTGACTTGAACAAGATTGAAAACGTGGTCAACCACACAGCGATCCCCCCCACCCCTCACCTTCTACGCTGCTGCCGTGCGACGCGTGCCCGCTCGACGTACCCGAATCGACCCCCCTCCCCCCTTCTCTTTTTGAGTTTTCGCTCGGTTGCTACGTGCTGGGAAACGCGCTCCAATATCGGTTATCAGGCGTTGTTTTTTGCTCGTTTTTTTGGAAAAAAAAAAGGGGGGGGGGGGGAGGGGGGAGGGCGAAAAGCTCTCGGTAGCCATATACGGCCTGAACGTGACCGCTTCCGCAGCGACGGGAACGCGTGATGCAGTGCTGTTTTGGGAGGTACAGTTCGCGACACTTTTAACGCAAACACGACTCCGTCTCTTTCTTTTTTTGCTTTTTGTTTGAAAGCATACAAAGAGCTTCGGCGTTGGTTCCAGACAGGACGACAGAACTATCTGCGGACAGTTCTCAAGCATATTCCAAGTGTGTTTGGTTCCTACATTTGTATGCTTTGAACCTGTCTGATGTCTGTCTGTTGTACGATGTACTAGAAGCGTGAACACGGCTTTAGGTTAGCACACCAAGTAAGTCCTTCCCGGCCCAATGTAGTACATTTAATAACAGTTCCTCAACACCGAAAAAAAAAATTGGAAAGAAAACGCATCTCCACGTGGTGAGTGACGTTGATTGGGGCGAAGGTCTGGTGGTGCTTGTCTGCGTAGACGCTGAGCCACAGCATGCCGAGCCTTTCTTTCGTTTTCATCCATGTCACGCTGCGGTCAAATGCTCCAATGCGTATATAACCACGTTCCATACCACACATTCTCTTTCTGACATGGATGAAAACGAACGAAAGGCTCGGCATGCTGCGGCTCAGCGTCTACGCAGACAAGCACCACCAGAGCTTCGCCCCAATCAACATCATTCAACACGTGGAGATGCGGTTGTTGTTGTTATTTTTTTTTTTTTTTTGCCCTACACGAGCACGGGAGCACGTGCTCACGTGCTCGTGAGCACGAGCACCCGACGCCGGAGATTGGTCGGACATAAGGACATGGCTAGCCCCTAAGGAGCTTCGCCCCTAAAACGGAGATGGTTTGTTTGCGTTAACAATTCAGCGGAACGAACTTTGCTTTCTTAGTGAAACGTTGAAGCGTTTACGCGGTACAGACTGTCGCTGCAGTCGATCCACGCGGAAGTTTCCTGGGGACGCTATTTGATATTATAGTTTACGGCGGCGGTTTAGAGGCGCTTGTTATTTAGTATAGTCGGTCGGTGGGAAAAATGAGGTAAATATTTACCGAACCCGCATATTCGTCAGAAAAGAATGGTTCTTGTCCGTCCCAGAACTGTCGGCCGTCTTTCGGGAATAATTCGCGTGCGCCCAAACATTTCGCGATTGGGAGTGCGGTATACTTAATTATTACCAAAAGATGACACACTCGCGCGATTAGATTTTTTTTTTTCAGGATGCTTTTTTGAGTTATTAATTTCGCAAAAATAAGTTAATCGCGAACAAAACGAAGTTGCTTACAGTATGTGGTGTATTTTCTGGTCGACATATATCGCGTGCTTTCTTGTTTCGCGCCAGACGCCGGCGAGATTCCTTCGCGCATATTTCACATGGCTAATCTGACAATCACGTAAAAAAATTAAAAAAAAAAACTTACTGTCATTGACAGCTCAAATAACGCAGGCTGCGACTTTTTTCTGCTCACCACTCACCGCGCCCCGTGCTTCTTTATAGGCTTGCAGCGACTATCGGCGAGTAGATCGCACTATAGGGGGCGCTTTGTCCGGCTCGTTTTCCCACGGGGCTGGTTGCGTGTTCAACGCCGAATCCTGTGGATTCTTTACATTCTCTTTATCGATTATGCGCCGAGCACAGAATTCGCGCGAGTGCTCCGTCGGTGTTCGACCTGGACGAAATCGACCCTTTTCGCACAAACTATCGACTTTATGCGACTAGAACTGTTTAGATAATTGTTCGGGAGTGCGTACGTCTATGAATGTGTACACCGGTTCGACTAAGTGCCTTATGTGCGTGACATATACCTACGTTATCATGTTTTGTTCTACTTTTTTATTATTATTATGGAGTAGCCGGTATTGGTGAAAACAGTGCCAGCCTGTCCATCGATTTCCACTTATTAAAGAAGGAAGACCCCTTTCAAAAGTTCAGCAGGCAACACTGGTGATCGCCATTGCAGGCAACGTGTCCTGTACCTGCTCAGAGAACGTGATCGAGCAATGGCGGACAAGGGTCGGCGCGGAGTTTTTGAGAAAAAAAAAAGGGTGTATTGAGGGCCCCCATGAAATGATATGTACAACTCGACTTGTACCATTTCTTATATTTCTGTTTTCAGAGGTACGGATACAAATTGCTGCGCCTTTTCTTTGTCTTGTTCCCGATGTGATATTCGAGGTATTCGTTCTCGTCGAACTGAATAACCATATTATTCTTGACCGGCAAAAAAAAAAAATAGCGACCCCCCCCCCCCCCTTCCCCAAACTGCATGCATTTTTGAAGTTGCACCGCCATTGCACGTAGCCACTTGATGGGTTTTTCATTGACCGCTCGCGAGCTTCAGCCGAACGCTGGCCACTTGAGCCGAGCGTCGCGTCAGAAACACGAACAAATAATGCATCACCTCGTTGTTGTCCCCATTAGTTTAGTTCTCAACGTAGCCGCCAGAGGTGCTACGGTTGGATATCTGCCCACTTACACGGGTAATGTAAGATGAACGCTGGTGCTTAGCAGCCGAATGGTATTCTTTACCATGCTTCATTAATTTCATATTTAGCAACGTACTTTTTAAAAAAAGCTTAGCCTTTAAGGGTTCTTCTTTTCTTTTTTTTTTAATAAAAAATTGTTGATTGTTTAAATTAAAAGCTTTGGCTAGGTGGCGCAAGCCGCCAACCAATTGACGGGTACCAGCCGTGTCCATTAATTCATTCATTCCCCAATAGCTGCGAGTTCGATATTTGCGACGGTGTCGTTCTTGTTTCGCGCTCTCTGCAGGCCAACTCGCAAGACGGGACGGACTCTTCGAGCAGCGGGTGCGGGCTTCTACTTCCGCTGCTCTTAGCACTGCTCCCGTTTCTACCTGCCTCCAATCTCCTGGTGTCTGTCGGATTCGTGGTCGCCGAGCGCGTGCTCTACATCCCCAGGTGAGCTTCGCCCTTCCTTTCAACCCGCGTTTCTCCATATCGATCGCCAGCGCATCTAGTAGCTCGCTCCCGTAAAGAGCTCTATGCGGAAAGCAAGTCTTCTGTTTCTTGTGCAGGGCTTGCGGTAACGTCCAAACGACGCCGATCTTTGATTGGAAGGATAGTGCGTAGACCTCAATGCTAGATGCCTCGAGGTATACCCACTATTTTTTTTTTTAATCGGCCAATAAAAGATTGGTAACCTGACATCACTGCAAGAAGCAGACGAACTTGCGTTCCGTATAGTACAGTGCCTGGAGCGCATCTGCGACTCGTGTGTTTATCATTCTATCCTGTCCACCCACCGAAAGCGGTCCCCAAATGACAACAAACGGCGTCGCAAGAGCCGGCGCGTCATGCCGTCGGATGTCGCGCTCCTGGCGGTTGGTTGTAGAAACGCTGGGGGACAGTAGGAGCGAGCGCCAGGGTCGCTGCCGTCGCGGCGTCCCGTCTCGCGTCTGCTTTGGTTTCCGTCGGCTGTCCGGCTGCGGAGCAACCAGCGGCGGAACAGGCGTCTGCAACGTACACACCCGCCGCTGTGACACCGCCAGGATCGCGACAGGCGATAGCGCGACACTTTCGTGACGCCATCAGGCGGAAACGGAATAACCACTTTTGAGAACGCGGTAAACGCACCTTTTAGGGGACGCGCTCCAGACAATGAGCGGAGTGCAAATTCGTCTGCTTCTTGTGCAGGGGTTGTGGTGACGTCATATTGACGCCGAGCTCTGATTGGTTCTGATTGAAGGATAGTGGGTAGACCTCGAGGCACTTCGAGGTCTACCCACTGTCCTTCCATCAGAGGAGCCAATCACAGCTCGGCATCTTTCTGACGTCACCACAACCCTTGCAAAAGGAGCAGACAAACTTTAGCGTCTTTGTCGTTGGTGCGAACAGTTAAAAACAGTTGGAAAAGTGCAGTTGTTTTTTTGTTTTTTTTTTTCTGCGGGGGGGAGGGGGGGGGGGCTGTCACGCCGTAGAAAGAAGAATACAATCATCCATACATCAAGTCAACCGTCGGCGTACGCGCCGTGCCAACGACATAGCCACCACGTCGGCGTGACGTCAAAACCGCATGCTCTCGACGAATATCTCGACGGAAATCTCGAGATCTTAGCTCCTCTTTGACGCGTGCTCTCGACGAATATTTCAATTCGGTTTTATTGCTACCCGTCTCAATTAATCGCAGCTCTCACTGTCAGCTTTATCGGTCGGATTATACCCTTTTTAATAAAGGTCGAGAAAGGAGCAACCCCTCCCCCCTCCCCCCCTCTCTCTCAAAAAAGAAAAAAAAGGAGAAGAAAAAAGCTCCGCAAAAACAACACGTTGAGAGCTCTAAGACTTCGAATGAAAGAAACCGGAAGAAACGTCGCGCAAATTAGATGGAGGACACAATGAAACGAAGTGGTCTGGTCACCCCCTCCCCTTTTCTTTTCTTTTTGTCGTTCTAGGTTTCTCTCTCCCTCTTTATTTTTCTCTCTAGTGAAGTCTCTCTCCATTACATGTATTAAATTATCTGGCGTTTGCCTTTTGTTCTGTTTGTTTTGTTTTGTCTTCACTGCCCCTTATATATATATTTTTTTTGTTTTTTTTAAAGAAAAAAACCTTTTGGGAGAGTGTTTGGCGTCTAGGGCTCATTGTCTTTTCGTCGAAACAAAAGATGGCCGGCTCTCATTAGTGCAAAGGACCGGTGCTGCTCACCATGCTGTGATCCGGGTGACAGCGCCCAAGGAATGAGCGCCTCTTCTAACGCTGAATTTCCAGAGAAGAAAGAAAGAAAGATAAAAACGGCGCCTGCTGCTCGCCGATCTCTCTTTGGAGCTGCGATGAACCGTGCTCGGATAAAATAACGAAGCCTATAGAGGGAGCAACTCGCGTAGAAATTACGGGGATGTGTCAGTTCTATGACTTCCCTTTCTCTTTGTTATAGTTCGAGGGCGATGCTGCCAGTCGACGATCGTGGACTATGCGTAATAAGCGGAAGTTCGCGATGGACTTCGATGAAAAAGCTCTTTGTTCTTGCGCATAATTGACCGTAACAGGTTTAGTTCTGGAGTGAGAGGCCATGTCGCCGCAGTATCCGTTTGTGTGGAATCGTGCTTTCTTGCATCGATGGTACGTGTTTTCGAAAAAATCAAAATATAAGTTGTGCCCGGTAGCGTGATGTTGATGCATTAGCCGAGGCTAGCCGGTCAAGCTGGAGGTTTCTGGAAGCTTTTTGTGGTCGGGTGTTTATTATAAAAACAATAAAACTCGATTATTTTCAGTATTTTTTTTTTCTACTGAAAGATTATATTTTTTAATGATGCCTTAATGAGCGATTAGAAACAGATTTGGGGAATTTTTCGTGCCAATCCAACCAAGGGCATTTGGCATTCCCCAGCGGAGGATTGAGAATAGATTTCGCTGACCACCTGGACAACGTTTGACGTGCAACCGACAGCTCGGTTAAACGGCGTTTTTTTCCGCGATGAGCCTCCGTGAGGTTGCGAGCACCTCGGCAGGGATTCGAACCCGTCACCTGGGCATCCGCACGCCGGCGCTCTTGTCGTCATCGGGATGTGGACCAAGTAGGAAAACGCCGAAAAGGAGTGCAGTGATGACATACTTGTAATCTCTGCAAGTGGTGTTTGGTGACATCGAACGCATGTCGCCGATAAACATTTTTTTAAGGGTAGGGCAACGACGTTCCTTTTTTCTTTTTTGTTTAAGTCGCGACGAGAGATCCAAAACAGAAGAGAAGGCGAAGGGATGGACAGTTGATAAATTTCGAACAAAGCTGCGATTGCAGTGTAGCTTCTCGGCGAAACGCACCCTCAAGCATACAGAAAGAGATTATTTTTGATTAACCATAAAAATCTACCCAAGCACCAATCTGCAAATCCGCACCCGGGCAAACACCACAGTTAGAAAATGAGAATATTTCTGCAGCTTCAAAGTGACAAAGTGTCTTAAAAGAGTTTATTTTTCTTATCTGTTTTCAGTGCCCAAGTTCTAAAGTGGATATTGTAAAGTGACGAAGATCTTGTATTGGTTTGTGTAACAAACAAATACCTTAGCTCCTTGCGTTTTTTTAATCGCCCACGCAGTTGCCACGGGCGTTCACCGCCACGTTTGACTGTGTCTGTGTACGTGTGTGTGTGTTTTTATATGAAAGTGAAAATACGATTTTTGTTTATAAACCGAACGCTCGCCAAAGTACACAATTTTCGCTCCAGAGCAAAACGCGAAACAGAGTTTTGAGGTAGCTCGCCCAAGCTTTGCTATAAACGGTCCGACGCGGCTTGTCCTGATGTTGTAAATAAAAGGGATAAAAATAAACACGCACCGTCCGATCACACTCGGTCTCGTCTGCGAAAGGCGAGCTATGCTTTCACGGTCGGACTTTGCGAATGGCCGATATCTCGTGGAATCTCGGAGAATCTCGAAGAAATAGCCGAAAACTTTCCCTCCCCCTTTTCTCGTTGTTTTTGGGAGCACGGCATATACATACTCTGAACTTCCTTCATCTTTTCTTCTTTTATTGCTGTTTTGATTGTTGTTGATGCCATTGTTTTTGCGACCTGCGGTTCTCCCTCATCTTTTTTGCTTAATATCTGTGCCGCTTTTTTTTAATTTTATTTTTGTATTTGTTATGATGCAAGGTTCACGTGCGTCGTCTGGCGTTGCGCGTTTTATTTATTTATTTTATTTATTCTCCCCCAAAGACCCCACGCGGAAGATATTTCGAGGCTTTGAAAGCTGCCATTTTTATCGCCTTTGTCTCGATGCGAAGAGCAGGTTTTTGGACATTTTTTTATTTTGTCTTGTTTTGCTTGCGAGTGTGTTTTTTTCAGCCTTCTCCTTAAATCTGTTTTTTTTTTCAACATTTTTTTTGTAATGCGACACGGGGGTCATTCTTTTCATTCGCCCATTCCCGGCAGACGCCGCAAGCATGGCGTATTTCATGCAGTTTTACTGCACTCCTCTGACTCTGGTGTCTGGCGTCTCGGAATCGTTTTTTGGCTTCTTTGAATATTCTAGTAGTATTTATTTTGTTTTTCTCTCGTGTCTTTCTACGCGGTGAGGACGAGAACCTACACATTTTCTCTCCAGTGGTATTGAAAAGAACGAAAACAAAAAAAAACCGGGAAGGGGATAGGTGGCATAGCTTTTATGTTACGATATACGCCATGAAAAGCCTAAAATGAAAAAAGAAAAGACAAAAAGAAATCAAGTAGAATTCGCAGAAAAAGAAATTCTGTTAGGGATATCAGGATTTCGCAGTAGCGTCCATATTTCAATACACCTTTTTTTTTTTTTTTATTCAGAATAAAAAAAAAATGATGATGCTTGAAATCCTAAAAGTGCGCGGAAAACGACCGTAGACGAGTGAACGACAGCAGCGAAATGGGAGAGTGTTGGGGTAAGATATCACTTAAAATTGAAGATAAGTAAAACGTACGAAAAAAAAAAGAGCATCTCTACTAATCGGACTAAGGAAGTGAGAAGAACTTGAGGGGTCTCGATGTCACTGGAATCGCAAAGGGTTTAAGCTTTGTAGACGTTAACCTAGACTGGCAATCTGAAGTTAACAAAGGGGTTTCATTTCAAATACGCCTTACTATTTCTGTGATTTGTTTAAAGGGGCCGTGAAATTGTTTTTAGGCCGGGGCAGTAAATTTTAGATTGGAATTTTTCAAATCGCATATCGTTTAGTGAGCCAAAAAATAAAAGGTACGAAGTAAAACATCTGCATCTGCTACAAAAATTTGAAGATACAGCGGATTCTTTCGTACCTTCTTTCTTTCGAAAGCTGTCTGCCTTTTCACTGCGATGAATCCGCGGTACCAAAAACACATCAGCCGACCCCGCATAAAACATTGGACACGATCACAGCGTCACACGGACGTACGCACTCGTATCAATCCGTCGACGAATATTTAGGTTCGCGTTCGTGCCCAACTTGCGCCACAACGGCACTTATCATCCCTTGCGAATTACAAGTTTCATGGTGTGCTTAAGAAAGCACAGTGGAAGCTTTGAGTCATCGCATTAGTGCCCAAGCAGGTCGACTCCGTGATTTATCGTTTCGCTTTTCGAGTTGAGAAATAAAGCTATAGGGAAGATGCAGTTAAAAAATCATTTCGTGGTCCCTTTTTAAGGCCTGTTCACACATGCAGCGGAGCGCTACAAGCATAGCGCTGACCTCGCACTAAGCACGTGCCGACGGGAGCGTTCACCAGCTTTGTATCGCACCGTCAAAACTGTTGCTCATGGCAGACGATAAGTAGCTGACGGCACGTGAGCAGCGCTACATCAGCGCTTCGCTGCATGTGAGAACCGGCCTTTAAAGTGACAGTGAAAAGGGTGGTGCACCGCGCGACACAAAGGTGTCGCGCGGTGCCACCTGGGATCGTGACGAATTTCCACATGGTCAAGTCACGTAACGTTCTAAATTTTCCCGCTAACTTTAGCTTGACCTTGCGTCCGTTTGTGCGGTTACACCTTTTTTTTTAATCACCCCTCCGACACAAAAAAAAAAATGGCGTGCCCTCGCAACGTCTTGCAAATGAAATAACGCGATTCCATAAAAAAAGCGAATTTATTTTCGCTCTTCACTTTTTGTAATCAGGTTCAACGAACTCAGCCAACGCGGACGAAGCGCGCCGACTCCGTCAGTGTGGCCCGCCTTCCTCTTGTCCTTCGCTTTCTTCGGCGCCGTTCACTTTTCGTGACCATGTTCCAGTACTACGCCTTGAACAGAATTAATTGCATTTGTACGTTGATCTGTGCGTACCCAGCATCGGCGTCTGCCTGCTGGTGGGGGAAGGGCTGTCTCGGATCCAGCGGAGGTTCAGCGGCGCCGTGGCCAGCGCTGCCCCGGCACTCACCTGCGTTCTGGTATCGCTTCTCGCCGTCAAGACGCTCGACCGAAACTCCGTCTGGGCGTCCAGGGAGGCCCTCTTCGAGTAAGTTCGAATCTATGAGTTCGGCGGTTCTTGCCAGCGTTACTAGATCAACTCAGTTATGGAACTTCCCATAGACGCTGTACAATGGAGGGGGTCCGACACCGTGTCCGATTTTTTTACAGCTAGGTGGCGCTGCCGGCGCATTATTCTACGCGTTTGTGTCTGCTACTGCTCCGCGGCTGCTTGCGAGTCCCGACTCCTCTCGAGGCTCAGCATGGTTGTCGGTTAATGTTTGCCCTTTCGCCAGTAAAAATTACAATTTGAGCATGAAACGCGCTACGACCGTTTTGGCATACGCTTTGCATTATTGTAAAATGCTGCTGCCTTAGCTGTGCTGACTGCGCGAAGCGTTTCGAACAACCCAAATTCGTCGGCGCCACAATCCGGTAGCTGCAATCAGGGCAAGTTTGTACCTACTCTAATAGTAGATGTGCCGATGACTACCATCTGCAGCAGAAACAATTTGAAAGTCGTCTGTTACTGTCAAAGAATCGCCACGGACATCCGTAAGCTCAGTAGGCCAGATGCAACGGCCATGTACGATCTCTATGGCAACGGCCATAAGTGTGACGTCAATGATGATGATAGCGAGTGTTAACGTGGAGCGCGCGCCCTCTAACAGGCGCCACGCAAAGGAACCCTCCTCCTCAGCGGAGTTCCAGAACTGAGTTGGTTCTAATAACGTTGGTTCTTGCTTTGTATTTTTCTTCTTCTTTTTTTGTTCTGTTTAAAGGTAAAATATGCCACCACGTTTAGGGAATAAGAAAACCAGAAACAAATTCTAAATTACTTCGCATTGGGCTCACTCAATTTATATATATATAATCAGAATGAAGGCGGTTCTGGAAGATTGGATGTGGGGGCCTTTGTTTCGCTAATGTACTTATTTTTGTTCACTTTCCTGCGGTGCGAGTGTGAAAGGTGGCACGTGATTTGAGCCTCAAGCATCAGCCGACCTCAGCTTATTCGTGAAGCAGCATTGTGTAAATCGATTGATTGCACATGCATTTTAGTAGGGGTCTTTTTTTTTTTTTTATTCTTTTTGAACAAAGACGTACGACTCTAAAATTCAGAATCGTAACTTTGACGAGAAAAAAAAACAACACTTCTAGTGTTCTCTAAATTTTATGATAAATAAGGCACACCCCCGCCCCCCTTCCCCCAAATAGCTGCGCTGATTAGGAATACATAAAACAAGTTCTGCACCCCATCTTAGTTTGTTTTTTATGCTGTTTTGTTGCTTAATGGTCGAGGGGGATCGGGGCTTAGTAATCACCTTTATCGAAATGATTTTGAATCCGGTGGTAAACCGTAGTGTCCTTCAACAGAGCCTCCACGCGTAGCACACTAGAACAAGAGTCAACTTCGTGTGTGACCTAACTGCTTTGCGGAATGTAGCCCTCTCTCCGTGACGTGTTTTTGCAGGTCCGGCATCCGGGACCTTCCGGAGAACGCCAAGATGCACTACAACTACGCCAACCTTCAAAAGGACTTGGGCAACGCGCCGCTGGCCATCAAGCACTACAGACTTGCCATCAGGTCAGAGAAGCTTGGACGCTTGACCCAACGCTTCCTCTTTCGAGAAAAATATTTAATCTGGATTCTAAATGTTGTTCACTTTAGTCATGCACCACGTTTCTCAGAAGGCTAGAATCGCGCTTAGATACGCAATAAAAAGAACACAGCCTAGTCCGAACTAAATGTACTGGCGGTACGCAAAACGATGTTTTATGCCGATGCAAACCATTATCCTCTTGTGCAGGGGGTAAAACTCGCGTAGCGAAAAAGGGAAAATAAAAAAAGGATGGGGGGGAAAAGGGGATTTTGTAAATAACTTCGCCGTGGTGTGGAGCATCATCTAGAAGATTATTGAACAAAAGCTGAATCCGCGTTGCCAGACCCGTAAAGCAGCTTTCCCCTCAAATACCGCCTCGTGAAGGAAAAGACGCCTTACTGTTCTATCGATCGACCCTCGCGAAAAAGAGGCGCCTATTTGAATGAAGGTTGCTTTATGTACTAAAGAGTTCTGGTAAACATTGTATAGAACGCAGAGTTTACGTGTTAAGCTTCTTCTAATCTTCTGTTGTTCTTGTTTTTCCTAACAATAGCTCTATGCCAACGTTGTTCAGTTATCTTTACAAAGGGGCAACCCGCCGACTAGATCTTATCACTCACGATAATGGAGGACGCAAAGCAAGTGGCAACCTCGTTTCACACCGTGAATATCAGGACATGAAAATTAAGAAGAGAGACACTGGACGCTTGTAAAGTCCCTGGCTGGAGCAGAACCAGTCATTTCACAGCCTCAGGGCGGCGACACTACGACCTGAGACTCCAGACATCTGCTTACCCCCCAACTATGGCCGTAACCCAAACTATAACTGCCTGGTGGTTATGAGTGGACCTAAACTGTCTTAATCTTAGCGTGTGCAAGTTACGGGCAGGCCTAATCAAATCAAACAAAACCCTATCCTTATCATCTGCTGGTAAAGGGCCGGACATTATTCAGCTAACCTAACCTAATCTTCACCATAACCCTGAAAACTTGACATCTCGGGGCGTTACCTAACCGAAGCTAAAATCGCCTTCATACTAAAGGCTCGTTTACACGGCACCGTTTTCTTAAGGCTCATTCGCGCTGCCCCATTTTCTTACGCTAAGTTACGTTACGTAGAAGTTACCGAAACATTCGTGCCTCGAATGTTGCGTGCCAGGCTATCTCATTGAACTGGTAGTCACGCTTAATGTGAAACACGGATGTTCTGGTAACTTATGCCGTAAGCCTTCTTGACGTAAGGTAAGAAACTGGGGCCGTGTAAACCAGCCTTAAACGCTTGCAGATTACTGTCGGTTCTTCAATAGCCTTTCATAACGTAACCTCTACCCTAAACCTAACACCTGTAGATTATGGTCGGACCTTGCCTATCGTAATCTTAACGCTGATCCTAACGTCTTGAGGTTACGACAGGGCACTCTCTAACCCAACGCTAACCCTAAATCTGACGTTTACGAGTGATAGCCGGATCTTCCATGAATTAACCTAACCTATTCTTGACCCTAATGTCTGCAAATTATAGCCGGATCTCGCGTAACGTTAACCCTAACTCCTGCAGGTTATGCCCGGATGTTTCATGAACTAACCTAACCTTGATCCTAACCCTAACGTCCGCAGACTATAGCCGAGTGCTTTCCAGCCTAACCTAACCGTTAACCCTAACCCTAACGTCTGCAGGCTGTGGCCGGACCACGCGAGCGCCCACAACAACCTCGGAGCCGTGCTAAGTTCCAGCCGGGAAGCGGAACGCCACTTCCGGCACGCGCTTCGCATCAACCCCAACCATCCCGGGGCCCACTTCAACCTGGCCAACCTCTTCAGGTACAGTCGTCTGGCCTCAGAACCACCAGCGCGCTGTACAAACGCCGACAATCATCTGCCCACAAGAGAGGCTAATCCTTTTGACGAGCCGAACACCTTCACGCAGGACAGCTCGTGAGCGTGCACGTTCTTTTATGGGACCTTGGGCATTCGTCCTTGGTGTACTTCGTGGTACCTCAAGTGTACTTTTTGGTGTACTTTGTGGTACCGTAGGTTTACATTTTGGTGTACTTTGTGGGACCTTGGGTACTGAACCTTAGTGTACTTTTTGGGCCTTTAGATACTCGACTTTGCTGTACTTCATAGGACTTGGAGTACTAGACCCTAGTGTATTTCGTAGTGTACTTTTGAGACCTTGGGTACTAGACCTTAGCCTACATTGTGGTGTACTTTTAAGAGCTTGGGTAGTAGACTTTACTGTAATTTTCGGTACACTTTGTGGAACCTTGGGTACTAAACTTTAGTGTACTTTTTAGGACCTTAGATACCCTATTTGTTTTACTTCGTGGGACCAGGGGTACTATATCCTGATGTACTTCTTAGAGTACTTTCAGGAGCTCGGATACTAGACTCTACTGCTTTTTGTGGTGTACTTTTTGGACCATAAATATTAGACTTTGGTGCACTTTCTGAAACCTTAGATACTAGAGGTAAGCGTACTTTGAAGTGTACTTTAGGGAGCTTGGATACCATACCTTAGCGTACTCATTGGAGTACTTCGTCAGACCTTGGGTGCTTAGTGTGCCTTGTGGCGTACTTTTGGGATCTTGTATATTAGACCTTAGTGTTTTTGTTGTTTTGGTGTACTTTGTGGGACTTTATGTACTATGCCTTAGTGTACTTTGTAGTGTACAATTGGTAACTTCGATACTAGACCCGTGAGTACTAGACCATAGTAACTAAGATTTTTATAACGCGAAAGTGTGACACTCAGTTGCCCTGCTAAATTTATCGGTGGAAGCCCCAATAGGTTTATAATTATAAAAGATCCCTTTGCCCTTCATATCTAGCGGGCAAACTTGAACATGTGTATAATTATTTACCAATCTAATTTCCCGTTATATTTAACGAAAATAATACCCGAAATGGTGTATAATAAAAAGTACATTGCACCACATAATCTAGGTAAGAAACGTTTCCCGTTAAATTCCATTAACGTCTGCTGAACTTCACAAAAAAAAAAGAATTGAAAAAAAATAGTAAACAGAAACGTCATGAGCAAAAAGCAAGTACCAACTCTCATTCTGAACTTGGGCACCTGAGCTTTATCATATATAAAGAAATCTTGTATTTGTTTTCTTTTTCTCTTTGACGGCGCGTTTATAGCAAGCGAGGCAATCAGCAGCTGGCCCGTACCCTCCTCGAGCGGGCCGTGGAGCTCGAGCCCGACTTTTGCGAGGCGTACTCGTCACTGGCCGCCCTGGCGGCCGATCAGGGAAGCCTCGCCAGGGCGGAGTCACTCCACCGGATGGCGCTGCGAAGCGACCCCAGAAACGCCGATGCGCGGAACAACTACGGCACCTTCCTTCAGACACAAGGTGAGCTGTTGTCGCTGTTTACGAACAAGCTCGCGTCTCTCCACGTGACGTGTGGGCTCTGCAATAGCCTCCCCTATACTCACAAAGCCTGGCAGTTCGACGACGGAGCCATAGGGTGCCCGGTCGCAGATTTGGAGCGCGAGGGTCTGGTGGCACAGAGCATTTCTCGGGGAAACCTGAACGTCAGCGCACAGCTTTTGCGGCGGCGAGGACCCGAAACATGGTTTTCAAACCCGACGGGAAAAAAAAAAAAAGCGGTAGCTCGAGGAACGCGATGAGCACGAGCGGACATTTTATCGCTCGGGAGAAGTGTGTTTCGGCATCTCGCCGCAGCGGGGCGCCCGTCACGTGGCTCTCCTCTCATCCGTTGTCTGCCTCTCTACCTTTTTCAATTTCGGCAGCCGCTTCTCGTGGCGATCTGCCAGGTTCTGTCAGTATAGAGGAGGCTATGGCACAGCGCGTTCGCGGTAACCATAATCGCGCGAGGTGGAAGAGTCTGCGCATACAGCAGCGCACTTCACCGGTCCGTGGCTGGCCGCCGCCCTTGTAGCGACGCCCGGCCCACGGCCCGTTTCCAGTCCCGCTGGCAAAAAAAAAAAAAAAAAAAGAAAGATAGTCGCGTGTAGTGCTTCGTATTCGTTCTGGTTCTTATCGCCTTGTTTGATAGGTATTGCGTGTCATATTTACTGCACATGGTCACCACCGGCATCTCCACTCCTGGTCCCCTGTTTTAGGTCTTTGTAACTATGTCAAAATTATTTTACGTTCTCACGTATAACGTGTCTAATTAAAACTTGTTGTTGGCCTAGTTGGTTCATGATGCAGTATAGAGGTGTTTTTTTTTTGCGCGACACAGGGGACAATTACAAGCGAGTAGACACGGACAAGCGCAAAAAAAAACCTCTATACTGCAACGTGTCTAATGTCCCGTGTCATAAGTATTGCGTATGGCCACCATCGGTCGAACTATCCTCACTAGTCTTCTGCCCTCTGGGAATAAGCTAACGTTCTTATGCACTTGGATTTATGCCGGGTGAGTTTTCTGGACTACAATTCTTGTACAATGCCGTGATTAGCGAAATACTAAATTATGCTATATAGTGAACTGCATCACTCGCACGTTTTTTTTTTTTATTCGCATGTAGGCTTTATATTATTCCGCCTTGGATTTTAATTTGATTCCAATTTGTTTTTTTTTTTTCTATTTAAATCAGTATCTAAGACCATAAAGGGTGCTTTTTTTTCTGATTTAATTTTTTTTTTTTTTTTTTTTTACTTTAGAGTTTGCGAAAGACAGATAATCTGGCCCCCTAACTATAAAGTTGAAAGACCCCTGCTCTATACATGCTAATCCGCTGCAACCCTCGCCCACTTCACAAGAAAAAAAAAGAACTCGGTGTTTTCTTGTTTTTTTTTTTGTTTTTTTTTTTTTGTAGGAGTTGCATAACGTAGGTTAGGTGCAGCAGTCGTAGCGATTTGGAACAACTGCCGAATAACGCCGTAAACTATGCGGCTAAAGAATACCATCAGCTGCGAATTAGCATCGAAAAATTAATCACCGTCGAGGTTTTACTGCATTTACCCGTACGCAACCTCCGGTTTTTAATCAACATGGAGTAGATTTTGTTTTTACAACTTCATTTAGGAGCGGAGGAACCTATACACGAATCACGAGAGGATACAAGAACGATTACGTATAAGCACATACGGTAACAAAAAGAATCCACGCGGGGCAGGGCGAGACCAATCTCAGAATGAACGCGTCAGAGATTTCCGTTTAAGCTCGCCAGCAACAAGCGAACGGACGCACGCACTCACACAGAGACTGAAATATGCAGACGCGGGACCGGAAAGATTGCACCGATACGGCACCCTCGAACAAAATAACCACGCGCAAAACGCGCTCGCGATCCAGGGACAACAGACACAACAACACACACGAAACAAAAAAAAAGGCAGCGTTCACCGAACACGACAAACGCCCAACCATTTCTCCCTGTGGGAATGAGGAGAAAAGGACGACATCAACATAACGAACAAACACACATACACACGCACGAGAAACAACGCAAGCAACAAAACGTTCGTTCCGCGCGGCGCAGGGAGTCTACCAACGATGCACGCTCAAACGAGTGCACCCTACCGACGCGAAAGAGGGTCTCACTCGCCGATGTTATTCTTTTTTTTCCCCAAAACAGACACACGAATCTCGGACCATCCTTCGCCGCTTGCTTCGCCCACTCGCTCAAGCAGGGGGGGAAGAATTCTCGAGGGACGACGGGAGAAAGAGACGAGGGAATGGAGAGGGAGCATCTAAGATGTTGCTTTTCGAAGGAGATAAAAACACACACACGCGCACATAAACACAAGAGGAAGAGCGCATCGAGACGCGGGACGAAACGGCGGCCGGCGTCTCACGCATCGGCTGAGCAGCGTCCTCCCGGAAGCTACGGCTCGCGGCGGGTCCGACGGCCGAAAGAATCCCGCCGACCGCTCTCTCGCAGTTTTCTCTCGGATGGACCGAACGCTAAGCCGACCGCGATAGTCCTTATACGCGCTCGCGCCTAGTCTCCGACGCTTCATTGGTTGTCCCACGAAGTGACGGGGATGGCGTCGCGTTCTCCCGGCTCCCCATTGGTTAACTCGATCGTGACTTTCCGTGACGCAACGCGTTCGTGACTACGCTTCGTTTCAGCTTACGATGGATCACGGAGGACGCTACAAGCCAAGCCGATCCAAGCCAATCTAATGGCGCATGACTGTCACGTGACCTTCGTTAGGAACGTCGCGACGGGCGGGGTGTTTAATCGCGTTACAGGTTCTCGGCACTGTGTTGGCTGGAACGCTCGTAGCGTTCGCTATCGTAAGGTGAAACCGACGTTATTAGAGAGTTTTAGAGAACCGTTTTCGCACATCCGTAACGGTGCGATACAACGTCCGGTACGAACTGCGTAGGCGCTTCCGCGTAAGACTCATCTACAACTCGTACAACTCTACAACTTAGATTAACTCAGTTATGGAACTGCTCATAGATGCCGCTTGCACGAGCCAGTGCCCCCCCCCCCCCCCCCCTCACTCACCACGACTCGCCTCCCGTCGGTCGACGCGCCGCCGGACGGCTGCCACGGTAACTGCAGTGTATTCCATGGAATACGCACGTTTCGAAGCACAGCGTATAGATGACGCTCCCTCGTATTCTATGGAACACGCAGTTAAGAAACGACAATCTAGATGGCGCTTCAAACGACGGGAGACGGACGGAAGTGAGTGAGGGGGTTGTACCCCCATCCGCGGGAGTTCCACAACTGAGGTAATCTACCCCGTGTCCCGAATAGTGACCAGGCTCTTGAAATCGACCGCAAAAATCGGTTTCTTAACCTATCGCGTTCTGAATTTGTACAGCGTTGGCCACAGGTGGTGCAATTTTTTTATAAATTTCGCAAAGAGCGAACTTGCCTGAGGAAAAAGTAAAAAAAAGAAAAAAGGCTTAACTCCTATGTAAACGCGGCGAAGCCACCGGTCATCAGACCATAGGGCGCCCTATCGCTCGAAGACCGGTAACTTCTTTGCGTTTCCATAGCAGTTAAGCCTTTTTCCTTTTTTACTTTTCCCTCAAATAAGTTCGCTCTTTCCGAATTTTATGGAAAAAATGCACCACCTGTGGCTAACGCTCTACAAAATCGGAACGCGATAGGTTAAGAAACCGATTTTCGCGGTTGATTCAAAGAGCCTGGCCGCTATTTTATGTTGGGTGAAATGGGGTATCGTGGTTGGCTTGGCTTGGGTCGTTGCCTTTCCATTCGGTCCATCTCGAGCCGTAACGGAGCGAGAGCGCCTCCCCGCTCGCTCTCGGCATCCTCGGCAATCCATTGCCCGAGTGTCCGGTCTCGTGGAGATCTTGGTCGGCGGGTGCACCGTCGGCGAGCTCTCTTTTTGCGGAAGTCCCTTGCTCGCATAAGCGAGGCATTGAGGAAGGCGCGTGGCGTTCCCATGCTGACCGGAAACGGCTCGGCGACGGCTGGCTGTCGGAGATGCCGCGGTTTTGGACGTCTCGCCTGCATACGTTACCCAGGCTTTTCGCAGTCAAGGGGTTTATGGGCACTGACTTGGATGCGTGCGCGCGCGACCGTACCGGCACTGTTTTCTTTGTTTTTTGTTTTTTTTGTAGAAAAACGTGCGTTTGCGGACGTTTCAGGACGGCTTACCGGCTTCCTGTGACTCTGCATTTTTCTGGAAGAAGCGTTTTTCGGGTGGACGCTCGTTTATTACACACGTGGTTTATATTCATATGTAAACTAACCCAAGCGTTCGCGCGATTTCTTATTTTTTTAACATTTCTGTCTTGCGTTTCTGGTACGATTTGAGGTTGCCACAGCTTCCCTTGAGAAGGGCGCCAAGGCAATCATTTGCACCGGCTCGCTTTAGTGCTCTTCCTTAAGTAATAATTAAATTAAAAAACAAAAATTAAAAAAAAAATTAAATAAATGGGTGATCCCCGTCTCCTGCACGATTTCTGTATGCTGATCCAGTTTACGTCTCGTATTTCTTGCTGTCTTTCTAGGTCTATTCACCGGGCTTAAAATTAATATAAATTTGTTTTAATGAGGTACATGGGTTTTGGAGGCGGCGTGGTGGCAATCTTTAGTCATGCAAAGTTCGTGGTAAATGAAGAAAAAAAAAATCAGTCACGCATTTATTCGACAGTACTTTCAGTACCATTTCGACACCTGGTGACAACTTTTCTTTTAATCTTTATTCGTTGCGTATATTACGTACTTGAAGATCTCACCACTGCACCTACCAACCTCTCCCCCCCCCCCCCCCCGATTTCCCTCGCTCAAAGGGAAATTATCGAAGTTTTATATGAATGGGTATAACCATTGGAACCAAAACTGCAAACCCCTCTCTTCCGTTGTCTTTTTTTTCCCCCATCATGGCCGCGTCTTACTCAGGGAGAGATTAACAATACATGCAACACTCCCATTTCCCCATTTAAAACAACACATACAAAACACACACGCACGCACGCACACGCACACACATGAACCCCCCTCCCCCTTTTTAACGAAGCACGAAAACTTTTCCTCGAGTTTAACCATTTTCCCAACCCATCCGCCAAAACGAACGCCACTTCCACGCGCTGTCCGCGGTCGTCCAGCATTCCCCGACAGCGGCACTTGCGACACGGCTAGATTGAAAAAACGAGGATAAGAGGGTGACGTAATGTGGCGGCCAAACCACTTGTGTAGAGATAGGCGCGCTCATCTGAATAACTCGGTGCGGGCGGGGAGGGCGACACGGCGCGGACGGCATGCGAGGCACGTCCATTTTGATTAAACCATCCCCCTGGTCGCTCGAAAACTGCTCAAAGCGACCACTTACTGCTACGCACGTCCCGCCACTTTCTCTTCCTCTTTCTCTCTCTATTTCTACCGACCATTTATCTCACTACACTTTTCCCGGAGATTAAATGGTGCGACACGCCGGACGCTTTTGAGCGATGCGATGGGAGACAGCAGTGCGAGCGCCGCGGGCGGGTCTTGTCTGCGTTGACGTCTCTGCTTATGAACTTGAACGGACAGGAGCTGGGGAAGATGAGATGAGAGACGCTGCAAAGCGGGAGACGCGTTTGCCTTAGCATCGATTCGTGATCGAATCGCGCCGGTGCGAGGCGCTTCGAGACGCGTTGCTGATGATGCCGACGCAAGTTAGTCAGGAATGCAAAGAACGCGGAAAAAAAACAAAACAACAACAACGCAGCGACACGACAACGAGCCAATTTTGATCGCGCTTTTGGGGTGTACGACATAAAGGCATACCTCTTGCCACACAAACAATCCTTTCAATAAACGACTCCGACCCCCCCCCCCCCCCCCCCCCCCCCAAATCCAAGCGCCATCCTACGTCAGGACACCCGCGATAATCGACCGAAAACAGCTACCCGCTCGAAGCAGCCGCGACACAAACACGCCTCCTTCCATGTTATCGACGGCAACAAGAAAACAAAAATCTATTTTTCCGGAACGCGTCGCCGCCGTACGCGGCTCCAAATTTCCGGCTCATCTCCGCCTACCCCCTTGTCACCACCGTTTCTGCTTATAACTGGTGATGTTGCGAAATTTCGTCGAACCGCGAGGTTCCACTGGTTTGGCTATGCTTCGAACGGTACCTTTTTATAACGAGCAGAAACTTGCGCCGTCACTACCCTAGATGAATGGATGGAACGGATGGAATTAGAGCCGTATATAGAGAGAGTTTGGTCAATGGGAGGCGCGGGCAGAGCCAGTGCGTGGACCAGACACCGTCGGCGTTATCCCAGCACGGGGCCCACTGGGAGACAGGGGTGAGACATTGGGCCGGAGCCACGCGGGAGGGAGTCCCTATTTTCGTATGACCCGCCTGTCTCCCCCAGTTTTGTTAGTTAGTTGTACGTTGTTCAATTCTCCCTAGATAATTTCCGCCAGTCTCCCCAATCTCTTTTTGTTATTACAATGCACTCATCAACCATCCTTCCCTCCTCCTCTACAAACCCCAGCGATCCGGCTAAATCTATCGCCCCCTCCTGAATAATTGCAGGTTCAAATTCTATTCAGCGTTTCCCGTATTCTGCAAGTAAAAGTTTGAATTTAAGGGGGAAAAAAAGAACAATTCGTAAGTAGAGTTCCGGGTTTCCGGGTTTTATTTTCTTTCAGTTCGAGGTTGTTTTTCTTTCGGGGTTTATTTTTGTCCTATAGGTTCGCTGTTTTTCGGTATCAATTTTTGATGTTGGACGAGAAAAATGCAGGTGTCTTAGGGCAGATGTTAAGGATATTAGATAACGGGCAAACAGATTCTGCAGCTTCCAGGGAAGATACGAGTGACCCGGACACAAGATGTGTGGCTCCAAAGCAAGGTAAGGCCTCGCGGACAGTTCATTGGGAGCTGTGTTTCGAGATGAAGACAATATAAAGCTGTAGACAAGCTGTAGACGAATGTTTTCTTCCCGTAAAGCTTTTTATTTTTTTTTCCTTAATCAAGAAAAGCTCACATCTGGTGGTTTTTGTTATCAGTTTTCCCCGATTATTCGGTATTTACCGAATAATCGGTAAAATTGATTGGTATTTACCGAAAGCACGGAACTCTATTCATAAAGTAGCTCGTTTTGTATCTGACAAACAGGATCACTAATGCTTATACAGACTATAAAAGCAAACATATCTACTTGTATCGCTCTCGTTAGTTTAATCATGTGAAACAACATTTAAAATGTTAAAAAATTATTACCCGTTAGCTTTTCTTTTTGTTTTTCCCCCGCTATAATACCGAAAGGCGCTGTGGGTACCGAATAACTGAATAAATAAAATGAATTTCCGTCCGGCAGGTGGAGCCAGCTTCTTCTCAATTTGCGCGCATGCGCACAAAAGTCGGAACTTTGCTTAAACTTTTCGGGGTTCAGTGGCCGAGTGCGTTAAGGCACACCAGCTTGGAGCACGTGGAGCTCAAGCTCGCGCTCCAGAACCCAGAACCCCAAGGTTCAGGACCCCGCCCCTGCCCGTTTCGATCTGGAGGAGCATCGTACAGCACATTGCGGTCGTGTGTCGTTACGTCACTACTGCGTGGAGCGTGTCAAAGACGCCAGGCTTGCGGCGATACTACACTGGCTAAATTTCTCATTTGCCGCGGAGACATCGGACGCCCTCAAAGGCTGTCTAACTTTCCGCCGTCTAGACAAACACGCAGCACAATTATAGAAATAACAAAGTACATGTAACCGATCTGGTGGACTTTCAACATCTCGAACCCTCTCCCCCCCGGACGTAGGACAACACTGTGGTCTACAGGTTTGTGTGTGGGTTGTCAACTTTTAGTATCCAATTCCCAGGCATTCAAGGTGTCGAACACAGTTTAGTCGAACTTTTCGTTAAACGCTGCTATACAAATTCGAAACCAATGTCGAACCAGGTTCAGCTCGAACTTCGACGCAGGTTCGCTTCATGACCCATGCTTCCGACGGCTCGATCAAAAAACCGCGCTACGAAACGACGCCGACACGCATACAGGGTCGGACGGGAACTTGTCGTCTCATCGTCATGTTTCATGGTCCCCGTCCCCCCGTACCCAGCCCGTTGTCGTCGTCGGTCTCCACGCACGCATACTCCCCGAACCGTCATCGCCCAGCGAGCGAGCGAGCGAGCGATAGCAGCGTGCGCGATTGATTATCGGCACCGCCGAAAGCTACAGCGCGAGAAAAACAAAAAAGGCTCGGGCGCCAGAAGCACCCGCGGCGTCGGCTCGCAAAGCCTGCCTCCCCCCCGCCGAGTAATTGCCGCTTGCGCCGCGGACTGTCAGCTCGCGATCGCTTTCTAATTGGCCATCGTCCGCAGCGAAGAACAATCGATGACCTACCCGCAACCATCCCCTTCTCTCTCTCCACCCTCTCTCCCTCTCTCTCTCTCTTTCCACACCCCGTTACAGCTTACGGTGGACCGCACCGGACGCCACCAACCATCCTAGAGTGCCTATGCGGAGCACTAGTTCGTCTGCTTTTTGCGCAGAAGTTGCAGTGACGTCAGTACCACAGCGAGCTCTGATTGGCTTTAAACGAAAGGATAGTGGGTAGACCTCGATGCTAGATAAGTCGAGCTCTACCCACTATGTTTGTCAATCAGCCAATAAGAGTTCAGCGTTCTGACACCATCACAACCCCCGTGTAGGAAGCAGACGAACTTGTGCTTCGCACACACTTTAGGTAGAGGAGCAGACAAGTGCATACGGGGTCGGTGAGAACAGCGAGCTCTGGTTGGATGGTTTAGTGGGTACGCGCAAAGCTAGCTGGTGTTGCCTCTACTCTCTGTTCGGACGCGTTTTAAGAACGAAAGGAGACAGAGGCGGCCAGCTATAAGATGCTTTTGCAGCCTCGCGTCTACACTCTAATCATTCCGACCAGGGCAAAACGCAGCGCGTGGGCACTGGCGACCAATCGGTGAAGGACGCGTCCGCCCTTTATATTAGGAACGCTCAACTTTTTTATTTCTTCCCGTTTATATAATGGCGCATTTTCGCTCGTAAAACCGTTTCCTACCGAGCAATCCTCGAATTAAGTCTGCTGTACAGGACGCTGGTTCACAAAAACTGGTTGATTAAGAAGGCAAGTAGTTTATAATTGCGTGATCCTAATCTAATAATGAACAGTATGCGGAATCCGTTTTTCCAAAACCGCAGAAACATCTCTTCTCAATATCGATTAGTTTTTTTCAAGTAACGGCCAATTACTTTGTGCTTCGAGAAATCAAGTAATCCAATTCAATACTTTTTTCAAGAGAGACTAAATGCTGTTGTCATCGATTCCCTTTTAATCGAGTAACCTCCACAATACTGCATCTGAGGTAGTACTCCAGCGCTACGAGCATACCACGTGACGGCACGCGCGAGCGTCGATGAGCGTTTCCGGAGGGACAGGTGACATTAACGCGGCGTGGGATTGGTTTCGATGGCCCGTAGCGTTCTCTCCGGTCCAACATCAAAAGAAACGCGGTGTGGTCCGTGTTCTCTTCGGTGCGATTCGACGTCTTTGTTTTTCTGTGTGTTTATTTCTATTTTTACGATTCCGAACGGCTTCGGGGCCTAATGTATTATTCCTGGGCCTGCGGAACTCCGGCAGGACTCTCGTCGTCGCAATGGACGATTTCAGGATATAGCTGCGTTCGCGGTGCGCGCTGGTATATACAAATGCGTTTGTTTGATTGTTTTTTTGTTGTTTTTTTTTGTTGTTATTGTTTTTTTTTTTTTTTTTTTTTTTTGGGGGGGGGGGGGCGTATGGGGGTTTACGTTGAATTGCTGCGGTCGTCCGACATCGCGATTTTGTTGGACTGCATAGATTTGGACCGTTCCAACGATCGCCTTCTCCGCGCTTCTGTGTCAGGGTTTGTGGAACGCGTTCTGAGCATGCGCACTCACTCTGTTCTGCCGAAGATCAGACGCCGCGCATGTGTCCATAGTGTCCGGCATATTTCGCCCAAGTGATGAGCGCTGAACGGGTGTATGACCGGACTTGTAAGGCATCCATTATAAGGAATAACGTTATACTTGTAATGTGTGTAATTTTTGAAACCTTTGTGTACATTTGCTAGGCACGGGAATCGCGAGAGTAATTTATTACTTTTAGAAGTATTGACATTACCTGTAACCGGCACTATGTTCCCCTTCTCTTCCTAATGGCGCCGGTCGTGCGGTAACGCTTCTAACCAAGTACGAGTAGCTTATATTTCGGTGATTCTAATCCAATATTGAACGGCACAGAAAGACCCGTTCTCAAACCGGCAGAAAAAATATGTCGTTTTGAAAATCTGATGTAACCGGAAGAGTAGGCGTTATTTTTTCGAGAAACGGCCAATTACTTTTCTTTTAAAGTAATCGAGTAAACCAATTTAATATTTTCTAACCGAGGGTGGTTGTAATCGTAATCAATTACTTATTTCGAGTAACGTGTACAAAACTGTCAGTGACATGCTGAGAAGGTAGTCCGGTTATAACGAAGTCAACGGGAATCGGAAATCACTTCGCTATATCTGCTATTTCGTTATAACCGATTTCGGTTATAACGAAGTGCAGAAGGGAATGGGAAATCGTGATCGCTTCGCTGTAGCCGCTATTTCGATATAACCGAGTTCGCTATAACCGGTCTCGATAGTAGTAAACACTTCGCGTCCAGCACGCGCTCGTTGCGCTCCCGTGGACAAAAGCTATGGCGGCGTCACGCGTGCGCCGAACACTTGGGTGTGATCGGTCTACGGTTGGTGACTGCTTAAGAATGCTGCAGATACTCCCCCTCCAGCGCGAGCTTTCTGCCTTTGGTAGCGCTTCGTCGCACGTGCACTAAATCATGGCGAAAGGCAACGTGCGCGCGCTGGAGGACGAGCTTGTACCGGGGTCCTCAACGAGTATGCACTGGGGGCCATAGCTGCGTGCCCGACTTCTGAGCGCGTGCTGACGGCAGGCTTCCACAGTTCTTTCGCCACGTGCAATCCGCATCATCCAGATTGACGGTCCAAGCAGCCTAGTAATGTGAGCTCGTTCTGAGCATGCGCTCTAAACATGGCCTATCAAGTATGGCGTCCACTGATTACCTTATATAGTTCATAATTAGACCAGTTCCAAGCAGGAAGGTGGCCTTCTCGATCAGTGTGCAGAATATGAACACGGAGGCATGTTCTGAAACTCAGCACCGTCCGCTCGTAATATCTAGCAGGATTATTCCCTTCCAAGTCCCTCGTGCGCATTTGTGTTGCACCATAGTCACTTCCTACCGCCATTTTATGAGAATATTATTTGCAATTTATATGTGTGCTTCGTGAAGATCGTGTTGAAGTCGATAGAACGGTCCACCGATTCCCAAAATGCGTCTGTGATAAGATGTCCGCGAACGTGACAAATGTCATATCACGCCGACAATCAAAGATTCATTTATGAGTTATGGCGAAATGTATAGAGTAATCGTAATGGGCGAAGTAATGGCGCGTAAACGCATTCGAATGTTTAACGAAGGGCGAGAGACCGTACTTGATGTAAGGCAGACCGTCTCTGGTCGCGCACGATTTGATGGACGAAGGGAATGAAAAAAGTTCTGGAAAACCGACGTTTTATAGTTTGCGATCCTGCAATACGTGTCCCTGAAGTTACGAAATCATTATTTTGCGAAATGGTTACGCAACACTTCAGTAGCGCGATGGACGCCGTTCGAAATCCTTGTACTTCACGAAAGGACCGCAAAACACTTCGGTAACACGAATTGTGTTCGTGCTGGTTGCGAAAGTCCTCGGCTAAAGACTCCCGGCGGCAGACACCTATAAGGAGGTTATCAAAAACCGCGCGCTACGACATGACAAATTTCTTAATATCGAAGAGCATTACATAGAAAAGTAGATTAAAGTATGCGATGTTTCGTTATAAGCGGAAAACAAACAGCGCAGGGACAAGGACAGAGTATATAGGCGATAGACACACAGCGCTGAGTTGTAAGTCAGCGCTGTGTGTGTATACCGCCTTCTACTCTTTCCTTGTCCCTGCGCTGTCTGTTTTCCGCTAATATGAATGACCAACTAGCCCAATCGTCAACCGTATTAAATTTCTTTATGAATGCGATGTCAACTCAAAATTGATCGTCATGTTTTACAGATTTGCAAGTGCGTGCTTAAAACCTGCCTCATTGACAATCTTTGCATATTAGAAAAAAATACTGACAGTACTACAATAAACAGATCCTGATTGTGTGAACAAAAACAAATAATTTCGACAATACCCATGTAACTAGGTGCGGATTCTGTAAAACAAAAAAAAAAATGCGCAGAAAATTCTTAAATGACTATGTGCGAATTGTGTGAACGGAAATAACGCAACAATATTCAAGTACCTAAGTGCTCATTGTGCGGGAAACAAACATAATGCGCACAATACTCGAAAAACTAGACACTAATTGTGTGATTCAAAAATAAGCGATCGACGTCTTTTAACGATGTCCGCATCATTCACTGTATATCCGGAGGCAATTTATGCGTTTTGGTTTGATTAAATTTTCGCGTCTAAAGATGCGGAAACTGAGATTTTCCACACACTTATAGGGGAGATCGGTGGCCGAGTGTGCTAGTCAATTGCAGCTCGGGGCGTGTGGAGTCGCTCGCGTTGGAGAACCCAAGGATTACGGCCTCAATCCCCAGCCTTCCTTGTTTCCACCTGGATCAGCATCGTTCGGGCCTTCACTCGTGTTATCGCAGCTCAGGCTAGCAGTGGTTACAGAAGTCACGAAACGACATCGGGTTGGAACGTTCATGACTTTGCAGAGGCGTGCTGGTCCCAGTCGGGTCCAAGTACACTCGCACACACCGCCACCGACTAAAAAGCTTTTTTTTTTTTTTTTTTTTGCGGTGGAAATGCAAGAATAAAAGGGAATTATTTTTTTTAGTCTTGCCTTCGCAAACCACGATTACGTAATTGTGCGATCGAAACCACCCGTAAAACGACAGTCGAGCTCGACTCATGGTTTGGACACGAGAACCGCGTGAGCACTCCACTTCGGCTCGTGACAAACAATGCCTCGGCGGACACTCGGGAAGTGGCTGAGGTCCAGCCACTGCAGTGTTAAGAACAGCCGACCTCTAACAATGCCTGGAGCTCGGCAGGCATTTACTGCTTTGCCGGCTCCAGCGCGCGGCAATGATTGACGTTGGCGGCATAGGATAGGCACCAGGCCACGAAGCCGCTTGTTCTGGCTCCGAGTTTTCGATTTTTTTTGGCGACTGCCGTTGCCTAAAAAGAAGAAGAAAAAAAAAAAAAACGAAAGCAAGTTTATTCAGTTATCAACGTTAGGTAGTAATTCTGAGTAGGATTTAGTGAAAGTATAGAAATCGTTTCATGGCCTCTTTTATGTTTTTTCGTCTACAGCTGGAGACACCAGTCGCCCATTAGCACTGACTACCTTGCGCTGTCTAAACATATACGCAATACAAGTTCGACATATTTCACTAACATATCAAATAGCTATATAGGCTAGGCTTTTACGTTACTCGATCAACAAATCTGCCAATCACTTAATTGTTGAGTCAAGCGGTTAGCCCGCTGATCGACGCATGCCACAGGAATGCCACGGTCGAACCACAACTATGTCCCAATTGTTTTCGCTTACGAAGAGGCACTCCCAAGCGAGTCCCTCATGATGAATTGCAGGATCATTCAGCCTAGCGTATGGATGAGCAACTGTATAATAAAAAAAAAGATATCAAAGAAAGCTCATGGAAAGAGGGCCAGTTCGCGCGGGATAAATAATCGACGAAACGTAAAAAAATAAAGCAAACAAAATACAGCGCGGATGAATCAAAAGAGACTCGAGTCATAACTCAGCCCCTGGCTCAAAGTCAATATGGGTCACCGTCCAGAGCCAATGAACTCAGTCTTGCGTTAAGGGACGCCAGAAAAGGCCCGTCTGCTTCCAACGTTTATGGTTCGTCAAGCCACTTTTTTTTTTCCCCTTTTCTTACCTTTTTTTATTAGTTTTTTTTTCCTTCTTTCCTTTTTACCCCTTTTATTCAGGGAAGAAAAACGGGGCAGAGATTTATGACCGTGGAAAGAAAAGAAAAGACGATTACTATATGTTTGACTATGGATCTCTTTAGGACCAAAAAAAGACTATAACTACATGTTTGATTATGGATTCCTTTAGGAGCAACGAAAGACGATTACTACATGTTTGACTACGGATCTTTTTTTATGTCGAAACAAGACAATTACTACACTCATGTCACGTTAATGGGGGTTCTATTAAGATATAGATATTCCACTGAAGAGTCAACGTTTTCGGGATCGAACAAGGTAAACATTCGTTTTTCGTTTCGCTATTGTGGACAACTCACATTACGGATGTTTTTTCTCGGGGGACTTACTTGCCCGTATGAACGAGACATCGCTGAATGAGTGCAGTTATGTATATCTTTGGGAATAAGAGTTATGCGCTGGGAACGCGCGGATTTTTTGGTGGGAACGGAAGGAAGATGACGCGGAAACTGAGACGACCACAAATTCTGCCCAAGGAACAGTTCTAGTTTTAGTTTTACGATATTAGGTGGATACAAAAGATGGCGACGCCGAAGATCATTAGACAGCGTTGTTGAACATGGGCAATGGTATTCATTTACTTATTATTTCGTAGCGGCGTGAATGGACTCACTTATGATTCTGATGATATGAAACGTTACATATATTCAGACTCGCCGTTATTGTTTATCAAAATATGTGTTGAAATTTTGTTTGATTTTTATACATTTATTTGATAGGATATATTGCGACCATTATCATTGATACCACAAAAGAGAAGAAGACTGAATTATAGGAAAGATCAGAGGCATGCAACAGCAATTTTAGTGCAACCAATTGTTTTTAGGTCCCTTTTTTTCAAATATTGCGTTGTTTTGCTATTATACTTTTGTTAACTGTGATGTCATTCGGCAGTGTAAGATTGCGGTGCACTAGCACTTCTTAGTGCGTATACTGATACTTTCCCTAACCCAACGCGTTATCCGCGTCTCCGGCGTCAGTACGATACTATTATTATTAATAACAAAATAAAGTTCGTGACGCACTTTCACCTCACATTTCTTTTAGCTCACAAGTCTTTCAAAGACTTTTTTCTCTCTTTTTTTTTTTACAATCCACAGCTTTTTTTTTTTTTTTCATATGACAGAGAAACGTTCTATTTTCTCTTGGTGCAAAACGAGAGACGGAAACCCGCAACTAAGCTTTTTGGCGTTACGCCAAAAAGACGGCGAATGGCGCTTACACTAATAATTCACTTAAAAAACTAAAAAAATACAAACAGGAAAGGCGGTTTGCACGTACAATTAAGGCCTATTCACAGAGTTGCAACCGAGTATGACCGAGAGAGACGAGACCTGTTGAAAACTTAAAATTTTCTAGGACGAGAGAACACACTGGCACGCTGGCGTCATCTATGCGGTGACCCTGGAAATGCATTTCACAAAAGCGAAGGTTTTGCGGGATTTCCGATGTCAAATATGCGCAATACCTATGAGAAAGGCTCGTTTATAACGTTGACAAAAGTTTTTCGAGCCAAGAGAGAGAGGATAATGCACGAGAGAAATAGAAAATATGCCGGACCGCCAAGTTTACATTGCTACCCAATAGATGGCGCCAGTGTGTCCTCTTGTCATAAGAGATGTTAAGAGGTTTCGGTTCTAAGAGGTCGCAAGTGTGTGAACGAGCCTTTACTCGCAGCTCCTCCGAGTAACCACGCTTTTTGAACAAACTGTAGGGGGGATGTGCAACGCCCTTCGGTAGCGAGGACTCCCGTACGAAACCAAATGAGCGCTAAAACCGCGTTTCTTGTGCTCGTACACATGGTGCAAAAGGACACGGAGTTTCTCCGCAGATATGACGAGAGAAATATCCGCGGACACGCCTCAGATACTGTGACTCTCTTTCGCACGATGCAATGGCAGTGCAACGGCAGATTCAATGGGCCTTTTTCGAGTAACGAGCGCCGTCTGGGGAGTTGTCTGCGAACTACAAATGAAGAGCAGCCCAACATGCCTCCGCCCGTCAAAACACATTGGCATCGTGCCGTTGTATTGTTTTTCAGTGTTCTTTATACCCCATGCTACCGATACTAAAAAACAAAGCGTCAAAATAGGCTAAATACGCGCGAAGATGAATGTGGCTGTCGCCATTTTTGGAGGGCACCGTCCCGATGCCCTCCGAAAATGGCGACGGCGGGAGTGTACGCATGCGCGGAAGCTTACTCTAAAAAGGTCCATTTGTGCCTCGCGTTTGAACGACAGTGAAGATATCTCCGTACTCCGAAAATCGTCCCACTGTCACTTCGTTTTGCTTTTTGCAGGTCGGGTGGAAGAGGCCGTGCGTCAGTACCAGCGGGCGCTCGAACTCCAACCCAACCACACGGTGGCGCTGCTCAACGCCGCCAGGAGTCTACGCAGCATGAAGCTCAATCGCGAAGCCGAAAGCCTCTACAAAAGGTATAGGAACAAACACCTGAAGATGGCGTTCGCTGGCGGACGCGTGGCTTCTAATTTGTTAGGGGTTTCCGCTATTAAAAGGCTTAGCGCTAATGTTACGTACGTTGAGTATAGGGTTCATCCTTTCAGGCTAGAAACGGGCTGGATTAAGCCGTCGCTTGATGAAAAGGGTTCTGTCGCGTGGATCCGTCCAGCTAAGGTGCTTTGGGCGTAGTGGCCGCAGCTCTCCGTACCTGAGTTTCGTTGCTGCTAGGCGCATTTCGACTACGAGCTTTGGGTGCTCCACGGAGCTTGGCACTGCGCCGTCGCAGTGGGGCGCTCTAAGTTCCTCAAGAAGTCAAAGCCTTAAAATATTTATTCTAAAAAGAAGAAAAGATTAATGCCGTTTTTTTGTGTTTGTGTTTCTTGCTTAGCCAGGCCTATAACGTGTTCTACGTGCGTCATCACACTTTTATTTTTATTTTTTTATATGTTACGCGTGAGTTTTAGCAATTGTCCCCAAAAAAAAACACCTTCCCGAACATGCGGTACGAAGAAAAATTACTGGCGTTGCCAGAAACAAAATAAATTTCAACTCGTACTCAGCAAAAAGAAAAAAGAAGAAGAAGAGGAAACGTTTGCATTTGTCCCGCCAATATGTCGAGGCTTTCTAGCTCCGCGTAATATGCAAGCGCATATACACCGAGAGTATTTTCGTCGAACGTTCGAGGAGCGAGGGCTCTACACCTCGGTTTCCATTTCGCGCTCGATTACCTCGAGCATTTCTTCCTACACGGGACCCGTTCGTCGTTCGCCGGCCGTTCTTTTGCGGGCGTCGCAGTCTCCAAGGCCACTTACGATACCGCCAACGCCGTGCGCACGCGGTCCATCGACGACTTCGCTCGCTAGCGATTCTTTAGGGAGTTTTCGTAGACCGCGCTGCCCCCTCCGCTAAGCGTTCCGCAACGAAGAAGTTGCTACTGCGCCTGCGCGCCGATAGCCTCGAATGTGGAGTTCCCGCTATTGTAGCGGGTTGCGGAGGGCCTTGCGGGACGCCGAAAACGATCTACGAAAACTCCCTATTAACGCCGCCATCACGCCCGGCCCAAAGCCGGAATTTCGACTCGCGGTGTGTGAACGCGCGTCGAATCGGTACACCGCGCCGTCTCGTGGCTGTACACTAATCGGTCAGATACGCGAGATGGCGGGTACACTGCTATGATGCCTCGTACAAAAGACAGTCTGCAAAGACACCAGTCACCGCAATGTCCACGCCGGATCTGTGTGCCGACTGCCTTTTGCATGATGTATAAGAACAGTGCGACCATATAGGTGCGAGCCTGGCTTTACGGTCGACGGCAGCTCCTCTTCGTATACTCTTAATTTAACCCGGGAGAGACTTAATTTCAGGAAGGGAAGTCAACTCGCTCTCGGAGTTGAGATCCGTGATCTAGCGATCGGTGTGGCGGCCTCGCGCGCTTTAGAGACAATTCAGCCGGTGTTTTACGGCGAGATTTCGCAACGGGTCCCCCCGGATGTGTTTCGTTGGGGGGGGGGGGGGGGGGGGGGGGGGGTCGTAGCACGTGACGTCACGGAGTCACGTGACTCCATGGCGTCATGTGATGCTTTGATGTTTAGCGGAGAAACTTTTCTCCCTGAATTTAGCGAGGAAAAAAATCTTTATAATGCAATTAAATGCAAAGGTGCAAGCGAGCTGGACAAGAATAATGAAAATAATCCCTGGAGAAGGGGAACAATCCCCTTCTCCAGGGATTATTTTCCCCTTCTCCAGGGATTATTTTCATTAAAGAAAATATGTTTACGCTCCATTTACGTTTACAGTGAGGGTGCGTTGATGGTCTTCCGTTAATTCACGTCGCTGTTGGATTCAAGTAGTCGCGCTTGCCAGCGCATGACCGGTCACTCTACAAGCATGGTACCTCGTGTAGGCTCTCCAGCAAGAGTTAGGTTTGAGGGCCGTGGTATGTCGACGTCGTCGCAAATGTCCTTCCTGTTTGCAACTCCAGAGATATCGACGCCGCCCAGTGGAAAAGACGTGAAGAACAGAAGCGAGGAGCTTCCGCCTCTTCAAGTGTGCGGCGAAAATTGGCGATGCCTGGCGGTCGGAATAAGAGACAGTGGAAAGGGGAACAAATGCATGTTTTCGTTTTTAATAAGCATTTGTGTGTGTGTGTGTGTGTGTGTGTGAGGCATTTAGAATGTTAATATTTTAAAGGGGCACGACACTTTAAATGTCGTATTTGTTTTTGTTGTCTAAAACGTCATAGACACGCAAAAAAAAAAGAATACCAGAGCACAAACAAGACAAAAATTCCCACGCACGCGCGCTTTTTATTTTTGACGTTTTTCTCTTCCATTCCTCACTTTTAATTTGTTATGGAATCGGTTATGAAATTAAGAAGCTTTGTAAACGACATTTCTATAATATTTACTAATGGGATTCGTAAAGCATGTTTTTTTAACGCAATTGCGAACGCATTGCGGCCTTCTCTTTCTTTCTTTTTTTTTTTTTTTATCTACCAAAATCTGAGTTTTGAGTGATGTCGCCTCCTTGATTTTTATCCTCCCTAGAAAAATATGGTGGTGCTAGACGCATGTAGCACTAAGGATGATCGCTGAGTCGGGGAATCGGACGAAGTTCTCTTCTTTAGGCGCCCGACAACAGCTCAGACTTCGAAAAGGAAATAGTCAAACGGTCAAAACAACTGGGTTTGATGTCTGCGTACCATGGTTTCGGTTGTGACTCCGCCGGGGCAGCCTTTCACGCAGAACCGGCGCTATGTGGCACCTCACGTCGCTCCCAAAGGCCCACAGCCCGTTCTTTTTGACCTCATACCGTTTCAAAGAAATTGAGATCGCCGAAAGAGCCTTAAAAAGAACTAACACGAAAGTGAAGCGTCGTCTGCTCACAGCGATAGGTGGCGCGCACGGAGCGGTTGATCGCGGGGCGTAGAGTGCCTTCATACACACGCGCGCTTTTGCTTGAGTGGTGACATCTCAGCCATTTTTCCGCCCAATCGTTTTTTTTTTTATGCATTTTGAAGTGCGCGCAATCCGGTGTCAGTCAGCTCGAGCGCGTAGCTTTGGCTAACACATAGACGCCATTTTACTGCCCAAGTCACGCACCGAGCGCTCGAGAGCGTCACGCGCTGACACATCCAGGGCAACAATGGATGTCTTCACCCTGAGACAGACAGACATGCAGGCACCCTAGCGGGGCGCGGGCGAACACGAAACGGAGGTGTGAGAGAAACTCGAGTTGCAGGACGACTCAATCTTCGACGTCATTGCGCTGGCACGGATCGCGCGGGAACTTCGAATTCGACGCTGTAAAATCCCTTTTTTTTTTTTTTTTTACAACTCAAATACTGAATTCCCAAGTTTCGAATCTTGAGTGTAATATACAGGAATCGCTTTCATTCGTGTCAGATAATAATAATAAAAAAAAAATAATTTTGACCTGTCGGTCTGACAGTCTAAGTTCCAGCCCCCTAGACATGCAGACAACAGATCTGAGTATCTTTCCATTTGTGGACGCGCCATCCCATGCAAACTTCCTTTGAGTTCCTTAATTCACTTTATTTTATTTTTATCTGCTATTTTTATTGTTTTCGGCAGTTGTAAAGTGTCTGGTGTTACGCTCCCTCGACCACCAAACATACTGTGTTTGTTGACTCCCCGACTTACTTTTCCCACTTTCCGCACCAGGGCGTTGGCGGTTCAGCAGGACCCGCAGGTGATGGACAACCTGGCCGTGTTCTACATCAACGCTGGGCGCGCCGATCAGGCGAGGGAAATCTACGAGCAGGTGCACCTACTCTTTCCGGACCACCTCGACAGCAAGGTCCACTACGTGAGTGATTCTCACGTCGCCTCCTACTGAGCTAGCATGAGTCGTCCTTTTTTTTTGGTTTTAATGAACCCGTAACTGACAGCTTAATGCCGCAATATCACTGCTCATTCTTCATACAAACCTCACGGTGTTCGCAGCCGGGTAAAAAAAATATCGTTATATTTTTATGTAATAATTATTATGTTTATTTTATTTAAATTAGGCCGATTCGATTTAATTCAGATGTACCGGAGTTATGTCGGAATAGTTTTATTTAAAGCACTCTAGCTAAAAGGTAGCGGTTTTGAATCACTGGGTATCGTTGTAAACACGAGAGATAGATTGATCATTCTGTCTCATCACTGAAAACGGTACGGGAAAAAAAGAATGTCGTAAATTTAAAAGTGCAGATGAATTCAAAGTTGTTTATTGAGTAAACCCCGTCATAGTAGAACAAAAACAGCTTCATATTTTAGCTAGTGGTAAAGCTTTGTCTTGTTTTATGTTCTGATCTTTTTTTTTTTATGTTCGATATTATTATTTTGTCGTTAGTTTTCTTTCTCTTTTCTGACAGCGAAAAGCATTAGGCTCAGCATCCAACCACAGGAACTCTCAATAATACAGCTAGAAAAAGAAACGACAAAAAAAGACTTGGTACTGAGTTTTGGTTTGAACTGGTCACCGCAAACGGCTACACATATAATTCTTTTACCGGGTCCTGTCTTCAATTGTTTTTTTTTTTTTCTTTTTTTTTAATGAAGAGTGTGGGATGGAAAAATCACGAAGAGTAAGACTATTCGTTTTCAGCCAGCCCCGACAGAACCACTTGCGTCGTCCCAACCGCGTATCGAAGCGACAGAAACACAAGTTATTTTCGGTCATTCGCGACGTCTTGTGTGTTTATGTAGCCGAGCGGAAACTCGGCTACATAAACAGGGTCGTAACATACGTGTTCCCCATTCCGAAAATGGTACATACATACTTCAAGCCGAGACGCGGGACCAGTGCATGAAACGACTGCGCAAAAGTGCTAAGAAAAAAAAAAAAACCGACATGGGAACTGTCCTGCCGAAACGGACTCGTATATGCTCCGTTCCTCTCTTACTTGGACCGAAACCGAGTCACTTGCGTGCAGATCCACAAGGATAGAGTAGCGTCTCACCTTAATTCACAGCGTCTGACTGGCTCAGCCCACCAATGGCCGTAATAACGTTGCAACATTCCGGGTAATTGATTGGCTCCCAACCGAACGAAAGGAATAAAGCGATGTGGGCGCGGATCCACGCTGGATGGTCCGGCCTTGCTGGCTGTGCTTGTCCGTAACCTTGTCAACGGTCCATCTCAAGAATAAAAAAAAGAAAAGTCCGCGCTATTTGTTTTATTGTTTTTGTTTTTTTGCCAAGCGAGCAGACGAGCTGCTGCTGCTGCTGTCAGCGCCGGGCTTCTTTGTTCGATTTCCGCCCTTCTTTTCCCGGAGCTCCCGCGAACCATCTCACGGAGAGCCTACTCGTAAATGGACCCATCCTAGGTGACGCCATTTTGAGCGAGCCGGAAAAGAAAGAACCGTTACGAGCAAAAGCAGAAGTGTAGCCAATAGCCAAGCAAACATCCAAGCCGAGAGACCCGGCCGGGAGAGCCGCCGCCACCGCGGCGACGGCTTGCAGCGATGCTATGGCGGAGAATGAGGGGGGTGAAGCTGGTCGTGGCGTTGGTGTCCCGCCGGCCTACATTGACGGCGAAAGTGCTCATTAATTCCTGAGAGGTTCCGGGACCGCTGTTTGCGACGACGAACGACGACGATCATGTGCCCGATGCCGCTGCAGGCGCAGCTGATGATGCGGCAAAGGAGTTTCCGGACCGCCGAAGACCTACTTCTGGAGGCCGTGCACAGGAACGGATCGCACAGGGAGGCGTTGCACCAGACGGCGCTGCTTTACAACCATACCAACCGGACGGCTGAGGTCAGTAGCCTATTAGGATAGAGAGGTCAGGGCCATATTGAGAGTTGGGTATCTTATTGGGGTAGTTAGGTCACTAGTATATTGGAAGCTCACTAGCATCTTGGACGGTGATGCCATTACCATATTGGGAGTTAAACATCATGTTAGGGTAGTGAGGTCACTGGTATACTGAGAGTTCAATAGCACATTTTCATAGGTGACAAGTACCGGAAATTTCCGAGATACGAGAACTGTGTTTTCTTGTTTTCTTTTTTCGACTCGTGTAAATAAATAGTGCGTCGCAGACAGCTCAAACTTCGTGAGAATATGACGCTAGCGGTATGAATAGAACGCAAAAGTTGCAGAGAACGATGAAACCTGAATCAAAAGATAATTGAGAAAAACGAAAGTACTCTATGAACTGATGTTCAGCTAAGCCTAATATCGCCAAAACAAGAAATCATACTTTGGGCGCCTGTAATATCTATTTTAGTGAAAAAAACATGTCAGCAAGAAATAAAACAATATTCCGTTTCTTGATAATTTTTTTTTTTCTCATTGAATTAAATAGATGCTACATGCCCTCACAGTGTCATTTTTTGTTTTTGTTTTAAGAATATTAGGCTTAGGTGGACGTTGGCTCGTAAAAAAATTTCGTTTTTCTCGATTACTTTTAAATATAGGCAATATCCGATGTTTTCAAAATTTCACGTTCTGTCCCTACCGCCAGCGTCACATTCTCACAAAGTTTGAGCTTTGTGCGGTGCATAGTTTGTTTCCCCGGGCACAAGAACACGGTTCTTGTTTCTGGGGAACTCCCTGTATATTGGGTGTTCAGTATCGTATTAGGATAGTGAAAATAGTACCACGTTGGGAGTGCAGCTGGTTTAACCGTTGTAAGTTGTACCATATTGAGATAGTGAAGCCAGTTCCCTTTTGGAAGATTAATACACTATTGGAAGTTCAGAAAGTTAAGTACAATATGAGCATAGTGAGGTATTAGAATAGTGGGGAGGCTTTCAGCACAACTAGAGTGTAGTGAAACATGCGAAGCGTTCCCGGCACTGACAGTTCACTGAGTCTCTTAGTGTGGATGGAAAACATACAAAGAGACAGTGGCGCCGTTTTCCTGAACCGATACTGACAGGGTTGCTTGACATTTCGGTTCTCTGCGAGATTTATTGAATGGTAGATACTTTTAGGCTCGGCGTATAACGGCCAACCTCGTGATGTCGCACTTCATGGTGGATTTCGAATACGCAGTGAAAATAATTATGAGGTCTGTGGAAGCGGGGTTGTTGTAAGGAAGGGTTGTAAGCGAAAAAGAACTACAAGGTTCGATCTAGAAAATGAAACCCGGCTTTTCGGCCAGCATAGAAAAACCACGCCTTCTGGACAACTGAACCTCCGTAAGAATGTTACGCTAGCTGTGGTTATAAAATTCGGAAGTTCGAATTTCATAACCACAGCTTCTGACATTCTCTGGAGAAAAACATTACAAAATAAAAACAACCGATGTCCACCAAAGTCATAAAAAAAAGTTAGATTGTGGGCGCGTGTGGCATGGATTTCAGTAAACACAATAAAAAACACAATATTATCTTTCTTACTGACAAGTCTTTAATGAAATAAATGCTACAGGCGTCCTTAAAGGGAAGCTGAAACACTTCTTGAAAAAAACGAGTTAGAGGTGAATTCTGGCTTATTTTTATCCCGTGAATCTGAATATCACTTTTGTTTTCCCCGAAGATGCAACTAAAAGCGAAAAAAAGAGAAAAAACATTCGGCCAGTCGTGACGTCATACTAGGATCTTCGGGCCTCCAAGCGCGTGTCGCTCGTGTGTTCAGCGCGTGCAACGGCAAGCTTGCCAGGTATATTTCCCCGCACTGACACCAGTCTTGACGTCTCTTTCTGACCTTTCTGAAAATAGCAAGAGTGCGCGTGCATAGCTTTGACAGGCGCTAAGATGCGCGAGAGCAGATATTCCGAACGCTCCTAGTGTGACGTCACGCCCCGGGAAGGAGGGGCTTCGGCGGTACTTTAAAAATTAATTTCTGAAGCCTCCGTGCACCAAATTGAAAAATAATCTTGATATTCCTGATCCTGGAGGTAGAATGAAGGCCATTGAAATGTTTTTTCTCAAATAGAGAACCGCTTCAGTTTCCCTTTAATACCATATTTGAGCTTACGTCGATGTCGACTCAAAGATAATTTTTTCTTTGTATTTTGTGACGCCATGTGCTGGAGCGCCATGTGCCATGTGCTGGAACTTCCGCTTTTTTTTTCACCATTGCAAGCGTTACACTTTTCCGGAGTTCCAGCTTTTTGCGATGCGTAGTTTATTTATGCTGGCCAAAAAAAAAAACGTGTTTCATTTTCTCGATCGACCTCTGTAGAATAGTTTGATCACTTCTTCCCATCAGGGCCTCCTGAAATCGAATACAAATCCAGAATGCTCCATACAAAGACTACCACGTTCAAGCCACGAAATCGAATCTTTCCGCGGACCAACCAGAAGATGAAGTAGTCCCGACGAATATTGTGATGCCCGCGCGGCGTTTTCAAGATGGCTGCTCTAGCGAACTATTTGCACATCGCGGAGGAACAGAGGCTGAGGAAACGAGGGTGTGGGAGGAGCCACTGGTGCCTTCTTAACTCGTAGCCGACTACACTTTCGATTGTGTGAGAAGAAAGAAAAGCGGTAGCGAGTCACGAGACGTTTCTAATACACCTGTGCTCTCCGGGTTGTAAATTTCCCTTTCCTTGTTTACCTGTCATCGCAGGCGCTGGATTTCATTCTCAGAGCGCTCCGTCTGTGCGCTGTCGATGATCGGTCGTGCGCTAGGCTCCACGCCGAGCACGGTGACATTCTCAAGGACCTGGATGACCTCAGTTCTTCTGCAGAGGTACGACCCCGTTTTTTCACCTTCACTCTTCATTTTTTTAAAGATGTAATGTCTTGTTAATATGGGAAACTCCGTTTCTCCCGAAATCGTTTATAACCTGAGTTGCCCACAAGTACGAGACAAAAATTAACACATTTACCGCGTTCGTCCCCGAAAACATCGGCTGTGTATGGGCGCATCTATATAATAAAGGTGTCATGAAACGATTTTTCTAATTTCACTAAATACTACTCAGAATCACTCCCTAACGTTAATAACCGAATATACTTGCCCTAGTTTTTCTTTCTAAGCAATGGGAAAATAAATCTGAGAAATATGAGCATCGTCCGCCCCTCAACTCGGAGCCACAACAAGCGGCCACGTGACCTGGTGCCTGTCCTATGCCGCCAACGTGAATCATAGCCACGCGCTGGGTTCGGCAAAGCAGTAAACGCCTGCCGAGCTCCAGGCATTGTTAGAGGTCGGTTATTCTCATCGCCGCAGTGGCTGGACCCGAGCCACTACTCGAATGTCCGCCGAGGCATTGATTGTTACGAGCCGAAGTCGAGTGCTCACGCGGTTCTCGTGTCCAAACCATGAGCCACACTCGACTGTCGTCAGACGGGTGGTTTCGATCCTACAATTACGTCATCGAGCTTTGCGAAGACGAGACTGAAAGAAATAGTCCCCCTTTGATCCTCGCAATGCCACTGCGACCAAGGCGCTTCTGAATCAGTGACGGTCCGTGCGAGTATACTCGGGCCAGACTAAGACCAGTACGCCTCTGCAAAGTCATGAACATTCCAACGCGATATCGTTGCATGACCCCTTTAATTAACGCGGCATGGAAGTGGCTTGAGATGACCGTAACGTTACGGAGAAGCATCACGAAAAAACAGTGGCAGCGACCTCTACCGTCAAAGTTCTATAATGCATAAAATGCATTACAGGGAATTGGTGCTTACGTGATGTATAGTTTCCCGCTCAATTTAGCGGGGAAACTGAATGGTTTTATAGGTCGTGTGACGTTGATTTCCCCCGCTAAATTTAAAGGGTGACAGAATTAGTGTATGGGTCAATTTCCCGCTAAATTTAGCGGGGAAACTTAATATATGTTTTGGCCACAAGACGTTATTTTTCTCGCTATATTTAGCGGAGAAACTGAGTTGACGTAGCGGTCACGTTCCGTCAATGTTCCTAAGGTGTATAAGACACGTGACGTCAATTGACGTCACACGACGGCATTTTCCCCGCTAAATTTAGCGGAAAATGCACGGACGGAGAAACGTTTGGGATTCGGGGTAGCATGGAACAGCATTTCATGCTTTAAAACATTACACTGCCGCTAAACTTAAAGGGATACGGAATTGAAAATTGAAATATAGAGAAAACATCAAGAAATGAGTTCAATATGATCAGCTAAGCCTGTAATGAATAATCGCACGGTCGTATTTTGAGCAGATGGCTATATTTTATGCTCTAAATGCCGCGATTTTGGCGAGCGCTTCAAAATCAGCCATGGAGGAGCGCGATGCATCTCGGGAGATCCGGCAGACGTCTTGACGTCATCATGCCTCGGACGACCAAGCGTACCGTAGTGACGAGTTTTGCCACTTGGAGGCGTCAACGCGTTACAATCCCGCTTTGTCGAAGTACCCAAGGGCTGTAGATATCGCGGGGCCAGCACGCGCACCAAACCTGAGAACAACCGAAGCACGCGTTTGCACGTCGCGCGAGAGCTGAAACCAAGGTGGCTCACTTCGTTTTGGCTCTTTCCACCAAGACGCCTCAGTATTGCGTTCAGGCCTAGGCAATCTATACCAGTGAGCGGACATACCGCTGCGGCGCTGCTTTCAGAGGCATGTTGTCGTCACGACATTCCATTGAAGCTTCATAACCAACTACCACGTGGTTTTTGATTATCGTTTAATTCACTTTAAAATATGTTTTCTTGCGTTTTCTAGCGCAATATTTATGTTTCTGTGGTTGTGCTGCTACCTGCGTCGTGTTGAAACAAGGAAATGAGCTCCAGAATTTGGTTTCCGTACCCCTTTAACATGCGCCTTAGTGCATTGGTTCTAAGCTTGGTTTTATTTATTTATTTATTTATTTTTTTGAGCGTCGTATAATTAAGGTGAGTATTATACGGATCGAAACCAGTTCAGAAAATATAAACAGGAACTTTATAGGAAACACAGGAAGTTAAAACCTTTAAAAAGCTGTCCATCAATTGTCATTCTATTTTTTTATTTGAATTTCAGCCGAACCTGTACTACCATTGCAGATGAGGTAGGCACTAGACAATGTTTTATTTCGTTTCATTTTAGGTTATGTCACCATTCAATGGCAGATACGTTCTATTGTGATATATAACGGTGCACCTGTAATGCGTATAGTTAAACTTAGTGAAGATCAACTATTGCCACTGTTGTTATTTCTTCTCGCAGAGCTACCTGATAGCTATCAGGTTGGACCCGGAGCTGGCTCATGCCCACCTTAACCTCGCAGTCATCAGGCATCTTCAGGTAAGATCTCAACATCTCTGAAAACGTATGACCACTTTATCTGAATTCCAATGTCGAGCTCTAACAAATATGGTTTCATACCACCCCTTCGAGGGAAGAATTTCGCTGATCACGTCACGACTTCCGTTGGGTCACCAACCGGAAGGGGTGACGTTAAGTGATTTTCCAAACCACGTGACTCTTTTTCCTGAGAGCTGAAAACGATTCTTCCTTGCTGTTTATCATGTGATTGCCGATTCTAAAAGCAAACAGGAAGTACCGCAAACGTTAGTATAGAGCCGACTTAAGTTTTGCCAACAGATTCGCGGCTGCCGTATCGTTGTTTGTTTTGCAATACATTCAATAACGTTTTCCGGAGTTATTATGAGTTTCACGACCTTGACGAATGTGACAGTCTCGTATTCTAGCGCCACGTCAGCAACTTCGTAAGTTCTTCGGAATCTATGGGAACACGACCCATTCTCTCGTTCACCCGCTCCCAGAAATGCAGTCTTTGGCCTAAAACGTAACCCTCTAAACACGACGCAATTCAAACGAAGATGAAGCAGCGATCCTTGCGGCTGGCAAAAACCCCTAAAAGCATCATCAATCTCTGGCGTCGCGAGAGCGTCTTCGCGTTCTGGCTCGCTTCGTGGGCAGCAGCGTTTACCGCTTCATCCAAGAGGTCAAGGCCCGCCCTCTTCCACATCTGATGTCATCACTAGTGCACCCCCCCCCCCTCCCCACCACCAGCGCCTTCCAGCTCTCATCTGCGTTGCCGCGGCTACAACATGGCCGCCGTCTGCTATCAAATCGGGCCTTAATTCTCGTGAGCGACCGAAAGAGACGCCATTTTTCTTTCTCGGAAATTATTTTGCGAGGGTTCTAACATAGATGGCATAAACAAAAACCAACTCGCCTATCACCTTCCGACGACTGGTGATTCACCGGATGTTCAACTGCCGCAATGCACACGTATCTTGCGCACAGCGCGACATTGTTCGTGCGAACACGGGTTCGTCGGATTTTTCTTTCCCCCTTTTTATTTTTCGTATAAATTGAAGTACTGTAATAAAAATACGTTTGTGTTGCAGAAAGTCTCCATTCGGTGCAGTATTCTAAGCGGAAAAGTTTCCTGCCCGACCATACTCTCTCGGAGCAAAATGAAAGAAAAGCAAAGAGCGACAATGTCGTGTTCACGTTAATACTGTGATATGCAGTGTGCATAAATCGTTCTTTTTTCTTTTTTTTTTTCGTTTTCCTGGCGTCGACATGGCCCGCATAACCCAGTCAGATAATCCTATCCGATCGTTTCTTTACTTCGTACAGATTCTATGGAATGCGTTACTCTGAGAATATTCATCAACATTGAACTGTTTTCTTTTTTTTTTTCCGCTTTCAAGTTTTGGTTTAGCAGTGCAAGCATCGCTCAAGGCCAGATGCTCGGGCTTTAACCTTGAGCTTCGCTCACACGTACAGTGCACTGCGAAACACTGTTACCGCGAAGCAGTTTTAATACTTTAGCCGGTGTCTTTTCCACGAGAGTCAAACACTCCAAAATACAACATCCATTATCTCTCTCCCTCACTCTCTCTCTTTCTATTTTTCTTTTTACTACTACCGTCAGAACTGTATATTAGTTTAAGCGGTAATCTTTCGATTCTGAAAGGAAAAAAAAAGGATAACCCGGCTGTCCCTCGTTCGTGCTAACTGTGTCGTACTGCCTCCATATCCGCATCGTTTGCAAGAACCCAAGCGTACGTTTTATGGCTCTTCTGGGTTTGTGTCGTCTCTGCAGGGCGACTACACGGGGGCTTTCCGCCACTACCAGACCGCTTTCACGCTCGACCCCAAGAACCAGCTGATCGTGGATAACATGGCCAAGCTTCGCCGGCGCCTCACCAGACCCCCGTCCAAGAAGAACGCGTCGGCCAAGACTTCGAGCGCCGACGCCGCCTTCTACGTCCGGTAGCGGCGCCGGACTCACTCCCCGACGGACTTTCCCCTCTCAACCCCGATGGCCAGCGGCTGCCCCAGTACCGACGTTGTTCGTCAACTTCACGCACGGGACACGTCCCTCGAGGAGTGGCCACCGCGCCACCAGCTATGCAACCGTGTGCCTGTCCGACAGACTCGCCCGTCGCGCGTGTGTGTGCGTGCGTGTGTATGTGCGTGCGTGTGTGTGCGTATGTGAGTGTAACGCTGTCGTGAGACCCGACACCCGAACCACGATTCACCTTTTCTTTTTTCTTTTTTTTTAATGACAAAGAAAAAGAGCGTGGGTTTATGAAGACCCCTTCTAGCGTTCCGTACACACACATTCTAGAGCTGCCTTCGTTGTCGTAATGTTCTTGCTTTGTTGATGTCTTTTTTTTTTCTTTTTTTAGCAAAGGGAGTGTCAGATGCGCTCTAGTCATTCCTATTCTCGCAGTGGTGGAGCGGTACAACAGTGGAACGGGATCCCTGCACTATGGCGCCTCGAATACGCCTCTCCGACTGGTGGGTTTACCGCGTCCTTGTGTGCGGTTTTCTCGACTTCTGCCCGATGACGTCATAGAATTGACACGCCGTTACCTGTCGTGATACCGGAAGTGGTACACCAAACGGAGGTAGACGCCGTAGACGCTCGTTTTGCTGCTGGTCGCTTTCCAGCTTGACGGGCCCATGAAACTTTCAGCAGCCAGGATGTCGGGACGGGACGCAAAGGGACGCTAAACTACCAGTCGGGGGCGGGGCCTTCCGGCCGCCATGCCCGGGCCAATCAGCGATCGTGCATTCGCACCACGTGACCCACCTGGTTTCCGGAGTTTGGTGACGAGGTCGGGAGGCTAGCTGCTGATTGGCCCGGGCCGGTGCGTAGCCTCCTGTCAGCTGGTGGGTGTTGACAGTGTAAGATTGCGTTTCGCCGCACAAATTCTGTCGCAGGGTGAAAACAAACACCGCAACGGGCGAACAATTGTTGCCGACGTGCAACCTCGCTCTTGCAACCCCACAAACTTTGTCCGGGACTGTAACGACGCGTTCGCGAGTTCAGTGGCCGGATCTGTCCGTGTTTGTGTCCGGCGGGTTCCTCGAGTTGTTGAGGGGTTCCAAGGTTTTTGTTTTTGTCCCGGTCGTGTGGGAAGAAGGCGTGGAACCGATGAAACGGTCCCGATTGCCGAATTAAACGACAGACAACGCTCATTCAGATATGCACTGAGGTTGAACTGCGACTGTAGACAACAAAGAAGACATCGTCGTAGTCTACGTTACATGTTCGTGTGCTCAACCGCGCTAGAGTTTGCAACAAAAAAAAATGTGACAAGACGTTCCGCGGTGTTGGAGCAAAGAAGAATTTTCCAAGTTTCGCGGCAGAAATCAACTCGGCTGTGAGAATAAAAAAAAAATCTTTAGAAAAAAATAAATAAACGAAACGTGGTTCACAACGTGTATCGGATTTGGTAAGGATGCATTTTTCGTTCCTCCTCTAGCTGTCTTTGATTTAACCGCGTTCAAACTAGAATTCACTAGTGATGGAAGCATACCGGCTTCGCTAGAGTATGCTTTCACAGGCAGGCTAAAACTAACTTGATGCCGAATGTGACAACGCAGCTACGTGTGCTCGGCGGCGAGTTATCTACTAAACTCGCAGTGGCCTAAACAAAAATAATAACCCATTTCTCTTAAAGTTGCTTTAGGCCACTTTCACACAGCTACCACATCATATGAAAGACAGTTTGCAGACAGTGTTCGACGCGTGTCTCTTGTGGGACGATCCTGCGACAGTTTTTGTTTTCTTCTGTATGTTAGTGGAAGAAAAGGGAACCTCAGCAAAAAGTCAGCGCGGTTCTCGCTGCATGTGAGCAGACCTAGTAACTCAGTCGCAACAGTACTATACGTTACCGCTGACTTAAAAGTTTGTAAGCACAAGCAAAAAAACGGTTGATACGGACGTATTTCCAAATAAAACAAAAAATTAACAACCACGGCCGTGCTAAAAAAAAAAAAAAAAAAAAAAAAAAAAAAGCTGTTTTATTTAAATGTCACGCCCGTGCTCATTATGCTTTCGAAACTGTTCGAAAGAATGTTCGACGAGACTTCTCTATATTTTAATAATAATAATAATAATAATGACTTTATTTACAGTGCCCAAAAACAACCACAGCGGCCTTCACTTTGGTGCACCTGTTCAATCCTAGAAACACGTTGGTATATTACCAACGTGTTTCATTCATCATTACTTTAGTAAATCATTACTTTAGTTGATGATTATTTCCTCGTGTGCTACCGATTTATTTATAGTTATTTATATTTATATATATTTATAGTTACGCGGGCCAACGCCATATTCATCCAAATCACATTTGGGCGAGAAAAAAAGAGAAAAAACATTACCATTTAAGTTGTTAAGTATTCTTAAACTTTTTCTTTGTTACCAAAAAAGCGCTATCAAAACCGCTAAAAAAAATTAAATGTTTATTATTTGCTGGGAACAAGCACACTACACCGCCGCCACCAGAGCATCTAGACGTGGTTTTACGTGTTCAAAAATGTCTCTTCTCCCAGAACGAAACGGGAGAAAGTTTACAGCACTGTCCATACGATCTCATTTCTTCCTGTCGCAACACCGAACTGCGCAACACCAAGAAACGTTATTCCAGGGCTTCGCCGGACACGTCCTTTCTGCACGGCTCGCGGCAAAGTTTTAGCATTCCAAGTATGCTATGAACATCTTTTCGGTTGCATCACCTAAGCGACAAACAAGTTTACTTTTACTTCCAAGAACCGCTTTTACTTTCAAACCGGCTTTCTACATGTGGGTTGAAAAAAAAAAAACGGAAAGAAAAAAAGTATAGCGGAGCTTGTGAGGGCAAAAAAAGGAAACCACACAAGTAGGTTTTATTAAGTAGGACGATATTTTGAAGCGACACAATTTATGTGGACGTGATCTTTTCTTTAGCGACACGCCAAACCGATAACAAATTTCAAAAAGCGTGTACGCTGTCACAAAACGGAGAACTTGCTCAACTTATTAAAATTATACCGGAATTAAAAGTAAATTATACAAGTCTTTGTTCGAAACCAAATGTTCAATACTGTGGCAGACATCGAGCAAAAAAATTTATATATATGTAAAGCACTAACACTAATGAATGATACGCCGCATAAAGCGTATAGTAAGCCTTTCTTCGATTTTCCAAAAAAACATTATTCACAGTTTTTATTCTAAAATTAGCACCAAACTCCTCCTAGAAAAAAATATAAACATAAAACAGACACAGACGCACTACTGCGTGTGAACCTCCTGCACAGTCGTGTTCGCCGCCTCGCAGCGCAGCCCAGCGGGACAGCAAAGCCCAACTCCGCAGGGGCGCGTCCTCGAAGAAAGCCCGAGAAAGATGGTTTCCGCCACAACACGGAAAGAAGAGTTTCGAAAGAAGGACGACAAAAAGAGGGACACACAAAGAAAAACAAGAGAAACCGAGGCAACCTAATTAGCATCGGACCCGAGCTCACGCTCATTAGTGGTTGCCTCCGCGCACAAGCCAGCCGCCGGACTGCTTGGTTTTCATGGGGGCTGCCGCCGTGGCGGACTTTATTAGAAGCTGCTACCCTCATTCGCGGACCGACCAGGAGAAAAATACTCCTTACTGTTGTGTCCGCGTTCCCCACCCTCACCGTCCCCCGAACAGCGTCTGACTTGGAGACGAACCGAGCAAAACTTAGACACCACGTCACACCAGCAGACGCGTCTGCATCAACGTCACTCTGTTCCACCCCTAAGCCGACAGCGAGGTGGAAGATACGTGATCGTTGAACCAGGTCACGTGGCTTCGATCCCGCCCATACCCAGGCGATCAGCAGATGAAATGGGGGCCGCTGATTGGTCTAGCGGTCACGTAGCTTCTACTGCACTGTCGGCTGGGGGTTGAACGGAGTACAGAGAGGATACGCGCGTGACGTCGCTCGCTCGTGACTTCTGATTGGTTCGTCTGCGCTGTGACGAACCAGAATTCGGGTTCACGATTGGCTGAGCCGGGTGACGGGCTTTGGCGGCGGTCCAAGTGGAGGTGAGATCGGGAGCGCTGAACACGGGAGCGCATCTTAATTGCGGGATCGGGCTACGAGAAGAAGGGAGAGGAGGAGGAGGTTTTCTGGCCAGGTTACGACGCTGCTGTTCGGTCTCTAGTCTTAACGTTCGCTACAACATTTTTTTTTTTCTTCTTTTTTACGGGCGGGAGTGTTTTGTGTTGCTAATGGAGATGCAGCAGTAAGGAAGCGTTGTGTGCGGTGTGCGCCACCCAAAAGTTTTCCGGGGAAACGGGTCGACCGGGTCGAGGCTAAGACTTGTGACACGATCGGAAGTGGGGCGGTGACCGGCGGAACATATGCAGCAATCTGGGATCCTGCGAGTTTGGGTAAATTTCAACGAGGTAGAGGGCTTTAGAGCGATGAACTGGCAGCTGAAATTGGCCGCCACCATGTTGCACGTTTTTGACCACTTGACGCGTGATGTTTTAGTTTTGCGTCTAAATTCTAACCAAGTACCGTGCACAAATAAGTGCTTATTGATCTTTAATAACAGCATCGACGAAATAAGTTATGTTTCGTTTGTTTTAGGCCCCAAATATGCTTTCACGAAAAAAAAAAAACTCGGACAGCTTCGCGATGCCTCCGCTAGATGCCTTCAGCCGCGGTGCTGTATTTTGGGGTTTTTATCGGAGCTAGACACTGATCTCTGGGGCTAAGACTATTTAAAAATTAGGCAGCCATATGTTTTTACAGCGATCGAAATACAAAACTCGGCTCAGTTTTGCGTAAAAACCTGAGGATTTGGTACGGTCACGTGTCTAGTGGTGAGAACTGTACAACATGGCGGCAGCCAGGGGGGTGGGAGGGGCACTTTGTGCCGGGTGAATGCGATACCAGGTTATCGCCCTAAACCCCTTTCATCTAGGGCCTACGGGCTGATGGCGCAATTCGCTAGTGCATGGTAAGTGGAACTTGAAACAGCGTCATTGGCTGATAGCGCAATTCGCTAGTGCATGGTAAGTGGAACTTGAAACAGCGTCATTGGCTGATGGCGCAATTCGCTGGTGCATGGTAAGTGGAACTTGAAACAGCGTCATTGGCTGATGGCGCAATTCGCTAGTGCATGGTAAGTGGAACTTGAAACAGCGTCATTGGCTGATGGCGCAATTCGCTAGTGCGTGGTAAGTGGCTGTTGAAACAGCATCATTGGCACTGGAGGTGACTAACACCTTTGTTGTCGCACTGGCTCGTAAAGCAACCAAAACTGAATAGTTGTAGACGAACAAGGTGTCGTTCCTGGATCTGCGAGACGCTACAAAGGAGCTGTCATGATCATAGGCGAATAGCAGGTAGATTATAACCATAATATTGAACCAAGTCCGAACACGAAAAACGAAACAAAATTTTTCTCTGGGATTTCTATTCCGTGGGGTAAAAAACGAACGCGTGTTTCGTAGGTCATTAACGTCAGGGATCCATTCTAAGCGGTATTTGCGCAAAGTACAAAAATTGTTGCATCGCCCCTTTAAGGGTAAACGGAATAAAGTAAACACGTTAAGTTTCTCCGCCATGTCACATTCGGGACTGAGTAACTCCACGTGAGAGCAATACCGCCGCGAACTGGCGCTGTTTCCTAGAAACGCATGACGTGGCGGCATTCCAACGGAGCTCCACAAAGCGCCACCAGACGCAATTTTGAAATTTGTTCATTCGTTTTAACATTAGTTTTCTCGACTTACCCGCCGGTCGCCCAGGAACAATAGTCTAGGCTAGTGTTTCTGGGCTGCCGGCACAACATAGACAAAATTTAAATGAAACTAAAAATTAAGTGCACCCATTTCGTTTCCGTACCCCTTTAATATAATCTCTCATTCATTGAATCAGTCAGCTCTCGTCATATTGAGCGATCTTGAAGAGATCAAATCCTGGTATGGTGCGCACCTGAAGACAGTTTGCACCGCGTAAAATTTCACATTTTAAACATGTACAGACCGCGGGCTATGTTCCGGGAAGTACGCTAATCATAAAAAAAGAAGGGTCATTCGTTTTTCATCTTCTAAATTTTTTTCGTGGCTCCTTTAATAGCTTCTATCACTCCCCGTAGGATTTCTTTTTGTCTATGACAGTTTCAGTTTTCAGTTTAGATGGAGTGTTAGCAACCCCGTTTATTTATTTTTTTATTTTTTTTTTTTACATAGAACAGATTTTTTTTTAATTATTATTACGGTGAACGGCTTTCGTTGTTTCTATGGGAAGTATTCACTGGCGGCCATAGCTGCGTGCGCGAATGTTGAGCGCGTGCTGGTGGCGAGCTCCCACAGTTCTTTTGCAACGTGCATTCCGCACCATCAAGAGTGCCGGTTTTAGCAGCCTATTGATGAGAGCTCGTTCTGAGCCTGCGCTCTAAACAGCACCCACAAATATGGCGTCCAGTGAATACTCCCTATAGATGGCGACAGGCTAAGGATTCGGTAAAAAACATCGCGCTGGTTACTGGGTTCTTAACCCGTCACCAAACTATACACTGATACCAAAACATCATGACCAACCACCTAACACCGCGTTAATCTACCTCTGGTACGCAAAACAGTTGCAGCCCACCTTGGCGCGGACTCTACAAGTCCTTGGTAAGTGCCTCGAGTAAAATTGTGCCTCATCAATAAGTACACGTCGCGCAGTTCCTGTAGATTACGAGGATGTGGTTTGTAATGCTTTCAGCTGGCGCCCCATCCCACCTCAGATGTGCTCGGTAAGATTGATGTCCGACAAGTTAGGTGGTAAGGGCATCAACTGGAATTCACCGATCTCTCCGATCCGCCCTGGCACGGGTCTGGCCCTGCGACGGGGGTGCATTGTCCTCTTGGAAAATTCAAGTCCTGGTGGGGAAGAAAAGTCAGGAATAGGCTCAACTAGTCAGCAGTGATGTTGACATCACGATCTGCCCTCTTTCAAAGGTGCTTAAATCGGCAGCCTACCCCAGTGCACGCGCACGTAATCGAGAAAATTAACCCTCGGTATCCCCGGCAGCCGTCATCGACCATTCGCCTCAGAAGATGGTAAATAGGTGGTGCTCCCGTGCTAAAACTGGGTGCGCGAATTCCCTCAATGTAAGGGTGGTCATCATGTTTCGGCCGAACGGCGTAGACCAAAATTTCCAAGGGTCAACATGCAGCGAACGCACGGCGCCTCCTTGTTGAGATACCGCGTCCCAAAACGTCTACGTAAAACCAAGGGCTCTTAACCATGTTGACTTAACCCGAGACTGGGGTAGAGAAGAAACATCAAAACGTAGAAGGGAGAGAAAATAGACAGGACAACGTCTCAAACTCACTGAGGTTGAGACGTCCTCCTGTCTATTTTCTGTCCCTTCCACGTTTTGATGTTGCCCTTCTACCTTATTCTCAGGTTAATTCAACATAATAGTCACCAGCTCGCCTGCATCCTTACAATTGTTTCAAGGGCTCTTCTTACAGCGGCGATCGATTCAATATGAGAACGAAATTAGAGAACTAGAAAAAGGGAAATAATTGAGCCGGCTTGACTTGCCCTGGCTGCGCCAACCGACGAAAGTCGGCAGGTGAGCCGAGCTTCCCGCCTTAATTGATAATTGCTCCCTTCATTAGAGAACGCCGCGATGCCGTGCGAGTGGAGAGGCTGGGGACTGAGTGTGGCCAGAATTCAGAGTGTTTCCAACGGCGAGATCGGTGGTCACGTGGGATCACGGGCCGCGTTTGGAATACGAGCTTCGTGGAGGACGCGAAAGCGTCGACACTCTGTAGCTGCCTCCGTCCGCTTTCTTTCCTCGGCTCTCGACAACGTGCCACGCATGCGCAACACTTGATAATAATCTGCGCAGAAGGTGACCACCATGAAATTGCAAGCGTGCTCCGTGGGTTGAGTAGCATCTTCTCTAAAATCTAGGCTCTCTATTGGAACTTTGAAAAGAGGAGAAAAGGAAAAGTGATATTCGGGTGGCCAGTCATTACGGGCATTATCGTTGCAGCTGCATTATGGATTTCTATATCACGCTATATATATAAATATATAGTGTCGCTTTTTTTATTTTCAAATCAATATAGTGGGCGTTTAGTCCGAGCATTAGATTTAGGCGACGGTGGAGGGCGAAGTGGGGCTTCTGATTTTTGTGAGGTCCCGCTTGGATACCAGATAGTGTCGAAGAAAAGCACTTCGGCGCCAATTGAGTCACGTGGTATTGAAAAAGAAATGAAAAAAAAATGAAAGCTTATTTTTTTAATGGAGCAATTTCGTATCTCGCGAACAGCACCGACATTTATTTATCCCATTTGATTGCTTGTTTCCGCTATCATGTTGTTATTTTTTTTTCTCGCCTGTTTAATGGCATCTAACGACACCCGTTACAAGCACTAAAATAAGAAAACAAAAATTTGAAGTGGTATACACTCGCAACGTTCGCGTCGAATATTAACTTTCTTTTTTTTCGTTTAGAAAGCGTAGTTAGAATTTAAGTGAGCGTTTTCCGATGAAGTTCCCAGTCGTAAACAGTTTTACTGCGTTTCGTTTTTGTGCTCAATAATTACGGAGCAGTTTTCTCTCGGCCCAGAATTTCGGAGCTGGTAAGTAAATTGATGCCTGAATCTATGTCGTAAACAGCAGCATAAAATTTAACAGCGCCCAGAGCGTGACGTCACGACGTTCGTCGTATTTCTGTACGTTTGTTACCTTCTGGAAATTAAATCTAACCCAAAGAGTACATCGCGTCCTAGCGTCTTTAGCGTGTGTGTACGTAGGCGGTGCATCTCCCAGCTTTGGATGCACTCTGAATTATTATGAAACTGCCTATAATCACATTTGTTGTTTCTAACCTTTCATGAGAGGTTAGAAAAAAAAACTTACTTAAAAACACACAGTAGTTTATATTTTATATAACACAGGTTAATTACAATGGAATTTCATTTAAATCCGTACCTCTTGCATCGGCATCTAGTTACTACAAACGTGTTGTACTACAAGTCAAATTAACTATATTATATTATATAAAAGGTGCGGTAAACTCTTATGGCCTTATTTAATTAACTCAAACAAATATTTGTGCTAACCGACAGGAGGAAATCACCTTTTGGCAACCCGACCCGACCCGACCCGACCCGACCCGACCCGACCCGACCCGACCCGACCCGACCCGACCCGACCCGACCCGACCCGAGCCGACCTGACCCGACCTGACCTGACCTGACGGGACCCAAGATATAGTCGCGATCCGTGGTGCAAGTGGTTTACGAACATGATTTGTTTTGTTTTTTCGACAGTCCGTGACCTTCGAGCGTTAAATCAGGTTGCTAACAAACTGTAGTTTACATCATAAACAGTGTATGTTGCTTATCGCTCTAGTAGAAGGAAATCAAAGTAATCACTTTACTTGTCTGTCACATGCGCTAAATTTAGCGGGAAATTCAATTGCTGTTGGGGTCACGTGACGTCAAGTTTCCCGCGAAATCTAGCGGAGGAACTGAATTTGTTAATAGGTGACGTGACCCCAAGCCATGTGACTGCACTTTCCCCGCTAAATTTAGCGGGGAATCGAATTGGTGTTCTGGTCACATGACGTCAATTTTCTCGCTAAATTTAGCCCGCTTACGCCATTGCCGCTCAGCTCGGAAGCGGGCGCCTAAGGGCTGCCGCTGTAAAGGTAAACACACACACACACACGCGCACGCACGCACGCACGCACGCACGCCGCATAAGGTACGGAGGAGGAGGGGCATGCCCTCCTCCTCCGTACCTTATGCGGAGAAGGAGGGCATGTACCTCATATGTACCTTGGTGACACGTCACCTATAAACAAATTCAGTTTCCAGCCTAGGTTAAGCGGGAATATTGACGTCACCTTACCTCAACAGCTGATCGATCCTCCGATAAATTTAGCGGGAGAGTTCACGTCACGTGACATCAACACCAGTTTAGTTTCCCCGCTAACTTTAGCGGCGGAAATTACGTCCCATGATTTGGTGTCACGTCACGCATGGACAAATTCAGTTTCTGCGCTAGATTTGCGGCAAAATTGGCGCCACGTGACCTCAACAACAATTCCATTCCCCGCTAAATTTAGCGGGGAATTGAATTGCTGTTGAGGTCACGTGGCGTCAATTTCTCAGCTAAATTTAGCGGAGAAACAGTGGGAGGAGGGGAGGGGACGGAGGATCAAGAGGATGAGGGGAAAGGATGAGAAGGAGGAGAGAGAAGGAAGAGAAGAAGAGGGGACGAAAGGAAGGGAGGACTCGGAGGAGGAGGAGAGGGGAGGAACAAAAGAAGAGGGGAGGAAAGGAAGGGAGGACGAGGCGCAGAGCAGGAGGGGAGGATGACAGGACAAGGAGGGGAGAGTATAGAAGAGGAGAAAGTGCATATGTCCCCCTTCTGTACCTTCCCCTCCTCCTCAAGAGCTGCGCTCTAATTTCGCGTTACAAGGATTTGTAAACGTCTTTCATATTTTTCTTCCGAAGATGTCGAAAGTTCACCAGCTCGCGTGCATGTCCTCCGCCATTTGTATCATCCTGGCTATTATATCCGGCCGATCAATAATGCCCACAATTAAATCAAGCTTCCAATCGAAACATTTTCCAACACGCCGCTCTTTGGCTACACTCGCTGCCCATACTAACGCCCGCAGCAGCAATAGCATAAAGCAAAAATCTAAGACAAAATGGCAAGTACTTTGCCCGCGCGTTGGCCATCGCTGCCCTTTAGCTTTTTATTTTGAATCTTACGCTGGGGCTTACACATCATAAAAGAAAACACGCTGTTTTTTGCAGACATGTTGGCAGAAATATTTGCGGACACGCTTCACGCAAGTTTCAAGCATGATCACTTCTTGCATACGTACGAAAGACTGTGCAATAAAGGATTTATTATTATTATTATTATACGTGTGCTTCGAACATTGCTGCAGACAGTTTTCGTGTGACTAACGTCACAGGATCATGTACAAGAAACACATCTTCACACAATGTCTGCTGGCTGTCTTTTCTGGTCATCCATTAGCGGTGTGTCCGTGGCCTCATAAGATACAAGACGAGGGCATGCAACACGTGTGTGCCTACACTCCCAGCATGCACTCTGAGGCCCGGGGTACTTCCGCAAACGGTCTACTGATTCGACCAGCGTTCGTCGCCACTTTCATTCTCCCATACAAACGGCGTGACGAAGACTTTTTGAGAGAGGTCTCCCACTCGACCGAGCAAACTTCTCCGCGTTTAAGAGGGAAAAGTCACAAGGGGGCAAGCCGGCGGAAACTACCTAATTAAAAAAAATCAAACACATAACATAAAATTAGGGGGAGGGAGCCCCATTTATCCTCTTGTCCCCGTTTAATCGCCTCATTTCCGAGTTCCGTTGGCAGTGAAAGCCTGGAATCGGGTATCATGTTTTCCTCCGCACACTCTCTCTCTTACTCCCCAACTCCCCACGCTCCCATTTTGGGAAGATTCCAAACCGGACGTTATTTTTTCTTTTCTTTTTCTTTTTTTTTCGGAAGAGGTCGTTCACTAGTTTGAGTGCATCTCTTGTTTGAAGAAGCCGGCACTTCTGTGAAAGAGGGGAAGCACTACCCTGGGACTCGGAAAAACTCGTTTGCCAATGAGGCTCCAATTAAGGTCGCGGGAAGCAGGGCACTGGAGCGTCGCTGAAGACGCATGACGTAGCAGTGTTGTTGACTGCTCGAATGAGAGCATGACTTATTGTTTTTTCCCCCAAAACAATTCTACTGCTGACTAAAACCGTTCCGAACGTTGACTCCAGTAGAAAGTAGGCACCACGAAACATGGCGGTCAAAGGTTGAGCGAATTTGTAACAGACGTTGAGAGAAACATATAAAGTTTATGCGGAGTTGAAAATTTTCTAGTTTCCTTGCTGACGCTAAATTTTTCAAATATTAAACGCTGACAGTGCTTTGTTTTAGAGCGCAGCTTTTAGGCACCCCTTTCCGGCTTGAGCGGCGTCGCCGTCGCCGTCGGCGTAACCGCGCGTTGTATTATGGGACGTTTCCCACAGTGACGTAACACGTGACGTCACGCGTTACGTCACGAGTGACGTCACGAAGGTTACTCGCGAAGGTCACGACCTTCACGTGACCTCTACTTGTGAAGGTCATGACCTTCATGAATGACGTCACGAGGGTCACGGTGACGTCACCAGGGAGAAGGGAGGGAGGAGGGGAGAGTAAGGAAGAAGGAAGGAGGAGGGAAGAGAAGAGGGTACGGAAGAGGAGGAGGGCATACCTCCTCTCCGTACCCTCCCCTCCTCCTCCTCAAAAGCCGCGCTCGAATTCTGCATCACAGGGAATAGTAGACGTCTTTCCTTGTAGAGCGCAGCCCTTGGCGCCAATTTCCGGCTTGATCGGCGTCGCCGTTGCCGTCGGCGTAACCGCGCATTGCGTTATGAGACGTTTCCATAGTGACGTCACACGTGACGTCCCATGTGACGTTACGGAGGGTCACGAGTGACGTCACGAGGTTCACTCGGCGCCTAAATATAGCGGAAACAGTTCCCTCTTAAATTTGGCGGGGAAATTCCTCGTTAAATTTAGCTGGAAAATATTCTCGCTAAATATAGCAGAACAACTACTCCGCTAAGTTTATTGAAAAAATTTCCCCGCTAAATTTAACGGAAGACGGGCATAACCTTCCCTCCTCCTCCTCCTCATAAGCTGCGCTCTAATTCGGCGTTACATAGAATTGTAAACGTCTCTCATTTTTTTTTTATAGGTGAGTTTACCGCGCGATTGTTTTCTATAATGCTGTTGTCTTTTTTGTCTCGTTTTAAATGCGCGTGATCTTTATTTATTTTCTTAGCGTGAGCGTCAAAGGTTGACTCGTGCTTTGGTTTCGTTTTGACGCGCGAGATCGCTGTTACTGATACTCAGGCAATAGCCGCGCTCTGCCCCATGGCGCCCTCACCGGCGTGCTTGCGCATCACGACACACTCTACCTAGTACACCCTAACCGGGGGTACCGGTGAAACAGGGTTGTTTGATGGGCACTCAAAAGGCCTTCAGAACGGCCTTCTCTAATGACTCGGAAAATCTCGGGATCTCGACTCTACGCTTAGGTATCAACGTACACCCGCGAGCGATATGAAGGTCAACAGCCCTCTTCTTGTTTTTGACGTTCCTGCAAGATTTAGAACAAGCTCTGTTCCAGAAGAGGGCTAGAACGCAAAGTTTAGACCACCAAGCCACGTACCATTTGAGACGTTGAGAGTTAATATAGCTTTAGGGAGTCGGTAAAACAGGCAAGAAACCAGGTAAGGTGTTCACCTTCATATTGCCGGCGGGGGTACACAAATTTGCCGATTAAGAAAAAATATATATATCTGTTCAGAAAGTGTTTTTTTTTAATTGCCCGCGAAACAGGGGTATTGTACTAACACGTGCAGTCTCTAACATACAAACTAATTGCTCCACGTGTTTTGGTATACACCTCGAATGTTTTATTATTATTATTATTAGCAGTAGTATATATAGTAGTAGTATTAGTATCGACTCCCCTACGTCCCCTGACTACGAAAAACTGCGAAAAGAGCTTCATTTAATTACAAGTTTTCTAGCCTTGCTGCGCGCACGAGCAAAGCAACCACGACGAGAAACTCGCCGCCTTATCTTTTTACCGTATTCCAACATCCCAGTCACCACGTCAAAATTAAAAAAAAAAAAAATTCCAAACAACAGCACTTAAGAAGATCCACATACATTGAAAAGAAAGAGAGAAAACAAAAATCTCGACGGCTCAAACCAACAACAACAAGAAGAGCCGAGTTCAAGCTTAATACGGTTCACCCGGAGAGCGCACGGCGTCTCCAGGTAAAGCGCGCCGCTGGCTTCAAATATTAAACGAGCTCCGGGCTCGGTGCCCCGGTCTCGCGCAATTGATGGCCGCCGGGGTTGAAGACGCCTTCCCCCCCGTTGCCGAGTCCCGACGGGTTGACCTATGCCTAACTATAAATCACGGCGACCACGCTGGGAAAATGTATGGGGCTCCGCGTTATGAGTGCGTTCCGCCCGCTCAGCGCGGCTGCTGGGACATTTGGGCTGCGAGACTTCCCCGGTCTGCCTCACGATGAAGCGCGGTGGACGCCTACACGGGCCATCCCAACCAATCAAACGCCGCGAACGTGTCACGTGACATAATTCAACCTGAGTCAGGGAAAAAGACACGCGCATGAAAGGAGGGGACAACACACAATGTCTCCGAACATAGCTAAAGCTACAGACACACTGCTCACACATCAATCAATCAATCCTTCATTCAATCAATCTATCGATATTTTATTTTCACAAAAGAAAAGGGGGAGGGGGAACGCAGGAGGCGTGCACGGCTAGCAGATATAACTCTATAATTCGTACGCAGGGGCGTCTACTAGCCAACCTCCTGAGCACACCGGAGGTTGGCTCAACAAACACAAACAAACAACAGACAAACAACAAAACCGTCGTACGAGGAACTGACAGGCACCGGACAGTCTCTGAAGACTGTGTTTTGTACGACGTGGGAGCAGTGTGACCGTTGCTGAAGAGTTCATTGAGGATCGAATCGTTTTATAGTTACGGGAAAAATCAATCAACGAAAAAAATATCTTGAAAGATTACTTTTACAGGGTTCGGCGGGGAAACGATAGGAACACTCTCCCCCGACAACCTATAATAAGTTATCCGGCGTCGACTTAGGTTACGTTATGTAAACTTTTCTCCATCTCGCACGCGCGAGTGCACCCCCGTTCCGGAAGTACGTAACAACGCGTGATCAACATCCTCCTCTTCCTCCGCGGAACGTCGTTTCACATTCCGATGTCGCCACCACGACGATCGGACCCGAGCCCCGATGCCGAGCGCCCTTCAACGCGTTGATTGGACACGAGGTCCAGCCGAACGCTGACGCTACACTCGCGTCCAATCAGCGTCTTCGCTCGATCTCTCCGTGATGACGTCAAGGTTGGAGTTGCACACGCTTCGATGATTGCAAGTATGCGTTGGTCGCTCTGCTCACCCTCTTTAAGGTAACGAACGCGACACTCACGAGGTATTGGATTGGCTCGGATGAACGCTACGAGCAATCCCAGCCAATCCAGCGTCGCGAATGTACTATCACGTGACGCACTCGCCCCGCGTTGGATTGGCGTCGATGGCTCGTGGTGTCGTCTGCAGTCCATCGCGTATAGATGTCTCGCGCTCTCCGTGCGTCGGTCCAGAAAGAAGGCGGAGTGATCTTTAACGAACTTTTAAGAAGGAGCCGACACAAAACGAAGTCGATATAGTGGTTCGCGGAGTCGACTCGGGTTCAGCGGACGTGCACGTCGCGGGGCTGACCAAAATTGAAAGTTGGAAGGAAATCTTGTTTTTTAGTTCTTCTTTATTTTGCCCTCAACGGGCCCTTGGAACGCAAAGCACGTGAACATGGTAAGTGGAGCCCCGTGACAAACGCTTTTCTTTTTTTCTTCTGGGGTGCACTTTGCGGTAGACAGCTTGAACGTGACTTCCGATTTGTGTGTTTCGTACGCAGTTAACATTCACGGGGATGGCTACTATACTCGTGGATAGCTTTCTACGGCATTTTCGGCGTGTATTGACGACGTGAGCGATCGAACGCGTCTCTGTGGTCGGCTCACCACAATTGGCTGAATGATGACTATGAAGTCAGCAAAGGAGGTCTCATCGATGGAAATAAGAGGAATGTATAGAACTTTCAGAGCGTTGTGATTTCAGGCTTCCACCATGCTCATTACAAACACCATCGAACATGTTGTTCAAGAGGTAATGACGTCACGAAAGGTAACCGAACGAGGGCGCCACCGAAACATCTCGCCGCTAATAGGCTCGCACTGGCGTTGGCAGCCTACATGTTTTACCGCTGAATGTGTTTTGCTTTTCTTGCTTTCTTTTTTTTCCCGGCAAGGGCAAGTAGGAATAACCACTAGACCGACGCGCATCTCTGAAGTCATGCGGCTGCGGTGGTGCTGCCGTCGGCGCGGCGCATGCGCAAATGCGACTCTGGTTTCCGCGCACGCGGAGAGCCAGACCTCGCAAGCGTGTGCTTATTTTGTTTCCGTGCGCGTTGGCGTGCGGCCGTACGAACTCCTTCAAAAGCGACAAAACCGCGTAAGGCAAAGCAGAAAAAAAAAAAAAAAGAATTTTTGGTGCGTCCATGTTTATCGATACAGCGAGATTGATTCCTTACGCTGCGCGGTTGAGGAACAATATAGCGTTTTCTGCGAAACTACTAACCTTGGGGGGGGGAGGGGGGGGGGGCGGTTTAACGTGCGTCGCACGGTGGTGATTACGCGGCCGCAAGCTGGCATGACGCACGTCCATAACGTAACGAGCAACGGCGGGTTTATCGAGCCCACGAAACCTGTCCTGTGTTCTGCGGCGCGAGTCTACGACGGGCAAAAGGGTGCTCGAAGATCTATTTACAAGAAGTGATTGATAAGGTATCATTGGCACTGATAGGGACTTTCCAAAGGAAGGCGAGGCGCCTGCCAACTTAGATGGGTTTACGTTGGCTGTGATCCAATATAAAAATATAATTTATAAGCTATTCTCCTTTAATAGGACCCGTTCATTTTCTTTCCTTGTTTTACTTAGCGTCCTCTCGTGTTGTTGTTGTTGTTTTGTCTTTTTTTTTGTGCTACCATTATTTTTTGTTGACAGAACTGCCACCTGCTCGAACCGTCGTCACCTGAACCATCCAGCGGGGGCTTTCGTTTTGCTGCTTCTTTTTGCGACCTAACCAATTATACGCCACCGACAATTGTCAGTGTTCTTTTTTTTAGTATTATTATTATTTCGAGTTGTTGTTGCTGCTTAGTTTCTGTCGAGAAGTGGGAAGATCCCCCCAAATCCTTCGCCGTCCCACTCCCCGTAAACCTGCCGCTGTCCTTCCGAGACGGTTTCCGTCGGCCCGCACACGGCGGGAGAAAATCCTGGGCCCGTCCGGGCTGCCCTGACGAAGACCAACGCTCCTATTAGGAGGGCCTTTCCAGCGCCCAACGTGGGGCAGATCCAATCGACGCTGGCGGGGTCCTCTGGCAGAGACGAATCTTCCGCGGGAAACCCGGTCCGTGCTTGTGGCGTCGCCTCCGCTCTTGCCGCCGCAAAGCCGACGAGGAACGGACAACACGAGGATATCCGGAGAACGATAAAGACAGCAGCGGAACAAAGGAAACGAATCAAGAGAATACAGAAGTACGCCGACTGCCCGCGTTGAGTCGAAGCGAAACAGCTCGGCTGATCCCGCTCTTGGTGCAACGAGGAGACGGCAGGGGTGTCGAAATTTTCGAACTGCAGCGTGTTTCGAAGACGTTCGTTGTTGTTTGCGAAACCTTTTTGGCGAGGTTTCGGCGTAAAAGGGAATGGATCTGTTGGGACGAAAAGGGACGAGGCGCAGCACTAATTGCCTGTCTTCCCAAAGCTTGTGTTGCTGTTTTATGTTGTTGTTTTTTGTGACATATTTCGAGGATTTATTTCGGTGTGTGAGATCTCTGTGTTGCGCAGTCAGCGAGATGTAAAGCCGTTGCGTTTCGCAAGTTTCTTGCCAATTAATTGAGACGCCTTTCGTAACACTTCGCTTGTTACTTGTTTGTTTGTTTTCAATCGAATGGAGTTACTTATATTTCGAGTTTGCGCTTTTGTAGAGTTCATCGTTTGTTCAAAGTCCATTTAGTTCGCCAAAGTTTCTTGATTACCCGAGCCTGAGCAACTTCAAGGTCAGCTAGTCTTTAGTCTTATTTACGGCCAGTATTATTTACTCAATTCGCAAAGCGAATTGAGTAAAGACGCTTTCAGCACGAGCCAGACAGAGCCGCCATTGCCGATCTTCTCTTGTCTTACCGAGACGCTAAAGGCTGGTTCAGACAGTTGCGTTTGAGTGTGTTTGGCTGCGCTGCGTCCAGAACCGAAAGCGAGTCAGCGTCACATCTGTGTTTCGTATGAAGCGTGGAATCCAATTCAAGGAATCATCTTGGCACGCGATATAAGCAGCAGGGATGTCCTGGTTTCCCGCAGCCGCAACGCAGTCAAACGCAGTCAAACGCAACTGTCTGAACCAGGCTTAAGCCAATGAAGCGAGCGTTGACAAACCTCCACAATGGCCTACGCTAGGGAGAAAAACAGCGTAGCACTTCAAGTGGCCATAACCTGTCCTGCTGTGGCAATGATGAGGTGAAGCGAACGGAATAAAAGGAACCAAAAGCCGAAGGTCGGTTATGGCGGCGCCCACGCACATCTGCTTAAAGCGTCTATACCAGTTGAGTGTTTTGTTCTTTCCCCATCGTCTCCGTATTGCGCAGACGGTCAAAACGCACACAAGCTCGAGACCAAGTAGAAAAGCACTGCCTCACCACGTAGACAAGGCGTGACCCCGAAAGATTTAAAAGGGCGCAGCAACAATGTTTGGTAAATGGGACTCCCCGTCATTGCAACTTCGTCACCGTGGGTGCAGAGCTTAATGACGAAATCGTTCGATCCCCACTCCTGCCCATTTGGTTCTGGATCAGCATCGAACTGGCGTGCGGATTCGTATCGCTACTGCGTCGTGCTCGTGAAAGACCCCAGGCTAGCGGTTGCACTACACCGGCTAAATTTCTTGTCTACAGCGGAGAGACAAGTCGCCCATTGAAGTCGACAAACTTTCGGCTGTCGAAACATACGTACAACACACTCACCTTAAAGATGCCCTAAGAGGTTTCTGAGATTGGCTAAATATGGCGCTCACTCTGCTGGCTCTAGGTATCCTAGAAATCCAATGATCATGAATATGTGCGGCCGATTTCTCTGTTTAAAGAAAAGCAATCGAAGATCGCAACAGACCGACGTGATCTCCGGCGATGGGAGGAGCATGTTGTGAAACCAGGACCGCTGTCAGCCAATAGCGAGCGAAGGATCCTCGCGGTTCCGGCCGGTGGACCCGCGGAGTGATATCTCGAGTGCGCTCGATCGGCTCGTTGCCATATAGCCCGGACTATAATTCAACTGAGCGAGGACCGGTCACATTGCTCCCATGGGAAAAACAAAAAAACATAGTGCATTGTTTTTGAGACGATTATTGCAGTATTATGTTCCCTCTCCGCGAAGAATTAACATGTTTCGACTACTCTTGTTTGCTTTTATCATCTACAAAAGCGTACACTTTTTTGTAATAGCAGCGTTTGCAATCTCAACGAAATGTCGCGGTTTTATTGGTCACATGACGTCCTGGGTGTATTCAGTCTTTGATTGCTTTTTTTTTTTTAATGGGGCAATGGACCGCGCATCGAAATGATTGATGGATTTCTAGGCTTCTTAGAGCTCGCAGATTGAGTTATCGTCGTATCTAGGCGGTCTCAGAAACCTCCTCATGGCAACTTCAATGACAAAATCCTGGAGATTGTATTGTTAACAACGCCAACGATGCGACCCCCAGAACTTCGTCGTGAAATTTCGCAAAAAGAAACAAAAACGTCCGCTTTTTTTTTTTTAATTTACGCGGCGACAACGAAGCTGCTTGGTCAGGGGCGTTGCGCGCGCGAGTATATACTTTTGGTACCAGTGTACCCCACGAGTACAGAGTGAGGAACGTTCCTCTACTCAATATCGTCGCACGGCCCCTTTAACGTTCGCGATTTCTTTCAGAGATGCGAGCACTTTGCGGCGGCCGTCCGACCGGAAATCGAAAACGGACTCGGACGCGCCGACCCGACCCGACTCGGCTCCAAGCGCCACGTCCAGCGACGAAGACACGACACGGCGGACACCTCCCGGGGGAGACAACCTAATGCCCCGGGCCAAATCTCGGAACGCTCGGCTGGCGCCGATCGCGTCCCCGGCGAGGCCCCGACGGCCTCCGACGGGGGATCAGGCCTCGGTTCTTCCACCGATCGGACGCGGATTAAAAGCATACGAGAATCGCCGCCCCAGCCGCGCGCCGCGCGCGTGACCTCCCGGAGAACGTGCCCCAACCAGCGCCGCGCGAGCGTGCTTCAGTTGGTTTCGACGTATATCGGCCCGGCTGGGCTCGACTCGGCTTAACTTGGCTTGACTCGGCCCGGCTCGCGGATCGGATATCGGCTGGTTAATTCTCGGCTTGACGTGACTCGCTTCGGCTTCATTTGGTTCGACTGGGCGTGGATTGGCTTCGAGTTGCTGTCTCTTTTCTTTTCACCTGCCTCCGGTAGATTTGTTGTTGGCGTGATTTAGAATACACCCCTTTAAAAAAAGTAAAAGACGTTTACAACTCCCTGTAATGCCGAATTAGAGAGCAGATCTTGAGGAGGAGGCGGGGAGGGCACGGAGAGGACGGGATGGCCCTCCTCATCATCCGTACCCTCTCCTCATCCTCCCCCTCCCTCTTTTCCCTCTCCCTACCGCGCGTTGCATTATGGGACGTTTCCCATAATGCACCGCGTGGAGCATTGGGAAATGAACGTCCCATAATGCACCGCGGTGACGTTTCGGCAGGATGCCGAAACGTCGCCCTCGTGACGTCACGAGCGACGTTACGAGGCTGACGAGTGACGTCACGACGGTCCCGCGCGTTGCATTGTGGGACGTTTCCCATAATGCACCGCGCGGTTACGCCGACGCCGTTCAAGCCAAAAACGGGCGCCTAAAGGCCTGTTCACACATGCAGCGGAGCGCTACAAGCATAGCGCTTACCTCGGGCTAAGCGCGTGCTGACGGGAGCGTTCACCAGCTTTGTATCGCACCGTCAAAACTGTTGCTCATGGCAGACGATAAGTAGCTGACGGCACGTGAGAAGCGCTACATCAGCGCTCCGCTGCATGTGAGAACCGGCCTTAAGAGCTGCGCTCTAAAATCTGGCAACAGCGAAAATCCGCTGAACGAGTCCAACAACATTGGGCGGCCGACGTCATGGTGAAGGACTCCGTTGCGGCCGGTAGAGTTGTTTACACTGTGGCGTTTTTGCGTTTCCTCGATCCTTTCGCCTCAGTATGGCTGCAGGTACCGTCTTCCCTAGGGTGCCTACATGTTTCCGCTCCGCTTTAGGGTGGCGCCAACTTCTTGTTACCCTTTCCCAGATCCTCTCCCATCGCCATTTTTTTCCCACTTCTTATTTCGCTAAACGTAAACAACGTCGAGTTTCTGTAGTCTCGACACACTGGCAACACTGAGAGGCCACTTCCGTTTCCGTTCATAAGAGGAGTCGGAGGCTCAGCGGGATGGCGGTGGTTGTGGCTGTCTCTCACTTTATTCGGGTGTTTCATATTTTGAAGTTGCGAGCAGAAAGTGTGCGCTGCTTTTATCGAAACGCGAGTTTCCGCGACAAAATGGAACGCAACAGACCGGCACTGCACGCTGAAACCTCGCCGTCGGAACGAGAGCGGTGAGCGCTCCCTAGCCCTAACGAGGATTAGCGGCGTAGTCCGAGCGCACGACCGGCGAGTGTGACAAAATTGTCGACAAAAACAGCGGAGGTTGCCATGGTAACGAGGTAAGCAACACTGGTTTGTCGGCAACAGGTATTACAAACGTTGTCGCCACCCTAAACAGCGGAGCGGCGGAAACATGTAGGCACCCTAGTTTTCCTTATCACGGGTTGGGTAAACGACATTTCCCAACTCCCAGCCGTTAAAGATGACGAAGTACATCGCTTCTACAAGAGCCAATCGGAGTCAGAGCGCTCAATCGACAGAAGCTACAAGTAATAACTTACCTCGAATACGTATTTTACTGGTCGGATTTACGCATTAAAATTTTAGGCTGTAGTCCGAAACAACCCATTGCCGTTTGAACCCATCCCGTTTTGACCCATTCCCAAAACGACCTTCCCGTTTAAACCCGTCCCATTTCGACCCATTCCCAAAACAACCTTCCCGTTTGAACCTGTCCCGTTTCGACCCGTTCCCGAAACGACCTTCTTAGTTGAACCCGCACCCAAAACACCCTTTACCTTTGAACCCGTACCGTTTGAACCCATTGGTATAAGGCCCCGCACATCTCAACCTCTTCGCGAAAAGTCCCCATCGTTCTAACCCTGGTTGGCGCACCATTTCTGCTTAAGAGTATGTCCCCAAAATGATGTTAATGCAATATTGCAAAGGTCCAGGTGAGCTGTTTAGTGATGTTGTGAAGTATTTTTGCTTGTCAACGTACTCTTAAAACGTACCCCCTGAAACAGTCACCACTGGGCAGGTCAAACACTGGCCGGCAGCGCCCAAGAGATACCAAGGGCACCCCCCCCCCCCCCCCCCCGGGGGGGCCTGTCAGTGTGTATGTGTGTCTGTAAGAGGAGGGGGCGGTCTGGTTTGCTCCTCCCCCCCCCCCCCCCCCCCCCCGCTCAAAAACAAGTTCTTACGCCACTGCGCGTAGACGTCTTTGTATCATATATCGGCCACGGAGCTCTGGATCGTCCAGCTCTTCCGGCGAGTTGCTATCAATGAAGAAGGGGAACAAATCCAAAATTGCCTTTATGTACTATTAATCATGGGTACATTCGAAATCTGCTCTAATGGATCACATGGCAAGACAAATAGAGCAACGATGTAAAGCAATGAAGGTTTTCAAAGGTAAAAGTACAAGACGGCAAGATTGAAAACATTTGAAACGCGGGCATGTGGTCGTGCGCAATGTCCTGACCAATCACAATTCCTTAGGGGTTCAAATCACATCGCCACGCTTAAATAATGGGGCCAGGGGCATCGGAAGTGTTAGGTAGAAAGGGCCGGGGTGGGGGGTGCACAAAAAATAAAGATTTTTGTTCTACTGAATTAATTTCCATAAGCGTCTAGTAAATAAAAAAAAACGCCCCTCTCTTTTTTCCTGTTCTTCCGTTGTCATTAGACCCTGGGTCAAGCTCGTTTCTCGACCGCAAGGGCCGCAAGTTATAAATACAGTCGTCAGGGTAAAGTAAAATGCTGCTCCAAGGGCACATACGGCTTCACGCACATCGCACTCACAAAACACATCCACACGGCGTCGATTCTTGATCGGTTTCCGAGCGTGCGAAGGTACAGAGACGCAGCATCTCGGGTTACCAAAGGAAGCTTTGATCACGCCGTCAGACCGGCGAAACTTGCTTTCGACGAGTTGTGCCCTTTACCTGCAGCACTGCGCTTTCGCAAAAAATGCCCCCGTGTTCTAAAAGGCAAGTCTCACCGTTTTTACGGAGGTTTAAGAAACTTGTTCGGCGAATGACAACGAACGAGTAGAAAACGTGTGTTCGGCACGCTGCCGCCAGCCTCTGCAACGCTCGCAAAAACGCGATTTCCCCGCATGCGTGTATCCGGGTGCATGTTGTACTGTCACTCTGTACCAACGCCATCGACACTTCTGTTCGCCAGTGGTCGGCGCTTCAATGGAAACACCCTCCAGCTTTCTTTAAAGCCCCATAAACGTTCCTTGTTCTTCCTATGTGTCCGTTTTTGCAATTGCTCGCAGGAATTTCGGCTGGGCCGCAACATTCTAGCGAGGTATATAGATGGGCTTCCGCGCACTTCGGAGACTCGAGAAGTTATCTGAGTGTGCATAGTTGGAGAGTCGGGGTTCCCTTCGAGTGACGCCCGAACACCGCTCGATTTCGAAGACGAGAACTTTCCGCCGCTCCGGCGTTTTCACTTCCCAGCGCATTCTTCGCATTGTCTACCACGTTACGGTTGGAGCCGTAGTTCTTCTTCTTTCAAACCCTCCAGACGGTTGTTTAAACCGACTTCCGACTGCTTCGTGGCTCACGTTTTACGTTTGCATTACCGTATTTTTAGGTCTATAAGTCGCACCTTTCTATAAGCGGTCACAAAAGAATAAAACAGTTTGTAGGTAATTCACTTTCGTGTATAAGTCTGATCACTTATGTATTTTTACCTTCCGTGCTGCGAAACTGCATTAATAAGCCCGGATATGTGTATTGGTCGGTTCAGTTTACTTGAATACTCAAGAAGGGCATTTCAATGAGGTACATTACATGAGGGGGGAATCGAGTACAAAGATTTAACAGGGAAAAACGCCGAATAACAGTTCGCGATATATGCGGAAGCGAGAGCGAGTTTCTAAATTCTCACCAATTAGTCGAACGCAAAATATGACCCCCGCAGACAATCTGCGCAGTTAAGCTTTCTACTCATAAAAAAAAAAAAAAAATAACGCATATAAATCGCTTCTCTGGCTACGACGCACCGACGAAAAATCTGGGAGATTTTCTTATCTCCCAGATTTTTCGTCGGTGCGTCGTACCCGCGACTTACGCGCCGGAAAATATAAACGTTTTGAATGTTTCTTTCATGTTTCACTTACATTTAACCATCATTTGTGTCTACATGATGAAAATGTCTGTACTGCCATGTCCCGCATACAAGCGTACCTACGCTTAAGCGGGCTGGATTGTATGAGAGTTTTTTCTGAAATCAAATAAACTTATCTTTTCTTAACTTACCTTTTCTTTTATTAGATAGTGCGCGTTCAGGTATATTTTCCTTTTTTCTTTTTCACCTCGAAGACTCTGGCACCTTTATCGGGAAAATCTATTCATTTCCTTCTAAATTCCTGATCTAGTCACTGAGGCCATGAGGACGACAAGGGGGGGAGAGGGGGGGGGGGGATTTTCTTGGGATGCTTGGAGTCCAGCACGCGCTATATTGTTGCCATCCGCCGTATACTTGGATTGCGCGCGCATACTCGATGCTAACGAGACGTCAAAATCTTAATCGAAGGTAGAAAGCTCCTGCCGAGAGGCTTACGCAGAAGAACTTCCCTGCAGTCCTGCCCTTGGGAAACGCAGCTGCTAACTTGGAGAATGGGGGAGATTTTGCTAGGACTGCACAAACGAAGAGATCCTTTTAGTAAAACATATAAAATAGCGCAACAGAAAGACAAGGACAAGAAGTATACAGGACAGGCGCTGAAGAGATCCTCTCCTTTGGTAGGAAAGAAGGGGGGGGGGGGGATCTTTTTGCAAACGGCGGTACTTTTGTTCACGTGTCTGGCAACTTTGCAAACCGTGCTCTGCGGGATACCGCCGGTAGCACAAAACTTGCTGTGGCTTGCGCAGGTACTCGGCTCGTTGAACGTTTCGCTTGCGTTTTCGCGAAGGAGTCTCCGACGTTCATCAATGTCGCCCTCAAGCAGCTCTTTCTACAACAGAATTTTTATTCCGCGTTCTTTTCGGCTCCACGCCTTCTGTCTGAATGAATGAACCGGGGAGGAAGTTCCGCCGGTTCACGTGCATCCCACCCCGAAGGAGCTGCCCCGTGTACGCGGCAGTTTCACCCAGCATCTCGAATTCGTAACACCACGGGACTCCCGCGCCTGCAAGCAGCAACCACTAAAACTCAAACTGCTTTGTCCTGCCATCGCAACAATTAAACTTGTAATATCTTAGCACAATGTAAAAACAAAGATACGAGTTAGCGGTATTTTGTTTTATGACGCTTGAAAGTAGTAGCGGATATCCCTTAAACCGTTTAATCGCTGAAAAAGTAGTAGTCGTAGTGCTTTATGAAGGAAAGGCATAGATTTTAACCCGAACGTTAGTTCTAGTTTGCTACCCTGCACCGGGGATAGGGAGAGGGGGAAGGAAAGACAGCAGTGGGGGAGGAATATGAGGGGAAAATTGTCAATGAAGATGATTACGATCAAGTGAATTATGTAAACAGTCTCGTATAAAGTTCTCAGTCATTTAGAGTCTGTCCGAAAGTTCCGTGTTTCTCAGAAATCGTATTAGAGCCTCGGTGGTCTTCATAAACTGTTCGGTTGTGTCCCAGCTGCCAAGCACTTTGAAAGCGCTAAACGGACGCGAATCTATTTTTTGTAATGTTTCTTGAAGCGTTTGGCGTTCTTCCACGAACTCAACACACTGGCGTAAGATATGCCCAATTGACCCCTCCACCTCACAGCTGGTGCAATTCTCGCAGATGTTCTGTCCTATTCGACAGAGGAACTGCGTTGTATATGCTTCACCTAGTCGCAGTCGGTGCGGAGTTGTTTCCAGTCGTCTTGAAACTCCGGATGGAACGCGAAAGGCTCGTTGGGGGTCTAGAGAGTATAACCTCCGGTCGTGTGTTTTCACGTTCATCCAGTGTCCTAATGAAATTGTCTTTGCCAAGGCTTGAACTTTAGAGTTGGTGTCACTTTTGGAGTAAGGTATCAGAATTGAATCGGCATTGATCGTTGACTTTGCGGCTCTGTCTGCTGCATTATTTCCGGGGATGCCACAGTGGCCTGGTATCCACTGAATAAAAATCTGGTGGCCCTTTACGAGGGCTTGATGGCAGAGAGCGGATACCTGATATGCCAGTTGGTCGTACGCATTGCGTTTCATGAAAGTCTGTATTATTTGTAATGCTGACTTTGAGTCACTGAAGATTGTCCATGGTTGCGGTGATCGAGTTATAATGTACCGTATTGCTTCTCGCGTGGCAGCTGATTCAGAAGCCGTTGATGTCGTTCGATGCCTTATCTTCATCTTGACGGTATGGTTGTGGGCAGGTATGACAACTCCAATTCCACACAGTGTTTCAGAGGACGACCCGTCGGTGTATATATGTGTCGACAAGCCGTATGCTTCATTGATGACTCCTAATGTCAGTTGTTTGAGAACCGGAGATGAAATTGACGTCTTCTTATGTATACTTTTTACGTATAACGTTACTCTTGGCTTCAGAAAGGTCCATGGTGGTATTCCTTCCCTCTGTACAGGAAATAGGTCACTTGGAACAATATTGTGTTTCGTTATCGCTTTGGACAAGGCAGACTCTGGTCTCTCTGAAGATAACGTGGCCAGATGGCGGTTCGAATGTCTTTTAAGGTGTCTTAAATGTAGTCGGATAGTTTGTTGTATCATATATGCTTCAATTGGATACCTTCGAGCCTCCGCAATTGTCCCGGACGTTGAAGCACACCGTGGCAGCCCTAAGCAGGCGCGTAGAGCTTGGGCTTCAATGCACTGGATAGCTCGTATATTGCTCGCACAGGTGTTGTTCACAATAGGCAAGTGGTATCTCAGAAGTCCAAGAAAGAAGCCAAGATAAACCTTGTGTTCAGTTATCATCACGACCACATTGGGAAGGGGAAAGGGGGGGGGGGGGGTGTTTCCCGTGAAAATATGATGCCCCTGATTGACTGCTACTGCTTCAAACGTCTCCGAGTTTTTCACGTTGCTGGACCGCTTCGACGTGGATCCGATCCTAGCAATTCACGCTGCAGAGCGAGGATCTAAAGGAAACAAACTATCTATTCATATTCACATCGACAACCGTAGTAAAAGAAGTCCGGCATTTCGCGGAGCATTACTGATTGATATTGATAATAATCGTTTGTTTTCACTGCGGAGGAGTGCGAATGTATGTCCGGGAAAGAAGCTGCAGTCGCAGCTTGATAGACCCCCCCCCCCCCCCTCCCCAAACACTTGACATGCACCGCGTAGTACAAATGAATAAATAAACACTCGCAAGTACATACCAATTATTAATCTAATCACGGAAGAGTTGAATGAACAACAATTCAGACATCATAAAACCCAAAACAATGCATATCGGTCTACGTAACATATAGCTTAAATGTCATGGCAGGGCAATCAGCACAAAAATACATAACACATACTTGCTGAAGTAAACATAAAGTAGTGAAAAACGTAAACGCTATAACAAATAAAGCTGTTAATACCCTTCGACTTCGTGAATTAAGACATATGTGGGTGAATTTTAGACCAGCTTACCGTTATTTTATTAAGACGCAAATGTTTAAAACGCCAAACCCATCGTTTTTTTCTCTCACAAACAAATTTTGCAGGAACTACTTCTTGCAGTGCATGCATAATGGCCAAAACTTTTTTTTGTTTTTTGATGTGACAATCAACCTCGAAATTTCCAGAAAAATTGCCTCGGCTGATGCGGATCTTTGTCGGCAAGTTTGTTGGTAAGAGTTTCTTTCTTAGGTAAGCCGAAGTTTGTTAGTAAGTTTGACATTCGAAAAAAGATTCGACTTAAGAGTTCACCAGACGGTAAATCTCACGATAGCGGTCTCTCCGTCGAAATTCAGAGGAAGCCACGGTGGATGGGGGAATCCTTTAAAAGCCCGGAACACTAGAATGCACTGTGTTCCGTTTCCAAGCTCTGTGGTTCTTACTTTTTTTGTATTTGTTGTCTTTTTAATGCGTTTGTCAAAGAACAGTATGGATCTCAGCAAAGACTCTGCGGACAAAAACAACTCGGATGGAGGCTTTGGATTGTGTACGAAACACTGCTATTCCTTAAATCTCCGTCTAATATACATTTTAAAAAAAATATTAGAAAAAAAAAAACGGCAACTTAGAAGGATTTGCGTTCGTGTCGTTTAAAAACAGGGCTTTTTGTCGGTGTTTTTGTTGAAACAAGACTGAATGCGAAATCTGCCAAAAGATGGGATGTTTCGTGTATTGCTGCAAAAGAGGCTGTCGGAAAACCGTCTTTCCGCCATGAAAAGCGGGTCTATATATTAATTTACTTAGCAAAAAAATTATGCTTTTTTATGCAAAACTTTTCTGAGAGCGTTTTCCACACTCGCTTTAGGAGCGAGACACTTTATGGTTTATCTAGTATCTTTAGGCAAATAAACAACCACGGCCCACGGATCGACTGCAACGAACCCTAAAGTTATTTTTCCTTCGTATTTCCAAGATTTCAGCAATCTTATTTGTGAACCTTTTGTAGCGTTAGCTACACTGGCCGAGGTTCAGCAGTTTCGCGTGGCTCCCAAAGAGCCCTGCTGCGCAAGCGCGAGGAGCAGTGACGTCACGCGGCGCACAGCTGGCGTGCCGGAGACGCCGCCGCCGCTCGCGCCTCGCCGGTCTGCGCATGCGCGAGGAGCAGTGACGTCACACGGCGCACAGCTGGCGCGCCGGAGCCGCCGCCGCCGCGCGCTCCGCCGCCACCGCGCGCGCCTCGCCGGTCTCTACATTCAGAGGAGTGACGTCGTAGCCGCGGCAGACGCACTGACGACGCCGCGTGCCCAGCTGTCCGCCTCCGTTGCGCAGTAGCCAAGTCTGACGCTGCACCGGAGCCGCTTGATAGCGCCTCTCATTTTGTGCGCATAAGCTTACGCTACGTATATCCTGGCATAGCCGAACTGAGCCACCGCAATTTTTCTAATATTATTTTTCGTTGTTGCATACAAACCTTTTTGAGGGACACTTCTGCCTCCGGTTCGCCGCGATGTCTCAAAAAGCTAGAAACAAACAAAAAAGACACACGATAGAATGAGCAGCTCTAGAGCTCTTAACACGAGTGTGACGTGTCGAACGGTACGACACGTAAACGCGTTCCATCCTTCTAGTTACAAGAACGTCACGCGCTTAATCACCGACAGGGGGCGCCACGTAACGACCAAATCATCGGACGTCTTGGGCACACTGCCAATCCCAATCGTAACAATTACGAGAGAGCAATTCCAGCCTTGTGCCTTACCTATAGAAATACACACACAGAAAGAAAGATAGAAAACGAAGGGACGGCACGTACACGATGTAACCCCATCCATCAATTGGTAATTCCGCCACAAAATAGCGTGCAGTGACTCCCCTTCCCCCCTTCACAGACACACACAAAAACACACACGCACAACTGAACGCCCCCCCCCCCCCCCCCCCCCCTGGACCGCTTCTCTCCGAAACATATCCCACTTACACTCCCTCGACACATCAAATTACTCCGTGCCCCCATTTTTTATAACTATCTAAAGATATATATATATATATATTTGTATACCTTTTATCTGTCACCCCCAATACAAGCTTCAAAAGGGGAAAAAATAATAAGAAAAAAACGTTGAGCGAGCGCGTTCGCTGGCGTAGCGGCGAAGAAAAGCTGGCTCCCTATACGAAAGCTGCCATCCTTTAAAACTCTCGACAGCGGCTGGCTGGCCTTCCCTAAAAAGGCTCACCGAGGACGTTGAACAAGGGACAATCCATTTTGCGGAGCAGAAAAAGAAATATATAAAAAGGATGGGATCGCTCCCTTTTTCTAATAGATATCGAAAAATCCGGGATCCCCTCGCATTCCCCACAGAGGCTCAGAGTCTTCGTCTTAAGTTTCCCACAGGATCGACGTATAAGTTTGAGCATCCTCGGTCGGAGCTTGGCTAAGTCTGCGCATGCGTGTGTTAGACATTTTCTAGTGGATCGACGACAAACGAAAAAGAAGCATCAAACCGCTAAAAATGGATTTCGGGGTACTTGATGTTTGTTGTAGCGTCGGTAAGCACCGGATGCTTCTGATATTGCGCGATCTCTCTTTTTTTTTTTTCCCCTATTTTTAATACGTGCAAACTTCAACGTGGGCAAAGGCACACCTAAAAGGATTTTTTTTTCTCTCTCTTTCTTTATCTCTTTCGGCATAGTGAACGTAAAGGTATAAAAAAACATAAAAAACACTACCATAAAAGACATTAAAGTAGCTAAAAAGAAACAAAAATAACACAAAAACGCGGCCATTTTACCTTGGATTCGATGACCAGGGCCGCTACAGAAGCGGTCGGGTCACCTTATCTTTACATAAACGCGTCTATTAGAGCCACGTTCTAGCCGCATTACCTATACGTCAAAGAAGAAGAAAAAAAAGAGAAAATAGAAAGCGTTTAGGGGACCTTTTCCCCTAAAATTGTACGGTAGCGGTATGTATAATTCGGGAAACATACAAAAAAACGTATCTGCGTGTGTGTGTGTGTGTCGGGGGGGAGGGGGATAGAGGAAATAAAGGGGGGAGGGCAGGGGGGTGTAAGCTTTATCCTGTATTCCTCGTTTCCATAAGATCAAAACAAAACAAAAACTGCTAACGCATATTTCTTTAAACCTCTCCTTACGGAGCGGCCTTTCTTCCCTACCTTATTCTACAGCTGACTGCTCGCTCGCGTTCGCCAAATGGAACGCTCCCCCCCCCCCCCCCCTCCTCCCTTTCCCCGAAACTCGGGAACCGCCTTGTCTTCTTTGGTATGCCTTCGCTATAGGGAAGCAAAAAAGGGGAAGCTGAATATATGCTAAACGGGAAATTATGCGAGGTTGGCGGCCAAAAAGCCGGCTTCCTTTCCGAAGTTCCTTCCCCAACGTCAGTGATCCACGTCCATGCAAACCCAGGACGTAGGAGTCGGCGGCCCGTGGTTTAACCCGGCGCATTTCCCCATATCCCTAAGTTGTAGGGCTCGTTTTTTAGGGAACTGGAAGAGACGAGTGAGACAATGGAGATATAAAAAAAAGCAGTGTGGAGGAAACGGCGTTTTCTTGCATGCCCGCGATTTAGATTTTGGAAGAGCGCGTGTAGGAGGTGTATAAGAGCCTGGGAGTAGCTATCTCTCCGGGGAGTTCCGACTTCTGAATCAAGTTGAACGAGGAGAAAGCAAAACAAAAAGAAAAAAGAAGCGAAAAAGGGAAAGTGTTACAGAACGCGATGCGCGCGCGCTCTCTCGTGGAAGAGGCAGGCAGGACCGCGACGTTTGCCGCGTGCAAATAAAACACCGAAGCAAAACAAACAATAAAACATTAAAAAAACAAAAAGAAAAGAGCGTAGGTAATGTCCCCTCGCTGTTCGGTCCCGAAAAGCGGCTTTCTGTTGTGGGATTCAAACGCCGAAAAACGGGTTTCAAGACTATGAAGTGGAAGCGGTTTGAGAAGAAAAGGAGGGCTGAAAAACTGATTTTGCAAGTTTAAAAAGGGCCCTTCCTGCCTCTTCGCCTCCGCATCTTCGGAGGAAAAAGTATGCGAGAAGAAACAAAAAAATAAATAAAGCTCCCGCCAAAAAGGATTTGCTTCGGTTCCTCCGCCACTTGGCTCCCGATTCCATGTTCCGATCGGACCAAGAAGTTACAAATTTTAACGGGGCTTCGAATACAACTAGTAATCTTACCCAGAGTGTTCTTATTTCAGATTGTAAGGTCGTTTCCCATTTGTGTTCATTTCGCTTTGTTTGTGGAAGGGAAAAACGGGGGGAAAAAAGGGAGGGGGGGATTAGATTCTGGATCGTTGCAGGCTGGAATAGTTAGGGAAGCGCCATGTTGTATACAAGTCGGCCCAACTGTGGCGGATTTCGTTAACCTGCCGTTTTATCCGAAGGTTTCGGCAACACTTGCCTGCTTGGAGCACGTCGGTCGCTGCGTAGAAGGTAGCGCTTTCCGTGCAAATAAAATTTAATAAAAAGTGCGCGTTCATCTTTTGGTGGCTTTGTTTGTTTTGTTTTGATCGTTGCATTAATGTAATTGGTGGTTGTCGTCATTTTTTGGGGGATATTAGTTTTATAATTGTTCCAACAATCTCGAAACACGTTCGTTGAGCGCAGTAAATGCTGAATAATCAGCGGTAAACAACCCCATGCGAGCCGCGCTTTTTTTTTTCTTTGTGATATAACTGATCGAATTCTTGTTAAAAACATACAAAAGCTGGCGCTAGCTGTAGCTCTGTGCGTTGCCGCTGCCTTTTAAAGCCTTAAACTTTAAAAGCAATGAAGAAAGAAAAAAAAAGACATTGGCAACGCGGAGGTAAGAATAAAATTTGTCATGCTTTACTTTTCGTTTCGAAAAACGAAACGTGTGTGGGCCAGGTTGCTTAAGGAACCGCCGTCACGTTTATTCTAACTTTCAATTGTAGAGAATGTAAAATGAAAATTCGTGCTTAGCAGCGACGTAGGTCTCTTTACCAAGCTGGATTATTTTTGTATTTGGAGATCTACCATTGAAAATATTAACCTTACGATTTCATACTTTAATGAAAAAATAACTACACGTTGAAATAAAAAGCTTCAGCAAGATGGCGCAACCTGCCGCCCGCCCTTCCTGCGCAAGAGTCGACATCAAGCGACACATCCAGTTCTCGGTGTATGTTGCACTCCCCTTATTCGATACGTCCTCCCTGATTTCATGGCGTTCGTCCAATGAAGCGATGGCGTGCCATCTTGAGTTATTCGTCATCGCTGCCATCGTCGCTGAGCGGCCGCTTCCGTGGCTACGGCCTGCCGGCAAACTTTAGGCTACGAACATACGCCGAGGCGCCTCCAAGTCCGACTATAGCTTGTGTCGAATTAAGCGAATGGGGAAATGGCACTGCGACATCTCGCCAGAAGTTCCAACTGGGACTTCTGAAACAAAGAACAAGCTCGACTTAGCTTGTTCTTTGTTTCGCTCTTGATTCCCTTCGTTGGTTTGTAACTTGGTGACCCCAATCTCCGCAGTTGCTTTGGTTGTAACGGGTTTTAATTGAGCTAATTGTTTCGGTGCGTTGTTTGTGTTGTAAACTTAAACAAATATCGGGACGCATATGTAAGTTTTTTGGGGTTTTTTTTCGGTTTTGTTTCGCTTTCGGCCACGATAGTTTAATCGTATAACGGGGCTCAATTATTAAAATAATGAGATAAAAACCGCGATAGATTCTTTTTTAATGCAACAGAAAGACGTTCCTGCGAAATATTTAAACTGCAATCATTACGAGAGTCCACCCTGAATAAAAATGCGTTTGAATTCTCCGGGAGTTAATTTGGGCAGCGAAAGTATAAATGAAAATCCTAAAAATGTATTTGATTTGTTCGTGTTTTTTTTTTTTTTATTCGTGGAACGGCTCGAGAGAGTCTTGAGCACACGTGCGGAAATGCGTCCCCTGCAGCAACGCGCAAAGATTGCAACATAAAAAGTATTTCCACGGGTTTTTTTTTTCTTTTTTTGGAAAGTACAAACACACCGGGCTCTTTGCATTGCGATACTGGCAAATATGCTTTACACGAGAACATATTTGTGGTTCCCGCACAATACATACGCTTGTTTATCAGAAAGGACGTGAAAAGATTTTCGCACATTCCGATTTTCGGACAGTTTGCCGCACATGCGTTTCAGCCTTAATAGAACTTATCAACATCAACGCAAGTTGCCACCTTACTACCTTCAGATATAATACAACCCCCCCCCCCCAAAAAAAAAAAAAAAAAAAAAAAACATCTACAATGTTTGCTACTTCCGCCGAACACTTTGTGCGCGTCCTTCTCAATGGCCTTGACCTGACACTTGTTAGCTGCACATCGAGTCTCCACAAAACAAACGTTTATTGATCGTGTCCGCCTCTGCCGTTGTGACACCGCCAGAAGCGCTTCTATCCATAGCATTGTCCTATCTTAATTTTTTTTAAATTTATATATAACTTTATTACATTAAACTTTATAAAGAGATATGTCTTTAGGAAGACGCGCGCAGATCGTAAAAGTTCCAGGGTTACCCAAGGGATGGCGCCAGTGTCCTCTCTCGCCCTAAGCGGTCACAAGCAGCTACGACGCAGTCGCTTACACTCAAATCTGTGAAGCAGCCTTAGTTGGGCAAGTCTGCGCCTCCGTAGAAATAACAGGCGACTCGCGCGAAGCATTCTCAAAAAGAATCACCTCCGAGCACTATAGACATTTTCCACAGGGGCGCCGCCATCTTGAATTGTCGTCACTTCCAGTATGGGCGACGACAAAATAGCAAAACGTTTCAACCTGTAACCAGTAAAAAAATAGACGGGAGCCAAAACGAGAATGTGTGACGGTTAGGCTTATATCCTGAATGTCTTCTATTGGCGTGGCGACGGCAAAACAATGTTTTCGCCCATACTGGAAGTGACGACAAATCAAGATGGCGGCGCCCTTGTGGAAAAGGTCTATAGTACCAAAAACTAAAAAACAAAAACTCACAAAAAGAAAACAAGATGTCATCTTGTCCGAACTTAGAACCGGTGTCGGCGAACAATCGTTCATTCGGTCAAAACCAACTTCGGACTCGTAGCGCTTCCGGGCAGCACCGCGCCCCCCAACGCGAGATAAAACCATTTTCGCCCAAAAGCGTTTTTATTTTTTTTTCTCCTCTTCTCCCCTGAATGGAACACGCTTCGATTCACGAACCGTCACGCTAAAGCAGTTCTGTCCGGCGGCTGAAATATGAAATTTGAGGGATCATGTCTCTGGCTTTCTTTCACGTCCATTTCATTCACCGTCACCTTTTTTTTTTTTTCTTTTTTTTTTTTTCTTTTTTCGTTGTGACCGCTACGGGACTCGTCAAAAGAACTTTCCGTTAGAGAAAAGTGGCAAAGTGACAAGGACAAGTCAGAGCTGGCAGCAAACTAAAAAAAAAAAAGATATAGGAAATCAGACGTGCGCACGCAAATGGTACACACGCAAAGAGATGACACATATCATGCCCGCTAAGAAAGACGGACGTTCTAAAAAGTTGCACAACAGAAACCCGCAAGACCCGCTATTTGCTAACACCAAAACCATAAAAACGTAAAAGAAAACAAAATTGGGGAGGGGGATGTTTTTTTTCTTGGGGGGGAAGGGGGGGGGATTGACTAAAAAAAAAGTAAGTTGAATACCAGGAAAGAAAAAATATTTAACACGACGTCCCTTCCAACTTTCACACGGTCGCCGCCGCCCTCCCCAATAAAATGAAGCAAAAAAAAACACGCCCCCCCCCCCCCTAAAAAAAAAAAAAAAATCCTGCCCGGCAGGACACAACTTCTAAAATTATTACCGCTACTAAAACGTGGGAGAAGATGACAACTACATCAACGAATCGCGCCTGAAACAACGAGACAACGCATAAAAGACATCCAAATTTAGTTTAAAAAAAAAAAAAAGCGCGAACAACACACCATCGTTGAGAAAGCCACGGTCAAAACAGGCATCAGGATCATCAGCACCCCCTCGTCCTTTCTTTTCCCTAAAGAAAAAAAAAACAAAACAGTGAGAAGCAAATCCCTTCAAACGTCGTCGTCCCTTTTCATCCCACAATCCCGATCCCGCCTCAAGCGAGCTCGTCAGTTTTGGATGGAGCAGGCGGCGAGCAAGCAAGCAAGAAAGCGAGGGCCCATCAAAGCAGCAGCAGCAAGCATGCAGCACCGCCAACGGCCGGCGGGGCAACAATTCCGCGGGAAGAAGCAGTCGGGAGAATGTGAAAAATTGCCGCCTCCATTCCGAGGGAATGCGGGTGATTTGATTTCCGCTGCCCCCCCCCCCCATGCTTTCTTCTTCCCTAGACGAGGCGGAGAGTGTGTGTGCGTGTGAACGCGGCAGTGGAGGAGGCGCCGTAGTGGCGTTCGCGGGCGGACATCTTTTTTTCTTTTCTTTTTCCCTCCATTTTCGCTTGTTCGGAATCGCCAAGACTCGCAAACAAGCGTCGTGGGGAAAGGGGAGAAATAAATAGGGAGAAACGGGAGGGGGGGAGGGGGAAGAACGAGGTCAGAGGTGGATAAGTACCTAGGCGATGGGGAGAAGGAGGAAATCACGGGGAAAATCTGCGGGACCGTAACGAGAACGGGGGTGAGGACAAAGAAATGGAAAATTAGGGAAAAGGGAATAACGGGGAAATGTGGGAGTGAGTACCGACAACGGCACTGGAAATAGGGGGGGGGGGGGGGGGGAGAGGCTGTTGTTTAGAGTAGGGACTCGGGAGTAGATTGGGAAAGGGGAAAGATGGGATGGCGAGGGAAAATAAGGAGCGTAGGGAAAATGCGGGGACATGTAAGAAATGAATGGTAGAAAATGTGGGAAATGATAAATTGAAGGAAACAAGGGTCAGGAACGGGAAATTGGGAGATTTAGGAAACACGCTTGACGCTCTCTGGAAAACAAAATAGAGCAGAAATCAGGAAAAAGGAGTGGAAGTTGAGGTTACCCATTTTTTTTTTCCTTCGACTTAAGAAAGGGCGAAGGAAGTTCGTGCGGATAGTTTATTAGGTATATTGAGAAGGGAGTACCTAATTGTCTTTTGGCCACGAAAAATGAAAAAATATTTGGGGAAAAATTTGCGATTTAAATGTTCCGGTGGTAGGTAAAAAAAAAATTTAGGGCGTTCCGTCCCTATACTTAGAAGGAAGGCTGTCCGTTAGACCAACCCTAACCAATCCAAGCGTGCGAATAGCCTCCTCTACCTCCCCATGACGTCATCACACACTCGAATGGTATCAACTCAGCTATTGGGCCCGAGCAGACGCCGAGCGTATTTTCGATGCATTGATTGGACACGAGACCCAACCGAGCACTGACATAACACTCGTGTCAAATCTGCGCCTGCGCTCGATCTCACAACGATGGCGTCGAAATGCTAGTCCAGCGGATTCGATGACTCTAGGACGCGTTGATTGGACATTCCAGGCTATTCCTTTGCTAAAGTAGGGAAAAGGGAGGCTAAAGATATGGGGAAAATCAAGAAAAGCTAGGGAACAAAAAACAAAATCTTGGTAAGCTAGGGAACGATAAACAAAACACAGGGCAAAAGGGGGAAGATAAAAATGGGGAATTGAGGACGGAAAAACTTGACACTTTAACCGTGGAACGTTGGGTAAACGGGCGAGAAGACGAACTTCAAGAAGGCTCGTATCCCGACTCTAAAATTTATGACGAAATATGAGTTTTAGTAGCAAATCAAACAAATAAGGGCTCGCGATATAACCGAAGAAAGAACAAGAAAACGCAAGAAAAAATGAGGGGTTTCAGGAATTACGAGGGTTAATTCGATAGTGAAAGAAAAACAGAAGAGCAGGTCGCATATCGAAGTAAACTAAGAAAAATTAGAAAATAGCACATTAGGTGCGACAGTAACTAAGAAAAAGAAATGGGAAAGAGATACTTAAGAATGCGTAACGCAAGATAATTTTAGAGCTTAGTCTCACAAGCAAACGTTAGGAGAAAAAAAGAAAAGCATACGGAAGGAAGAAGTTGGAAACAGGAAAGAAGCTTACGGAATAAAAAGGAAAATTCAGTGTAGGAAAAAAACGGAAAAACAAATATGCAGAATACAAAGCAAAACATATACAAAGCATAAAAACTCTAAAGACAGCTCGGTATGCGTGTCAAAAAAATAAAAATAAAGGGATATAAACAGCTCATAACATAAAGAGAGTACATATAAAATTGAACGAAGGTTGAAAAATAGGAAAACAAATTCTAATGTACGAAATTCCAGAGGCTAGTATATAAGGCAAACTCTAAAAATTCCAATGATCTAGAAAGTTCGAAACAAGCTATGTACTAATAAGAATGGAGAATGAGAAGGAAAAAAATAAATGAAGGTTGTGGAAGAGTGCAATACATTAACCTCGTGCGCAGCCCTAAAAAAACACGGGAAATTTTAAAGTTGCTTTAAAACGCCAATTGTTGCCGAAGCCGATTCTTAACGGAACAGCAAAAAACGTAACATCTGTACAAGCTGCCTTCGTTTCGCCAGTTGACGTCACGCTTTTTGCAGCCCTCAAGCGGTTCCAAAGTTTTTCCGCACATCCCGCACCCAATACCGTAAAAGTCGCCCGCTGGAGTTGCCTACCCTGCGGATTCAAATTATTCCCTGCGCCTCGCCCACGGCGCATCTCCCCGCAGCTAAAAAAAAAAAATTGTATAACTTATATTTATTATGGAATCCAGCGAACGAACACATACAAAGGCCCATCCAAGCACGAGAACGCGGAAAGGCCTATATGAAAGTGCTTCAAAACGCCCAAATACCAACGCAAACACCACTAAGGTAAGGAAACCCTCACAAACAGCTCCAATCCGTACCACACGCCCACACCGCACACAAGCGCGCACACACTCACAACACACACAAAATACCGCGCGCACACACACACACACGCAAAGACAAACGTGCGCACACACACACGCACTCACACCACCCACACACGCACGCATACACAAACACTGCGCATGCAGACACGCGCACACCACTCAAGCTCGCGCACACACGCACACACACGCACGCGCGAAAGCGCGGGCGCTGACCCCTCAGCAGCGACGTACGCACACGCACGCTCTCCCAGCGCACGCCTAAATGTACGCACACAGATCCGCGCACCGATCAAACAAAAGCACATACATACGCATGGATACAAAGCGTGGCGCACCGAGTGAAGCCACCACCGCCGCCGCCATATACATACACCCGTCGGACGGGAGAGGGGGGGGGGGGGGGGGGGAAGGGGCGTTGTTTGAAAGTGGGATCTTTGGATGACCCGGGAGAGAAAGTGCGAAGTTGTACGAAAAGATGGGAGGGGGGGGGGGGGGGGGGAGGTGCTTCATCGAAAGATAGGGGGAGGCAAAAGTAGCTGACGTTGCTGGGAACGTAGCTAGCGTGCGCAACCGCTATGCGAAAGCGCCGACGCCGCGTCGTGGTGTTAACATTCTCTTCCCCGTTATCCTCCCCATCTTTTCCCATTTCCTTTGCACTCCTTTTAGGGATAAGGAAAGCACGCTGAAGCGCCTTTTTCCCGGGAGCCGCGCAATCGGCACTTGTAGCGCTTACGCGAGCTACTTCGTTTTATGCGCTTGCCATCGTTTCATTTTTTTTATAACACTCGCCCCCTTTTTTCCCCTCTTTTTTTCTATTCATTTGTCATCGTTCATGTTTTGAGAGCTTACACAAAGAACGAACGACTTTAGTACGGTTCAAATTCGTCGCCACAGTTCCTGCCGTTTTTAGGTTCGGCTTCGCCTACGACCGCCTCTTCATGCAGAAAAGCCAGCTTGGGAAGTGCGATGTTTCTCGCTTATTCAGACTTTTGTTTTTTAACAACTTTTTTGTTATCTATATTTGTCCCCTTCACTAACACACGTATAGTTTTCCGAAAGTTCGTGGCGACGGAACAAAAGTTTAAAAACGCAGTAATTAACAAGTAAAAAAATTTTTTAAAAAGCGTTCATTCGCGTTAAACAGGAGACGTTAGGCTATGTGGCGCAACCTCGCGCCAAACACGAGGGCTACTGCCATTACTATCTACCCCTCCATTCATTGGATTACATTGGACTGTGAACTCTCGACAAATTGAGCATATAATATTATTAGTGAAACTGACAAGCAAGGTAAACTCAAAGTGTGGCCTGCCAACCAACTGTTTAGAAAGTTCGGAAACCCCTTCTAAATATCAGATTCGCCACAAAACTTGGATGGTCACCAGCAACACCAGACTAACTAATAAAGCTGACGAACCAAAGCCCATAAACAAAATATGTATATATACTAAACGGACAGATAACTTTAACTTAGCAAACAAGCGCGGGGAACCAAGTCACACAGGCGTGGCAGTAAACTTAATCTAATCTATTCTTCGGCGCGTACCCAAAAACCACCCGCCCAGCAAACAATACTTCCCCGCCCCACCACAAGTTTTTGTTTTGTTTTGTTTTTTGTCAACAAAACGTTCTTTTATCGGATTCACTAGACGCAAAGCCAACAACAAAGTCACATCCGAATCCGGTAGTCCGGCAATCGTGTATTCGCGTCGTCTGTTTGTCAGAGACGCAGTCCCCTTCGGCGCGCGCGGTCGGCTTAGCCAATACCAGCTAGAAGAAAAGGCCTGCTCACGACGTCATCGCTCGTGGTCACCAATTGAATCATCGCGTAATGACGTTTGGGGGGGAAAAAACGCGCAGGCCTTTCTTCCTCCAGGCGGCATTGGCTTAGCGCTTCCGCGATGCAAACGGGGACCCGTGTTTATGGCAGGCCACGGTCGCCGACGGACAGCGAATGCGCGGCAGAACCCGGAACGTAGCCGACGACAACTCACGGTCGTGCGACGAATTCAAATGAGCATTTCGTCGCGAGCTGTCGCCGCGTCGAGATTGTAGAAACGTCGGGCAGGGGGGGGGGGGGGGGGGGGGGAAGGGGGGGGAAGGGGGGGGGGGAGGGGGGGGGGAAGGCGGGGAGGAGGAGGCTTTTGCGGGGGGCGGGGGGGGGGGGGGTTGCTCTCGAGTTGGAGATTTAATCAGGGCGAACCTCCTCGTCCTCTCCCGCTCGCTGCCTCCTTGCTAAAGAACGAGTGTTCGGTTGCAATTAGTGACTTACGCAGCAGCGGCGGTTGCGCGCACTGCGTTAACCAGTTGCGGGCTTTGTGTGTGTGTGTCTGATGTTGATGGTTCTGTTTTGCGGCCCTGCCTGGGACGGGAGGTTTCGGGTTTCTGTGGGTACTTTGGTGGGTTTTGGGGGATCGATTTTGCGGGAACATCATGAACGGGCAGGCATTTTGCGGATGGTTCGTCGTTTGAAGAAAAACAAAAAAAAGAAAAATATTCAAAAATTTTGGCGACGTGGCGAAATGTTTGAAGCAGCGTCCGTTTCGCGGAGATTGGGCTCGCTGTGAGGCTTAAAAAAAGCGAGTCGGTTTAGGCCTAAACCGATATCGGCGCGTTTTCCTCAGCTGACTGGGGATGAAACGGGGGGTAGGCGGGCTTCTCCGGTTGAGCGAATTGAAACCAGGGTACCGTGTGATCAATGTGTGTGCGCGACTCTAGCCCTTCAGATTGTATTCATTCGATTTTTATTGTTTAAAATTTCGAAACGTCGAACCTGGTCAAACTCAAGCCTTGGCAAGTTTTTCGCGACATTGCTCGTTCTAAGAAGTCAATGCGACGTACGCCCAAAACAAAAAAAAAAAAAAACGCTTAGTCTAAAAGGTATGTCGGTTGTACTCGAAATAAAGTGGTGTTTCAACGAAGGTCCATTCAGACAGTCCGCAAGAAACAACCCATCTCAAGATGTCTCCCCCAAAAAACAAAAACAAAATCCGGACTTGGTCCACTCCAAAGCGTCGATTGGTGCAAGAACCGTGCCGATGTTCAAATGGGAGCCAATCTGTAACCGTTTGGACGGCGTTCCCCAGGAACGCCACTCGAAGAACACCGTTTCGACGTGGCCATGCCGTCGGTGCCTTCCCCCACCCAGCAGTTTCGAACTCGACTTGGATGGGCTCGCGAGCGAGCTTGGATCGGCTTCGAGAAGAGCTCTACTTGATGCCAGCCGAGCCTCAGATCCGTATCGCGTTCAAACGAAAATAAATTGGCGCTCGTACGCGGAGAGAGTTACGTTCGTCTGACCCGACCCCCCCTCCCCCGGTACGCCGAGGAACAAAATGAAGAATCAAGCACAAAATCCGTCGGGGTGGCCGGGTTCCCAGATTCCTGGTAAACGTAAGGCTCAGTGCTCACACCGAAACAACTCGGTCTCTTTGTTTGTTTTGATTGTTTTTTTGTTTTGTTTTTTTCGCACCGAAACAGTTTACTCCTAGTGGCCGTTTCGTTTCGCTAAATTCCTTTTCATGTCGTCTGCTCGCCCAATTCGTCGAGTCGAGTGAAAACAAGAGGGAACCGTGTCCATTCTTTTAAATCGAGGAAGTACATCGAAGTAAAACGCGCGGCCCTCAGCAAAGCAGACGAAATCACGAAAACGGATAGCAGACGGAAAGAATAAAAAAAAAAAAGGAGAAAACAAAATAGGCGAAAGCGTAGCAAAAAAAAAAACATCAGACCATTCGCTACGTAAACGGAACGGACGACGACACTGAACACTTGAAATCGGATATTGCGCTTCTAGCGAACTCTCCAAGAATCTCGTATTCCTGTTCCAACCAAGGACAAAACAATAAAAAAATAAAAGTAATAGAAGTACAGCCGTTATAGACCGAAAAAGACAGTGAGAGCGAATCGTTGGCAGAGCGAGTCTATTCCATTTGTAGAAATCGTGGACTTTGTGCGTTCGTTTTTTTTTTTTAACATTTATTTTATTTGTTTGCCACTCAAGCCTTGTGCATTTAATTTAATTTCACTTCTACTGTTGCTCATTTCGACCGCCAGGCCGAGCCAGTTTCTGTTGCAGACTTGGATAGGATTTAACTCCCGGCTCGCATTTATTAGTTTTCCGCTAGGTGGCGCCCTCTATCTCACTCGGAGTTTGAGATAAGCAAGAAACGTTACGGACATTAAAAACATACGCTTTTTTTTTTTTTTTTTGCAGAGAATAGGATATATTAGGCAATCTAGTTGTTTTGTCCAAGTCGAATTCCTGCGTCGGATGTATCGGACGCCCTTTTAAGGATGTTCCAAAGTAGAATGGTTTATTGGACCAAAATCTGGTCGGTGTCTCACAATTTAAAACCCCGAAAGCCCCAAAAAACAAAAGTACAACCAAACTTGAGCTTCTTCGGCTAGGGTTTCAGTATTTTAGCCCCAAATTCCCAAACAGGAGACAGGACTCACTTCCCGGTTGTATACGGTTGTCAGCTGCAGCATCTTTTGGGCCCGCTGTTCCGGTGCAAATGCAAGAATTGGGCTTAACTTCCGCTCGTCCAATTTCCGCCTGGCAACTTTGGGCCTAACTTGCGAAAACCAAGCGCCAGAGTTTGACTTCACTGCCTGGTTGTTCGGTTGTCATCCGGCACCTTTGTATGCATTGGTCTAGCCATTATTAGCAATTGGCTTTAAAACTACAATTGGAACATGACTCATAAAACGAATACCGTAAAAATGTTCTTTGAGCAATTTTTAGTTATTTATTTAAAGGGAAGATGGGGCACTTCTACATTTGAGAAAAAACGCTTGAATCGCGTTCATTTGGCCTTTAGATTAACAGATATCAAAATTATATTTCAATGCGACGCGCCGGAGAGCCATACGAGCAATTTCAAAATTGGACTGAAGCCCCGCCTCCCTAGCCTTGGGCAGCCAAAAGAGCCGTCGATGACGTCACGGACAGCGACTGTCTTTCGCGTTTTTCTCGCGTTTAACAATACTTACGCAGCAAATGGTTTGGGTATTCGGGTTCACGGGGTAAAAATACACTAGAATTCACTTCTAACTCATTTTTTCCAAGAAGCTCCGTAGCTTCCCTTTAATGGATCGTGATGAATATTGCCCCGTCGAAGTTCCGCACCCTTTAAATACACAGTGAAGACAATAACTATATAAAAATCTCCTAAGTTTTTTTTTTTTTTTTGTTTTAATTCTGTTACAAGTAAAAATAAACACCATGTGTATTTTCGCAATCTTTTTCCGATCAAAAAATAAATATACTAAACCTATCTTGATAAGATAACATATATATAATCTAAAATTCACCCACATATATCGTAATTTTTAACGTAAAGGGGGAATTTAGTAACGCTCTGCCAGGAGCCGTACTTTTATTATTACGGTTCTTGAGATAAAAACAGGTATAGCAGTATTTATTTTGGTTCAAAATAGTCGCCGCACGTCCATAAAAGAAATAAAAAATAAATAAACAAGTAGCCACAGGAAAAAACTACGTACAAATAAATTATTCAAATCGTTGACGTTTCCAAAAACAATAAAATTTTCCTGAGTATGGTTCGGACTCAGGAAACTGTTAGTATTTTTGTTTATTACTAGTTAGAGAAAATCACGAAATTTCCAGTTTCAAAAATATGCTACCTTTACGCAAACAAAAAGCGCTAACTAAAAACTGCTTTCACTGTTTTTTTTATTTTTATTATTATTATTTTTTTTTTTAAGGGACGCGTTTGAACAACACGATGTAGGCAGAGAAAAGAAAAGAACGGAAAGGTAACAATTTCTCGCCACCAACGTACGGAGGCATTTTTGAGAGCTTATTTTCTACCTTCGACGCGCGTTCAATTCACGTGTTTTTTGTGTTTTTTTTGTTTTTTTTCCACGGTGCAATTTAGAGCACGCAGGGCCCTGCCAAAGACAAGCGCGCCGCGCTGCGGCAGCCGGTGGCATTAGAGTTCCAATTTCCCCACTCACTTCTTAATGGTTACCCATCCATTTCGCAGCGGGGAGAAGAAAAGAAGCTAAGAAATCCCCATTTCCCCATTTTGTTTTCCCGTTTTACTCCCTTTTTTTATGTTTTTCTAGAACGGGTTTTTGGCTTTGCGTATTCTCCAAACGGCCTTTTAGAGCCGTGTTGTTTTCCCCTCTTCGATATTCTGCGTCGAGAAAACACAAGGGCGACCAGTAAGATTGAAAGGGGAGAAGAGGAGAGGGCGAGGGAGCGAAAAATACATGGCTCCCCATTTTGCCCCGCAAAGTGGGTCTATTTGCTGCCGTTACTATGCTCCCTTTTTTTTTTTTTTTCGAAAGACACCGGTCCGTTTTTGTTTTGTTTTCACTTTTTTGTTTACTTTACAATTATGTCGGAGTAAAAGAAAAATTTGATGATTTAAGTCGTAATCTACATCGCGATTCAAATCATGCGTCTTCGTTTTTCTTATAAACTAAATCAAACTGTTCCCGAAAAAAAAAAAAAAAAAAGATGTCCAAAAACAAAACATTTTTGTTATCTCTGTTAGCCAATGCCTTCGTGTATCAGCGTACGCATCACAGATCGTCAAAGAACGTATTATAAAGCGAGAGGCGCTAACATATAAATCGTCTCTTAAACTATCGATGACAGCAATCGTCAAAACGGAGAGATCGGTCAGGGTGAACTGTGACGACAGCAAAACGAGACGTTGATCGTCCTTTTCTTTTCTTTTTTTTTTTCTTTTTTATTCACCTTGCTCTATGTAGTTTGATATAATTGACAATTTAAACATTAAATACAATAATCAGCGACGACTCAAGAAACCCAGCGGGATGTGGGACATTTGCGAAGCTCCAGCTCTGCGGGGCGAGACACCAAGTTTCGTGGCGCGAACCCTCAGTTAGACGCGAGCGGATCGAGTGGCTCGCGGCAACGCACCGGAAGTACAGGGGCCTTAACCGGAAGCGACCATAGCTTCGCCTGTGGTCCCAGGGCAGCGAATAGGAGGCGCCTCGGTCGGCTGCTAGTCAGCGCGGCTGATGGAAAAAAAGGGAAGCTTTGGGAAGGCCTGGCCACCGAACGATTGGGCACGAGCGCAGCGTCACAGTTCGGAAAATAGCTCGGACATCCGAGCTCGAGATCGGGTCCAATGATTGCGGCCGCGGCGGACCGTCTCGGAGTTGCAAAAATTCTTCGCAAGAGCGCGATGAACGCGGGCGTCTAGATACTCAGAGTATCGATAAACGTTTGTGATGCTATAGAAAGTTTCACGCGTGCAGCGCTATACAACAATAGACCCTTTCCGGAATTCAGTATGACCACTTTGATCACTATCATCATCATCTGAAAATGACATATGGGCTATACTAATGGCGGCCTTCAGTTTACTGATGAAGGAAGAAGTTGAAGATGCTCCTAAGCAGACGATTAGAGGCCTATACATTCTAGATGTTAGCGCGACGTGAAGCAGGAATTGGACACAAGAGCTGCGTAAGCGTTCATTTCTAACTCAGTCCCAGTCAATTTGTTAGTAGGACTCACTCGGCTTCAAAGACCCTTGATGTATAGGACTCTCAAAGCGCCTATGTGGGTTGGCGCTTCGTTTCGACTGGCTGCGTTTGTTTCGCCATCGACACTATAAGAGACTGAAAAATAATCTTAGTGAAGTGCACATTCTCGTTTACCGTTGACCTTTAAGTGACGGTGCTCCATTAAATACTGCAGACCACAGGTTCACTACCGCCATTAGCACTGAATTCCCGAAAGGGTCTATTGCCTTGTAAATTGCCTTTTTTTTATTTTGGTTGTTAACTTGATTTTATTTGAGTTTCCAGCTCGTGTGAATCGACACGTCTCAGCCATCAGAGCGACCGAACGTGCGTGCTGACGCTGCAGCTGGTACAGACCTGGGGAACATATAGGGTGTCTCAAACACCCAGGCTCGATCTAAAATGGGCCGTAAATATCGGTACCTCCACGTAGCAATCTAAACTTTTTGTCATAGCTGTATTTCACTACTCGGTTTTATTATTCAAAATTACGAAGCGTAGCTCCCCTTCTGTGACAAAAATGGGGCCGAAAAACTCTACGGGGTCAACGGCGGACGGCGGCGCAGACGACCAATTCGAGTCGCGCGACGCGACGCGTTTGGCGCACGCATTGATAGATGGCGTCGGAAGGTGTAGCCGACCAGCGAAAGAAGGCAGACGACACGTAGACGACATCCGCCGGCAGCAAGAGCACCGCTGGCGCCGTCGTTTATGCAATCACGTCTTCTTTTATTTCGGTTACTTCGAGTTTTGCTATCATTGCCCGTGTTTATTTTTAAACCAAAGCTACATTACAAAATATTATGTTAATTTTATTAGACCACAATCGTCGCGAGCAGTCTCGAGTAATGCACTGGATATCCTAACGTATCCAGATACCGCCATCGTTTGATCGTGCCGCGGGCGTTCCTATGTGGACAGCAAGTCGTCTGCTTTTCGCGCAGGAGTTGCGGTGACGTCAGAATGCCGCCGAGTTCTGATTGGTTTCGATTGGAAGAATAGTGGGTAGACCTCAAGGCAGCTAGCATTAATGTCTACCCACTATGCCTCAATCAGAGCCAATGAGCTAGACGTTCTGGCGTCCCTACAACCCCTGCAAACGAAGCAGACGAACTTGCGCCCCACGTTGAATGTCGGCGACGCGTCGCCATTTTTGCTCATGGAACACCCCATGATCCAGACGCGCACGCTCCTATTGTTCTGCTGTGGCCACCCGTGACGCGACGCTGTCTGCAAGCCCGTTCCTGTTCTACTGTAGTGCATATCAGCACCGCGCCGTCGCGACAAACTAGATTGGCGGCGACGCTCCGCCATCTTTGGCTCAAGTGCGTCCCAGCATGCACCAGCTTGGCGGTACTTGTTTATACAGTCCATCCAGCGCTTTAGTCTCAATAAGGAGGTAGCGCCATCTATGAATACGTGCTCCAAACGCGCCCCGCCACTCGACGCGGTCGTCTGCGTTGCCGTCCACCGTTGACGCTGACCAGTTTTGCAAAGGGGAGATTGAAAGAAAACGCTCGCTTTTGTCCTTGAAGTTACACTTAAACAAAGGGGTTTCTTGGTCAGTGGCGTTGCGTGCGCGTATCCTTGAGTCCCCCTAGTGCCAGTATATAAGCTCGGGTAAAGTGAAAAACATTCCAAATGAATATCGCCACAAGATCGATCAGGCACAAACCGACAAGAAAGATAAATGTGACACGAGGCACAGGACAAACTACGTTCCGTGCCAGAGAGGAGTCGTTTACAACATACCGTTGACATGCTGGCCCTGCTCGATTAGCGGCGAGATGTTTTGGTGGCGCCCTCCCATGGCTTCCTTTCGTGACGTCATTACCTTGCAAACAACAAGTTCGACGGTGTTTGCAATGAGCATGGTGGAAGCTTGAAATCATTACCCTCTCAAAGCGACACTGCCAACACCATCAAAATTCAAGCTCTTGTATTACTCATATTTATGTGGCTGAGAAATCCTTTCCTGACGTCATAGTCAGCATTTGGTCAATCATGGCCGGCCGACCACAGCGACGCTTTCGATCGCGCACGTCGCTAATTGGACAGAACGGGCGCTATTATACATAAACGACCGTGCACTCGAACGTGCAGCCAACCTCAAAAACCCCGCGGGACCAGGACACCTCGCGCTGCCCACTGTCGAACTCAAGCTCTCGTGCTCTTGTGCACCAAGGGCGCAAGCTCTCGTGCACCAAGGGCGCAGCTGCCAACGCTATGAGCTTGCGCTTCTAGCCTTCGCTGCGGTACAGCATAAGGTGAAACGGAGTGTATAAAATTGTGGTACCGACACGTACACCTCTCAAAGTGAAAACAAAAAGAAAAGGCGGGCTGCGCGATTTTTTCCGGATAACTTTACTACAGCGCCGCCACGAACTGTCAATGCACGCGCCCTCACGAGCTCCCGTTGCCGAGCTGCTCCGATCCCAACACTACCCGAGTATTCTAGTCACCGTTATTCTAGTACACTGTAGCACTGAGCGAGATTTCAGACGCCATGTTCTTCCCAGAAGTGACGCGCGGCACGTGCATCGAGCATTTTTACAACAATGAATGGCGCCACTTTTCCCAGGATAGGGGGGCCTTACACTGTCCATGCGCAGACGCTTGATCTGACGCGAAACTGACTTCTGCGCACGCGCCGCTCCTTAACTCGGGGTGTGCCCGTAACGTAGGTCGGTAAGGCGTTCCTTTTATTTGCAAGTAACGTCGTATTTTGTTGTTGTTTTTAGTAACGCTTACAACATTGAGTATGAGCATGAATATAGAGCAATTATGAGTATAGAGCCACACAAAGAAATAGTTCAAACTTACAAGGAAAGGTCTTCGATTAGCCAAGTCCAGGCCGGTCTGTGGAAACTAATCCGTGTTCCTTAACTAAAAAAAAAAAAAAAAAAAACGTTTATGCCCAATGCTTGGGTAATCCTCTTTGAAACTGGAAACTAACTACAATTATAACTACTCTGTTCCAGCACTAGTTAATTGCAATGAGAAGTACTACCGCAGAGAAGGCATTTCGTTCCAATTATGCGTTACGGTTACAAACTGACGCGATTCCTTGACCGTAAGAACTACCCAACTTCAATTATGAAGATGATGTGGTAGCATCTGTCCGCGCAGAAATGTATTTGTCGATTCCTTGTCTCTCGATTAGAAAGACAGTGTGATTATAGAAAAAAAAAATAAAACAGTTCAATGGCTGCCAAGCTTGTTACTCAAAGTAAGTATCTCAAAAGTACCGTACATACTTCGACGACACTTCGAGGTGCTTGCACGGTGCCCAGACATAGGCCTCCTGCGCTGAGTACAAGCTTACCTGATTGGGCCTCGCACTAGTTTTGGTGCCTATGCTGAATTTTTTTTTTTTTTTTTTCTGTGTAGTGCTGAAGAACGGACAACACCTTTCGACCACTGCCAGATTAAGGCCTTTTGAAGCCCTGGGCTAATTAAGCTAGCTTGTGAGAGCCCCAGTGATGACGATAATAATGTCCATGATGATGATGATGATGATGATGATGACGACGATAATGATGATGGTGGTGGTGGTGGTTACACCGATGTGAACGGCGATACGTATATTTTGATTACCACCCTGTAAAATCCAGATATCGTTAATCTTGTTTTTGTTGAGCCGTTTCTCGACCAAAAAATTTCATGTAATTCAGGTTTCTTTCCTTGGCAGTGAAGCCGAGGTTATGTATGATTAGAGTCTGCGTCGCGAAACAATCGATCCCTCTAACACTCTTATAAAGTAATATTGAGATACAAAACTCAAATAACTGAAAAGTTTGGTAAAATATTTTGAAGTTTCGTTCTCACCCGACGGATTCGCAAGGCTTCGAATGCTGCAAACTGGAAAATTCCGATGGAAATGTGAACTCCGTTAGTAAACTTGTTTGACCAGAACTGCAACTCAATCCATGCAGTGCATGTCTGAGACAGCTTACCTAAATTTATTACGGTGGCGACCTATAGCAGAGGTGAACCTGTGTCTAACATGTCGAGTAACATGAAAAAAAAATGATACACCGAATCCAGTTGCCTGCGGTCCGTGTCCATCGAAAACTGCTCAAAGACGTCTGAAACTCTCAAGTACCGGCTCCTTGAAACGCCCGTCCGTGGTTATAAAAATGAGTCTGGGAAGTCTATCCTTTTTTTTTTAATATTATTACTTGTTTTAAACTTGTGGTTTTGGAGGAAGCACCGTATGAAACCTCGCTCAAAGGTTGAAATAAAATAGTGTACCATAGGTGTGTTGCTCGAGTAGTCTTTGACAACACTCGCTTGACTTCTGGCCCATCACCCTCCGTAGAACACGCTTGTGCACCGAGCTCATTAGCACCAGTTAGTCTAGACGCGGAAACTTCATGGCATCTCCGCCTCCCTGTTGAAGAAAGGGAAAGGGACGGAGAAAGTCAAGGCGCCGAAGGCCCTTCCGTGTGTGTCCCTACACGGGGCCCCCTGACAACCTGGGGCCCGGTTCTGCAGCCCTCTTAGCCCTTACCTTGATCCCGCCCTGATTTCGACGTCCGAAATCTTCAAGATTCAACGCCGCAAGACAATCGGAAGTTTCAGATTCATGCCACCACCGCTAGGCTACGCGTCTCTTACCTTTGAGTGGTGACGTCAAATCATCTGGGGGTCCCTAAACTCGTCAAACACAAAGTTGGGGCCGAAGCTGACGGAGCGCACCGATTGGACAATCCCGACGATGACTTTGCGCTTTTTTCGCCGACATCCAATCAGCGCGCTCCGCGAACTTTCTGCTCCAACTTTGTGTTTCACGAACTTAGGACCCCTAAAGTCTCGACTTTTTTTTTTTTTTTCTTTTTGGAAGCTTGATATGGCTTCTTTTTTTTTTTTCATGCTTTTATTGTTTTAGCTTTCACCTGTGCTTCGACGGTGTTATTAGGATATTTTTTCTTTGTATTTTCCTTGTCATCGCGTTCCGCACTAGAGTGGGCAGGCTTCTACGTCTGTGACAGTTTGAGACGCCTAATTCTTAACAAGTCCCTCTTCACGGAGCCTCCTGGGCAACTCAGGAGGCCTATACGCCCTCAAACTCTGAGGGTGATGTGGTCCATACCCTGTGCCAAAAACCATGGCATTTTATTTCTTTTCTCAGTTTTTAGCTGCACCAGTAGGCTCACAAAAGCTTTTGGCGACGGCTATCACCTCAACAACACTTCCCTTTTCGCAAAAAAAAAAAAAAATTACAGCAGTGTCATTAGCATAGCTTATTAATATTTTCACCTCTGTACCTTATATTTTATATACCACGCATTGTTTACAGCTCTTTACACCTAAACAACAAACAAACAAAAAAAAACGATCCAAATACAAATTAAACAAGAACGCACACATTAAACAAACGTTGTCCCACGGGGGTTCGGACATTTATCGCATCATTCAGCTCTTTATTTACAATTAGTCTAGTTTTATAACCTTGATACATAATTTTTACTAATTGCGGAAGTTACCAACATTTACATGATCTAGCACGTCAAAAAGAGCATCATGCCTCAGATGATCAAAATCCTTGTCTAGATCTATTTGGGCCATTGCCACTATGATCAAACTATGACCAGATGATCAAAATCCTTGTCTAGATCTATTTGGGCCATTGCCACTATTGCTATCGCTAGAAACCTTCAATATATTACGGGCCGCGTGTACAATCGTCAAGATAAATCCGTAAAAAAATCCAAAAAACACTCGCCGGTAAAACATTTTGTCCATTCAGATTTATCAACAAAAAAATAAAACACCGAATTTTGAGGTCATGGACGCACAATAAAAATAAAAAGACGGTGTTTCACAAATAAATTTTATAAGAACGCTAGGGTCGGCGGTCCTGAAGGGAAGCCACTTCAGTTTTCTTTGAAATCTCGGTCTATAGACAAAGAGTGGTTTACTTTTTAGCTGGTCAAGGTTCGTTCAAGGTAACGGTTCATGGTACCTCTGGGTCACGACAAAAGTCATTGTTGAGGCGTCCAGTTTGATACATACTATTTGGAAAAGTTATGAGCTTGTAAATTTCAATAGAAGAGGAGTGCAGCTAAAGCTTCCATGCTTCCAAGCGACTATGTCCAGGAGTTTAGCTGTTTCAAAGCATCGACTGTTATTGAGGCAACACCTCTTTGCAATATTTGTCGTGGGATAGTATAGTATTCCCAGTGGCAAGGGCGCCAATGCCAAATGTAGCTGCAGAGATATCACTCGATAGAGGTAACTTTTGATGAGGTTAAAGTGCGTTTAAATTTAGGCTTTATTTAACTTGTCATCGAATTTGCAAAAAAAAAAAAAGAAATGGGAATGCAGTTAGCATAACTTCGAATTTCATATATTTGGGAATTTAACAAAGACGAGCTCTGATAAACCCCGAAATTTCGGCAAAACGTACACTCCGAAAAGCCTCCTCCGAATTTCACAAGAAATAAAAACCGAAAAAGCGAAATCCTACTTATATCCCACATTTTTGGTGCTCGTCTTTTATCAAGCCTACAACACTCTGCTCCCAGTATTTAAAAAAAAGTAAATTCTGACGTCCAAACTTCAAAGAAGGCCTTCTCAATTATTTTCGATTCCGTGGTGGTCACGTGATTGACCTCGATTCCAGGAATTTTGTTTCCAAATGCCTGACTCTCCGCGACAGCTAAAGCTTGAGTGGGCTGCTCGCCCATCAAATACCTCTCTACATGCGCGCGCGCACTTTCCCGCTCGGGGATAACGTTCGCTGTGTTATTGATCTAATTGATCTCTCCCGTATCCTGTCTTCTGCCCTTTCCCGCTTAGGCCTCTCACAGTCCCCTTGGTAAAGCGTACTAAAGTCGAAGTTTAATTTGTTCACCTCGCAACACGCGCTGTATCCCCAGCACTGACGACCCTTCGCTGGCGAGTACCTTTACTTCCTGCTTTGTCAATTTCTATTTTTTAGCAACATATCCACGCGTCGGGTCCGTCAAAGAGGTCCTCTTCAAAAACGATCTTAGCGTTTCAAGATGGCGTCGTCCTTTAGGTTTGTATTGAGCTTCAAGAGCTTCCAGTTATATACTTTGCCCCCAGCTGCGCTTTATCGCCTTTTTTTTTTGTTCTTTTGCAGATGAGAGAGTGGTTCGCGGAAAAAATGCATTAAAGCATGTCTCGATCATGTTATAAACTGGGAGACGCATAAGGGATGTCACGAATGAACTGAGCACATGTCGTGTGTCTGGTCACGTGACGTTATTGTACCTTGGGACGTCATGCTACGTGGTATCATGACGCCCGAACTTGTCGTCAAGTCACGTGAAATCACATCGCACCCGAACTCTACTTTAAGTCCCATGATGACGTCACGGTGTTACATGACGTCACGGCCATGATAGGGTGTAACCTGACACTCTTACGTCAAGGTACTATAAGCAATGCAGCCCCTATGAGGCTATACACTATTTATATTTTCTTGACCTGTTCATCGGTAGAGGGTTCATCGTAGAAAGAAATGAACCTCCATGGAACAGTCGACAATACGAAATTATACATAATAATCCTCTCTTCAGTGTAGGTAGGGACACGTAAGTTTGACACCAAAACAGTTTTTATTAAAAAAACAAAAGGGGGGAGGGGGGAGGGTGTTAAACAGACATTGTAAGGTGACGTGAGCGGCCTGAAGGCCCGTTCACACACTTGCGACTTTTTAGAACAGGATGCCTTAAAACCTGCTAATCTCTTACGACGAGAGAACACACTGACGCCATCTATTGGGTAGCAGTGTAAACTTGGCGGTCCGACATATTTTTTAATACTTTCGCGCATTATTTTTTCTTTCTTGGATCGAAAGTCTTTTGTCAACGTTATAAACGAGCCTTTCTCATGGGTACTACGCACATTTGACCTCGGAAACCTCGCTAAACCTTCACTCTTGTAAAGTGCAGTTTTAGAGTCACCTCATGAATGGCGCCTTGTGCCAGTTTGTTCTCTCGTCCTAAGAAATTTTAAGAAGTTTCAACAGGTCGTGTCTCTCTCGGTCGTACTCGGTTGCTAGTGCGTGAACGGGCCTTGACCCCGCTGCTCCTCTTCGGCCTCTTGCAACGCCAAGATATTGGGCCGCTCTTTCAGCGCTAAACGCTACAACTAATAGTGCTTGACCGCCACACATATATTTTTATATTATTTAATGGGAGCACGTTCCGTGCTTGCAAGCCATCGGCGCCTATAGACCTTTGCATCGCTTATCACCTGGGCGAAAAATGCTGAGTCACTGAGCTGTGGACGCATGCGTACCGTCCGATATACAGCGCACAGCGGATCAACAGCGCATGCTCAGAAGGCGTTCCACAGCCCAGCAGACAAAGATGGCAACGCGCAGAAGGCTATTTTTGCAAAGGTCTTTAATGCTCACGAGCGCTCTTCACCAGATAACACATGGCATATAAACTCGATACCGGTTCCTGGAACAAAGACACTGGCCCTAGTCGGGTTGTAAAGCCTGGGGGATTTTCCAGCGCCTCCCACACTCACCAGAAAGAGCCAATCAGCGTTGATCACGTGACCTTTCCGCCAGCCAATCAGCGTCAAACATCGCGGTAGATTTTTTTTTTTTTTGGGGGGGGGGTATTAAATTGGGCGGCCCCCTTACTGACAAAAGAAAGCACGTTTCACATCAAAGGCCACATCCCTCGGACAAAAGACAGTCCGTATTATAGACGCAGCCTAGCTGAGGCCTGTCTCTTCCTTGTACGACGGTCCTGCCCAGTTGGACGTGCAAAAAACTGTCTGCCGACGTGTTCAGAGCAAACAAATATATAAAGCACACGGGCTTCAAACATTGCCTGCGGCTTTAACGATCACTAATGGCGCCCGCGACTTTGCGCCAGGCGCAGAAAATTTGAATGTATTTACAGTGCCGATACTTAGAGTGTGCGGACCAAAAAGCTACGCTTTTTTTTTTTTTTTTTTTTCAGAACGGATTAACAATTGTGGTTTCTGAGATGCGCGGCGTCAGACAAACAAACCAAAAGTTAAGAAGACAAGAAGAAAAAAAAAAAGGCGTAGAGAAAAGGCACCACTTTTTAAACCTCGCCACCAATAGAGACTTCCCGTGGTCCTCTGTCTTCACCCAGAACAGTTCGGGCGCCGTTTTTACTTCTTTTTGCGCCAGCCGCTTAAATTAAACCCTCGCTTCATAGACGTCGAGGGACTGTAAGACGAGCCCCAGACAAGCGGTCTCGGGCGTCCAAACCAAAAACAACAAAAAAATACAAAAAAAAAAAAAAAAAAAAAAGAAAACCGCCAGCCATTGCTTTCCTCGAGAGCATCGACCTATCGTGCATTCGAGCAAATCCCCCGCTCCGAGGCCAGCACTCCTAGCGGCAAAGACGCAAACAAACGTCCAACAGACAAGAATGCAGAGAAGCGGAAGCACCTTCCAACGCACAGACTACAACGAGACACTCGGACCGGTCCAAGCAAGAACAAAAAGCGCGAGGGCAGGACGCGACAAAGAGGCCCGCATCTTTCAAGCTAAGAAGCAAATGACGCGAATGGTGTCTCCTCCTCGTCCAGAAATACGACCCCCAGACAATGTACTACGAAGGGAGGTCTCGGTTTGCAAAGGATCCGTGGTCTTTATCGGACAAGGACGACGGGAAAGGACAACAAAGCACGTCGGGAGCCAGTTTGATATCATGAAGCGGCGCCACCCAGCGGAAAAGACGTGAAGGAGTTGGAGCAGTTTGCTACCGCCTATCCGAGGGCGCAGTAAAAACGGCCGCGCCCTGGCGGCCGACATGTGAAGCAAGACAATGTGATTAAGATGTACGGGGATCGCGTTGACAGGAAAGGGGATTAAATGCATGGGGTTGGAGTTGCCACTACGACACGCTCCAACCCCGGGCATTTAATCCCCTTTTCTGTTGCACATTTTGGCCGCTAGGGCCGAAATGGGATACGGGATAGAACAGGATGGAACAAGCTAGGGATGGCACCTTAAAATTCCTGGATCTTTCGCTATCTGTTCGGACCAATCACCTTTGCTGGTCTTTTTCTCCCCGACCAAAGAAAGGCATTCTTCCATACTCATCCTCCCACTCTAAGGAGGTTAAAGGGAAGCTGAAACACTTCTTTCAAAAAATGAGAGACGTTCGTTTTCCCCGAAGATGTAACTAAACGCGAGAAACACGAGAAACCTCCGACCACTCGTGACGTCATAAGAGGATCTTTCGGTAGCCAAGCTCGTGTCGCTGGAAAGCCGCGCAAGCTTACAAGGCATATTCCTCCGCACTAACCCCAATCGTGACGTCTTTTTTTTTCTTGCCTTTTTTTTTAAGTAGCAAGGGTGCGCGTGCATAGCTTTGATAGGTGCTGAAAATGCGCGGGAGCGGAGATTCCGAAGACTCCTTTTGTGACGTCACGCTACGGGAAGAAAGGCCTTCGGCGGTAGTTTAAAACTAATTTCCTGCAGCCTTCATGGACAAAATTAATATATATATTTTTTTTTCGATATTTGAGATCCTAGAGGTTAAATGAAGGCGATTTAAACGTAATTCCTCAAATAAATTTAAAAAAAAAATACAGCTTCAACTTTCTTTTATAAGAGGCATAGCCATTGCCATCCTCGGTCTGGTCCCGGTAAAGTCGTGTTACCGTGCGGTCAAGGATACAGTTGCAGTTCTTAGCTTGAACGCCAAAGGGCGTCTGGGTTTACTTCATGGGCACGATGAAGCAATTTCTTTTCTTTTTTTACTTCCCTCCATTTTCCGCCGATTTCTTCCGCGTGGGAGGCAGAGATGCATGCGTGGTACCCAACAGAGTTTCTGGAACTCTACATCTGACGTGACAGTTTAAACATTTAACGAAGAAAAGCGTAAAAAAAAAAAGCAAAAAGTAACGTCCCAAAATACCCGTCACGGTATCAATACAGTCGCACCGCAACGAATAATGAATAAATATTCGACTAACCAAGAATCTGCGAGCAAAGAAACATTTCGAGGAATTGTCAACGAAAGTAAAATATCAGAACAAGTTATTTCGCGGTACAAAGAAAAAAAAAAAAAGAAAGAAAGGGGGAGGGGGGGGGGGGGGGCTGATCGATATGAATAAATTGTAGTCGCACAATGTCTTCTGACATAACAAAAGAAGACGACACTATGAAATGCAATCACTGGTACCAGAAAGATCAAAAGTTTCCAAACAAAATGTTTAGGTATTTCTTATTCATTAGAAATATGAAACACGCTTATAATTAAACCTCTCCGTGTTTAGAAACAACAATTAATCATTCTAGCATTAGAGCAAACTATTTTTCCTAAAAGAAAAAGAAAAAGAAGAAAAGTTATCTTACAAACGAAGAAAGTGAGACAGGGAAAAACGAAAAGCAGTAACGAGCAAGTATGCACCAAAATACTTACCAAAAATAAAATGAACCTAGACAAAAAGAACACGAATAACAATCATTGCACCTGTACACGTGCGCACAAGCGGAAAAACGTTGTGAAGCACACGCTCATATATATATATATATATATATATATATATATATCCAGCTGATCTCAACGCACCGAGACAACAAATAAACAAAACGTAAGGGCGTTTGAAACGTTCTCCTTCTCTTCCCTGTCGTCGTCTGTCAATACCTCAGTCTCGGGTTTTTCCCTAGAATGTTTGACAACAAATAAGCGCGCAACGGCAATTCCCAACCGTGTATGCTCCTCAACACTGTTCAGGCGCAAGACGCATATAACAGCCCAGGCGATGCACGTGGGAGCCGAGTATCGCAACTCCAACGCCCAATAGGTGGCGGGGCGGTAGTTCCAAGATGGCGGAAGAGACGGGGATAGATTCTCCGGGATATCCCGCGCGCCTGCTCGCTGACGCTGTTAAAAATGATTTATTTGTATACAAATTCGAAGCAGTTAGGGAGGGATCATATAATAGGTGACGGAGATGCTGATGCGCGTTAGGAAAACGAGCATTATGTTATTTAAAAGTTGCAGAAACCTCAAATTGCGAAGCTTTGTGGTGAGCGAACGCCTTTTAGGCACCGGCCAGGTCACTGTTTGTGGCAGAATATTTTTGAGGGTGATGAAGATATGTTTGCGCTTTGCCTGGCCATTAGTTCTCTAAAAAGAGAGTCGCAAACGGTGACCGTCAAGCTTCGGAAGAGCAGCGTTCACAGTATTGGTGTCTTCGCGTCACAGCCTCACAACTTGCTGCTGACCGTCTCCGTTTTAGGCTGTGTTCCAAAATTTACTCGATCCGACTCCGGAGTAAAAGTTTCGTACCGTGGCGTTCCAAAACTTACTCGAGCTTACTCGATGACGTCAGAACTCGCGTTCCAGAAGCGGGTTGTTTACTGCGGAGTAATTACTCACGCTACCCTCCTCGATCGGGGGGTAAAGTCGGATCAAATCGAGTAAATACGTCACGTGATCTGTTCGTCGTCTGCTTTCTGCGCCGACAGCCGTCAAAGCTCGCTTGCTCCGTTGGTTTTGGTAGCGGACGTTCGAAATGACAAAGAATTAGGTGCAGCATATGTGGTTATTGCGATTTGCAGTTGTCAACGCGGGAATTGACTGCATTACATCCAGACCGTCCACCTTCCCCGGGAACGTATACTTGTTATTATCTAAGTGCGAGCGTAAACAGGAGCTTCTCCGCGTCCTCGCGCTCGGCGTTGGGGGAATGCCGTATTCTCACGTTCAAGGCCGAAAATGTTTGAACTCGGTATATGATAATGTAGTATTTTTGTTTCCTCCAGAGTGTGTGTAATGAGAGGATAACGTTTGTAAAGCAGTGAAGGCTTCGAAAATTTCACTGTAATCACATTCGCGTCAAAGCGAACGTGAGTTTCATATCATTCTGGAGAAAGCACCCTCGCGCTGTACCGCTACACCGTGTGGAATATATTCCTGCAAAACATAATCGGTGCAAATTACAATGCGTGGAATATATGCGTTTAGGGCACCGTGACTGGAATCGCAGCGATCGCGCTGATTAATAAAAACACATTTTTTTATGTCTAGCTGTAAGGAGTAAGTAATTTTGATCTCAATATACAGCTCAAAACGAAGGTGATTAAAATTAGCTGGTGGATCCACCTAAAAAAAACACCGCGTCGTCATTAACATTACCGTTCTTCTTGTGCTTTCTCCATGCTATTTTCTGCCATCGCTGCTGTGTTTTCTTTTTGCCGTCGCCCAAGACGAAGCCAATCCGCGTAGTATCCATTCCAGGCTATCCAGGTGATTATCCTGGCCACTGGCCGTTCCAAAATCGAGTCGCGGATCGTTTACTCGCGATGTCACGTGGTGTTACCCGCTGACGTAGGAGGCAGGTTACTCGGGTAAGATTTGGAACATAGCCTTAGTGTATTGCAACACGTCATCAAACTGCTCTATCGTTATTGATAGAAAGTTTGTTACCGCAGGATACCGTGCGGTGTAGCATTACAACCGCAAGCTCGCGCTGCGCTTTTGAAGCACAATTTTCAGTGCGCGCCAGAAGCGTTGCCGTGCTCATTACTCTAAAAAAATATGTAGTTTTTACACCCCTTGTCACATATACGACACTCCAAAACTTCAGTTCGCCGTGCAGCCCATTGACGTCAAACTGACGGCACCAACTTTGAAGAGAGGCTTGATGACGGCGCAATATAAGATATTAAACAGCTAAAGTACGCATTAAAGAATACCGAAAAAAAAAAAAAACACCGATGTTTTGCACTTGGACTAAAAAAAACTATACCTACTTAAGCTATTTTAATAAGTTGCACAGCTCGGCTATCAAGCCGCTCGTGAAAGTTGGTAGCGCTGGTTGAACGTCAGTGCGCTGTACGTCCAACTGAAGTTTAGGGGTGTCGTACCCTATGAAAAATCTGCCTATTAACATAATCGGCGTGTTTAGGGGTTTTATTTATTGCTCTATCAAAAATAAATAATTTAATATGCCGCACATTTTTGTACCGTGCTATTTACAACATTGCGGTCCCTCTGGCCAAAACTGCGCGTTCTAAGCTATCGTCACGAACGGCTGGCTAACACAGACGCGCTTTAAATGCTTCGAACATTTCTTTATTTGCTTTGTAATTACCTGAAAGCAAGTACGGGTATTGTGTATTTTAAAGTGCTTGGAATAAATGGTAATAGGGAGTTTTCGTAGACCGCGCTGCCCCCTCCGCTAAGCGTTCCGCTACGAAGAAGTTGCTACTGCGCCTGCGCGCCGATAGCCTTGACTGTGGAGTTCCCGCTATCGTAGCGGGTTGCGGAGGGCCCTGCGGGACGGCGAAAACGATCTACGAAAACTCCCTAATGTTCCTTGTAACGGCCTTAAAACGCGAACCCATTCCCGATATGTACTGGTCGACATTAGACTTTCCGTAGACCGTGCTATAGAGTACGGTCTACGGAAAGTCCCGTTCCGCTGAGCCTCTCCGCTACCCGGAACTCTACAGCCAAGGCCATCGGCGCGCAGGCGCAGTGGCGGTTTCTTCGTAGTGGAGGGCTAGCGGAGGGGAAAACACGGTCTACTAAAACTCCCTACTAGGGAGTTTTAGTAGACCGTGTTTCCCGCTCCGCTAGCCCTCCGCTACGAAGAAACCGCCACTGCGCCTGCGCGCCGATGGCCTTGGCTGTAGAGTTCCGGGTAGCAGAGGGGCTTAGCGGAGCGGGAAACACGGTCTACTAAAACTCGCTATTATTAGGAAGAGCGTCTTCCGCCACGTTGAGCACAGATTGAGCTGGCGGCCATGCACAAGACCCGAAAACCGTAGCGTATGCGATACACGAAAAGTCCCTAGTGAAATTAGACATCCCGGTCCTTCGTGCAAGACTGTTGCGAGGCGGAGCACAAGAATTCCTTATTTAACGCGCTCACTTTTTTCGTTAAAACGGCTTCACGCATGAAAGCCGACAGTCCCTGCCACCGTTTCCGCGCCGCCGCCGCCGCTGCCGTCCCCGCTTCTCTGCTTCTCCGTTTGTCCGCGGGAGGGCGAGCGGCGCGCTGGAGTTGCGATACTCTGTTCCAGAATATGCGGGCCGCAAGTTCGTCTGCTCCTTTTGCAGGGGGTTGTGGTGACGTCAAAAAGACGCCGAGGAGCTCTGATTCGTTCTGAATGGACGATAGTGGGTAGACCTCAAGACAGCTCGCTTTGAGGTCTACACCCACTATCCTTCAATCAGAGCCAATCAGAACTAAGGGTCGTTCTGACGTCACCACAATCCCTGCGTATACTCTAAAAAAAGTCTGTGCGTCTAATTTCACGCACAACACTCGGAGAACCATTCAGCGCAACTTACGGAGGCAGCTCAGCGAATGACGATGCCGAAACATATGTTTAGACCTAAAAATGCAGACTGAGTTGTGACATTAAGCAATGCAAGCGTGACGTATTACATTGCTTAATGTCACGACTCAGACTGCGTTGTTTGGTCGGAACATATGTTTCGGCATCGTCATTCGCTGAGCTGCCTCTGTAAGTTGCGCTGATTGGCTCTCCGGGTGTTGTGCGTGAAAGTAGACGCACAGACTTTTTTTAGAGTGATAAGAAGCAGACGACTTGTTCGCCGTATAGGCCTGACGGCAACCAATGCTACAACAAACCGTTTGGGCCAATCAAGAAGTGCCAAAAAAATGTCTCGCACAAAGGGCGCTTCTTTGCGCTCTCGCCGGTTCAACCAATCACGTGGCGCAAAGAAAGATCACGTGGCGCATTCGTTGTGCGCAATTGGTTTAGCCGGGCACAAAGAGAAGAAGCGCCTTAACGACGCTAGCCAGTCGTATACTGCACTTCCTCTCATCTACGGCGAGGCACGCCCATTGAGGCATGGTTAACTTCCCGCTGTCTAAGCAAATACGCCACACAATTAATTTTAAAAAAAGGATTAAGGAGTCGGGTTTTTTTTTTTCACTTTTTTCTTGCGCGGATGTTCCTAATCAAATATATAAAAGTGCCAAAAACGACGGGGACAAAGAAGAGTGGATACAACAGAAGGCGCAATCTGAACTGAAGTTTATTTTTAAAAAAAAAAATAATATATATAAGCTGTAGTAGAACGCTTATTCATCACAATAATCGATGAAACCCCATTGATAAAATCAAGCTCTTTCCGCGAGAGGGCGAGGGCGGGTTCGCTGACGCACTCATTTCCGTTTTGCCCTAATCTCCAACGCCTCGTGAACTTCTCGGCACACTTTTTTTCTTTATATTTCGCTAGAATCTTAACATTGTGGAGACTGGTGAGCGTGGGCAACAACTATACAACGGAAGGCGAGATTATTAGAAGGGCTTGCTTTCGTGGCTGCCGCACGTTCGCGTGCACGGTCATTGACACACCTATACCCGTCTGAGCAATGCACACGGAACCGCAAGTCAGCGCTCTCACGTACAGTCGGGGACAAAAGTCCCCAGGACGTGCGAGCTGCGACTAAAACGCATTGCTCTGCCATACTGCCGGCGGGTCGCCTGGTTTCGAGATCACAGAAAAGCGCATGCGCGTCCTACTGTACCTGCCAACATGTGCGCTTTCCCGCTCTTCTGTAGCGTAGCGCCTAACTCGGAATCTGGCGCGTGATACCGCCTCGGAGATAGCGCTTACTGACATGGCACCAAAAAAGCAAGAAGTCACGGCAGCTCAACTGAGCGATAAGCTGAACTGGTTATAAAGCAAGGTGCGCTCACACGGCGAAATGCGGCGCAACGCCGCAGGCGGTATCTCCAGTTTCGGAATATGTAGCAGACTCTCGTCAGCCGCCAGCGCTATCTCTGAGGCGGTACCACGCGTCTGATTCCGAATGCTAAACTGCAACGCTATGAAGTCGAGAGACATGATTTGCATCGACGCATTATCACCGGTGACGAACGCTGGGTACACTAGGCCCAGTCAGAGACAAAGCGAGCAAGCAAGGAATGGTGACACATGACGTCACCAAGGCCGAAGAAGTTCAAGAGAGCGCTAACGGTGGGCAAGCTGATCCTCACCTTCTTTTGGGGCCATAAAAGCACAATAGTTACACATTACAAGCCCAAGGGACTCACTGTGAAGAGTGCATCATACAGCAACCTGCTTGAGAGCCACTTGAATCCTGCAATCAGGCGAATAGTCGCGGATAGCTCAGCTCAGGGGTGTTGCATGCAGCACGACAACGCGCGCCTCCACACGGCACGTATACGACAGCGGAAAAACCCGAAGGACTGCTGTTCGAGCGTATTGTCGCCCACCATACCCACCATACTCGCCAGACCTCGCAGCGAGTAATTTTTAGCTATTCAGACCCCTCAAAGGGGCTCTCGGGGGAAAGAAGTTTGATACAGATGATGACCTGAAAGCGGCGGTGCATTCCTGGCTCCGAAGTCAACCACAATTTTACAGCGGAGCTGTTATAGTTTCGCCAGGATCATGTCCGGTACCAAACAAATGTCGACACCCGTGGCCGACACAACACTCTGGTAGCCGCCGTCGCTCATAGATGGCGGTAGCTGTCCAGGGGGGTTGTGTTTGCCGGTAGTCTGCTTGCCGCCGTCACTCATAGGCTCCTTGCACAGGACGTCATTTCCGTTGCCCTCCAAAGAAGAGGGGAAGAAGGAGCTCCCCTCTTATCAGGACCCTCCTTTGTACCTCCCGGATTTGTACAGGCGTCGCTATTCTCCCCCCAGAAGATTATAGAAGATTAACCTGTCGCTCAAAATTCTTACAAAAGCAGCTTCCCTCTCCTCCTCTTACTTGGTGTTCAAAAGTGTGCGATGTGACGTCAGTGCAAGGAGCCTACAGATCGCGGCAACATTTCTACGGAGGAAGAGCGGGAACGGAACGAGCGGCGACGTGCGCAGCAGCGCGAATGGTTTCGCAACCGCCGCGAGGCCGCTATCGCCTCAAGTTCCACTGCGTCGAGCGCTTCAGATTCCCTAGCGAAAGAAGAGCAGATCGCTCGCCTGGAAAGCCACCGCCGAGAACAGAAGCTACAGCTCCGCTGCTCTTCCTTCTTCACCAAAGTAAAAAAAAACTATTTTTTTCTAGCATTATTGCATTGCTGAAGCGTTGGCGCACATCTGCCGAGCGAAGAGGTGACTATGTTGAAAAGTAATAAAGCGCATTTCATGATATCTATATTACCACGCAAATAAAAAAATTAATTGTGGTTGCTTTTTGGCTTTGCGCTGTATATTGTTGGAGACTGTTTTTGTTTTTCAAACTTCCAGCTGCGTGAAATTAAATTTATAGCTTCCATGTAAAAAAAACGAAGATACTTTTTTTTGCAATATGTTTGCTAAGGCTATTTTTCAGTAACATAAAAACACCATTTTTTAGGTAGCTGAGGAGTCTTATCTTGACAAAACCATGAGACCTCGAGAACACTAAAGTCGGGGTCACACTGCTTATAGGTCACCCAAAAGACAGTCTGCATACATGGGCGTACCAATCGGGGGGGGGGGGGGGGGGGGGGGGGGCAAGGGGGGCGCTTGCCCCCCCCCCCTCCCAGTTCTCCAAGTGGGAGGGGGGGGGGGGGGCAAGGCATGTGTTTTGCCCCCCTGAAAGAGCCGCCACTGTGCAGGGCAAACACTGGCCGGCGGCGCCTAAAAAGGGATACCAAGGGCACCGCACCCCCGGCCCTGGGGGGGGGGGGGGTCTGGTTTTTGTTACACTCAAAAACAAGTTTGTACGCCACTGTCGGCATACAGCTTCAAACGTGAGTCACCGCGAGATCCGTGCTTCGAATGCCGCATGGCAATGACTTCAAAAAGGGGACTTGGCACGCGGCTTTCGAACCAGGAATATTGCGGTGAGTCGGGTTTGCAGATTGTCTTATGTATGATGCCCAAGCACTGCAGTGTGATCTCGGCTTCAATCGTAAGGAACCATCTATGACTGCCGCAAACAAACCTGAACAAGAAGGTCTTCGTTCTGAAAGCGGTTACAGTGAATGCAATATTGTGACTGACTTTTCTATCGTTAAAGCCGCTGCTAATGTCGTAAGACAAAAACAGCATTAACAAAACTAAAAAGTAAAAGTTTGTTATTTAATTGTTAGACAAGAAAACAAAATAATCTGTGCCCGTATTCAGCTCAAGAACCGTAGTAAACAAAGCAGTCCGGCTTCCGAGTCAATTTTAGACTAGCTTACCGTTATTTAATTAAAACGTCCATGTTTCCTTCAATCGTTCAAAACATCGTTTCCTTCCCCGAACAAACCAATCTTCTAAAGGCCGGTTCAGACGCTTGCGTTTGAGTGCGTTGGACTGCGTTGCGTCGAGAACCGAAAGCGAGTCACCGGCACATATATGTGCTTCGTATGAAGCGTGGAATCCAATTCATGGAATGATCTCCTGGTTTCTCGCTACCGCAACGCAGTCAGACGCAGTCAAACGCAACTGTCTGAACCAGGCTTTAGAACTTTGTGCGGCGCATAAATAATGCGCGAAACTTCCTTTCTCTTTTATGTGAAAACGAGTATAGACGCTCAAAAAATATGCAAATCGAAATCGGTGTTCCACCACAGGTCGTCGCTTGTTGCTCGAACATCTCGCGACATATTTCAATTCATTCTTCCTTATCTTCAATCACATTTAGCGAAACACTTTGTAATTCAGCGGTCGTGGGCCAAACGAGGCGATACGATCAGACAACGAACGCAAATCAGGTTCAAGTTCTCCCTAAAAAAACCTCTATCTACGATTTCCCGTGAGCAGTCACGACTCCCAATTCATCCCCGATCACAATCGCCTCCCCAAAATCGATCAATATCGACGCATCGAACCACGCGATCACACACACACACCAGTACCCATGTACCGGTGAACCCGCAAGCTTCATCTAAATAGTAAATCGTCAGTATTTCACGTTCGGACGGACCAAAACCAAACGCTACGAACCAGCTGTACCAATCCCACGTCGCGAACGCGACGCGTCACATCCGTTCGGCGAGCGGCTCAGCCAATCAGACGCCGAGAAAGCGCCACGTCACCGCTGGCTCCGACAGGACGAGCCAATGATCACGCGAGGATCGGGACGCGCGCCACCTGCCTTTGACTTGACTTGGCTCGCCTTGGCTCGCCTTGGCCATGGTCCACCTGGAAGCCACGGAGTGCGAGCAGACGCCGCGGCCATCGTCTGCTATTCAAGCGACGCGGGTTTCCCCCGATAGGAAACGTATTCTTCGATCGCTAACGGCTGTCCGGGCGGAAGCGGCAGGCCCCTCTAATTGCGGAGGTCCTCATCGGAATCTCGATAACATCAACGCGGCAGGGCGCGGACTCCCTCCCCGGGGACGAGGTCTCGAACATCGATCGGACTCGAAGCAGCCAACTTCCGCTGCGTCCCTGTGTATACAAGTGTAGCCGCAGAGTTAGAAGCCACGCGGCAGGGCAGAGATATCCCCCATGGACAAAAAGGAAAACGAAACCAAAGTCAGATTGTTCGTTCCTGGCCGTGTGGATGCTATAAAAGGGCACAGCAATGTGAAGAGTACAATTCGATGGAGAAACAACGCAGTGGAGAAGTGGGTTTTGGAGGGTTTTTTTTTTTTTTTTTTTTTTTTCTTTCTCTTTTTTAAAACGCGCGCGGACAACTCCGAAAAGAGCTCGGCAAACAGGGGTGAAACAAACAGACACTGCGACGCATACACCGAATCAAGGGAAATGATCGCGGCTTCGATTTGCCCGGTTCGACGAAAGAGTCGGTATACGTGTACAAAAAAGGGGACTTGTGCGCGTTTCGGTCTGTTCCTCCCAAAGGGATCGAGAAGATGCGCTTTATTTATAGTTTATCCGTTTGTTTCGTTCACATTACGTGAATGCCATTTCTGCGTGCAAGTGCTCCTTCCCCCCCTTCACGTGCATATAAGCACGCTTGTTCGAACAAGAACAGCTTTTCACACACGCACACACGGAGGGATGTACAAGCGCAGACTTTAGAACCCAAATGAGCTTTTTTGTTTTATTATTATTATAGTACCCGTACACCTCGTTAGTTGTCTTTTTATGTACTAG